>NC_091058.1:195479383-196079383 GCF_000393655.2 Nicotiana sylvestris | reverse complement strand
ATTTACGTCGTTTCAAGTCCGTTTCTTACCAAATTTTACATACTCATTTTAAATCACATATTAAACCTGTTCCAGGCTCCGGAACCAAAATACGGGTTTGATACCACCAAACTTTAAACACATTTTATTTTCAAAAACTCATAAATATTCCAGAAAATAATTTTCTTTAAAAATTCATTTCTCGGGCTTAGGACCTCGGAATTCAATTCTGGGCATACGCCCAAGTCCCATATTTTCCTACGGACCCTCCGGGACCATCAAATCACGGGTCTGGGTCTATTTACCCAAAATATTGACTGAAGTCAACTTAATTCATTTTAAAGTCAAAATTCATCAATTTTCACAAATTTGTACATATTGGCTTTCCGGTTACGCACCTGGACTACGCACGCAGATTGAGGTGATGCTAAAAGAGGTTTTTAAGGCTTTGGAATGCAGAATTCATTTCTAAAATAAGTGATGACCTTTTGGGTGATCATACTTAATCTGGTATTCTTCATAAAAAACATATTGAATCCCCTTCAAAGGTAAATTTTGGAATGTTTTGACATTTTATGTATGTTATAGCTTACTAATTAAGAGCTAGTTCCTCAACTATATACTTTGTGGCATACTTATATATGTGTGTCTATTTAAATGCAGTTTAATGTAAGCGATAAGACGAAACTTGGTATTCATTTCAATTCTGATATTGTTAGCTATTTGAGAAGAAAATTATCAACAGCACAAGTTAGGCTTTTTAGGTCAACTTATTTTGGGTATTTGTTGGAATTGCCTAGAATATAAATGCAATCGCAATTAATATATTCTTTGTTGACAATAAAGGTCCAAAAAGTGGCCGAAATGCAGTTTGTTGTTAATGGAGTTAAGCTACATTTTAGTTTGTCTGAGTTTGTTTGTGTGACTGGATTAAAATGTATTGGTGATGTATGACTCCCTACTCGTCCTAAGGGAAAAAAGAACTGTTTGATTAAAAAGTACTCTGCAAATTAACTTTCTCTTGCTAATAAATACCTTTTGGATTGTTTTCTTAATAAAACATTTGAGTTTGATGAAGATGTTATGAAGGTGGCAGTGTTATTTGTGATAAACTCATTCCTCTTTTCTATTAAGAATACCAAATTGGTTGATATGGATTACTTTGACTTGGTTGAGGAAGGAGATTATACTAGTTATCCATGGGGAAGAGTTGTATACAAGGCTACCTTGGAATCAATGTCTGGCATTTTAGATAGGCGACGATAGTATTATCGGACTTTTGAGTTTCTTTTGGCTATTCAGATATGGTTCATGAATATTGTGGATATGTGCATAATGGTGTCGCTATTCGGTGTGGGAATAAATCTCCAGAAATTATTAGATGGAAGGTCACGAGGCAGCTAAAGCTCGAGGGATTACACGAGAAAGTGTATGATTTTTCTTCTGACAAGGTAAATTACTTTCTTGTTTCCCCATATATTTTCAGTTAATATTGGTATAGTATGTGATATGCTCATTTGTATTTCTGGTATATCAAGTCACTGTATAACTGTGACTCCTTTTTGGTCATATGTGATATACTCATTTATATTTCAATATACCAAGTCACTAGTATAACTGTGACTTTTTCTTATATAAAATAGTATACCATTAGTAAATATTTCTTTTTTAACTAAGTTAATAAATGTTTGTTTCAGTTAATAGTGGTATATCATGTGATATACTCATTTGCATTTCTGGTATACTAAGTCACTAGTATAATTGTGACTTTTTCTTAGGTAATATACTATACCATCAGTAAATACGTATTTTTCTTTTTAACTTATTAGATGTTTGTTTATGTAGTTGAATTTAAGGAATATGTCTCTTGACAACTTAGATAATGACGCGGTACATAATGTTGATTAGAAACACCCTAGTTCAGATGATGATTTTGTTAATTATCCACTTGAGAGCTCAAAAAGGCAGGGCAAAACAGGGAAAACTGCAATTGAATTGGAAAATAAGGCGGCAGATAATGACCATGTTGATCCTCACCTCAAACATAAAAAATGCTAAGCAAAGTCATAGATGACTTGGAGAAGGAGGTGGTAGAGAATATTTATGACAAACGTCATAGTTGAGGGAATGCCTATGTCGACCATCCACCTGAAAAAATAAAAAAATAATCTAAAGTTAAAAATGCCTTACCCGTAGGTAATGACTGGGAAGTGCAGTTTAAGATTTTGGCAGATGACCAAGAGGAATTGAAGAAAGAAGTATTGTTATTGAAGAAGGAATATAATAATGAACTAACGATTTTAAAGAATTATCTTGCCCAAAAAATTGTGGAGGTATTTGATGCTATTATTTCAATTAAGGAGATCAATTTAGAGGTATACTAGTATTTCTTGTTGTATTGTTTTTATATTTTTTGGTAGTTCTAAAGTTAATAAGTCTTTTTTGAAATTTCTGATGGAGCACCAACACAACAGATATGTCGAAAAATATAAGGATGGTGATGGTGATACTAATCAGGATGAGGTCGATGAAAACAAAGCCAAAAAAGTTATACTAGTATACTACTATATTATATGTTGGTCTATTTTTGTGGTTTCAACATACTAATTATTTTGTGTTAGTTGCGATTTTTTTACCAGCTGTGTAATAAGAATTTTAAAAATATTTTAATGTCTGGCTTTGGAGAGGATGTCCATGATACCAAGGAAAGTAATGGCAATAATAAAGATGTGAATTAAAATGTGAATTTACAAGGGATCAAGGAAGGGACTTCTGGTAATTAACTTTATAGTTCTATATTTAATTTTTTTATGTTTATCTTTCTTACATCTTGATGCATTTTTATGCAACACTTGGATTAGTTGATGTTGGAGTTGTGGATGATGATAAGTGGCTTGAAATGTGTGATTCGGAGGCTCATAAATTAACATGTGAGCTTGGTAACCAAACAATAACTGAAGATATTCCATCTTGTCAAATGCCTAAATAGTCAGGTGATGAAGATGTTCCAGCTGTTGTATTCGGAAACAATAAACAACAGAAATATTTCCAAATTATGAGGTTGAGATAAGCGATTCTCAGATAGATTCTCGGATTCATAAACTAAATTTTAGATTGTGAATCAATCCTTAGGTGTAGATCATGTAATGTGTTTTATGCCAAATTGCTCTACACTTGAAGGTGCTCCAACGTCTTCTTTGCCGATTCAGTCAACAGGTGAAGAGGTTTAAGCTCATGAGGTTTCAGATGACTCAAGTCAAGAAGATGCAACAAGAATGAGAGAACCTGTTGTACCCCGTATTGTTGTAAAAGGGGGTCACCCTTTTAAAACCTCAATTACAGAAGAAGTTCCTCTACTAGTTACTCATGAGTTTTGTTAGTTTGTTGAAGGAAAATTAATTATAACTCGCATGTAATGTTATAGTTTTACTTATGGTTAATTGTGATTTTTTAATGATACTTTCGACTAGTTTATTTATATATTTATTAAATATTTAGGAAGAAGGTGTACCAAAAGAAGGATGGTATACTTGAGCAAGAGTTTGATTGAAATTGCATGCATAACTCAGAGGAAGTGGTTTTTTGAACTACACTATGCTGGTATAGGTATCAGTTCTACAATATGTCAACTGATGTTATTTTCTATTTTTATTTAGTTGACATATTTGTGTATGTATTAGAGTAATATCTTTTTTTTGTAGTATATTGATGTGATATTCTATTACCTCCAGAAAAAAGCTAAACATGGAAATGTGAGGATGACAACGATATTTTTCCAGTCGTTGCATTCAAGAGGTGTTTGCTAAATCAAATTCAAGGAGTACAAATATAAGAAACAAGATGCTCAACTTGATAAAAAAAATTAAAAGAGTATATGCTTGGTATCACATTTTTTGTAATACCCTATGGGTTGACGTTGATGTGCTTATGCCAACTAATGTGAAAACTGCATGGCATTGGGTATTGGCGTCCTGTCTTTCTATGATGAGTACATTTATATATACGAATCTATCAAACTTGCAAGTCATGATGCAGTTGTTCGTAAAGCGTTGCAGTCATTTACTGTCTTAATACCATTGTTGTTGGTTGCTACAACATTTTATGAGCAAAGACATGACATTGCAAGGGACCTCTCTCATTATTTGGGAAAAGCAATCTGGCTAATCCATTTTCTCTTTTACCAGTAAATGACTTGCCTCAACAAGCGTAAGTTGTTATGTTATTTTATATAATCTTCTTCAGCTTTTTGTATTTTATTGTTATCTTATATTCTTTTTTATATGTTTTGGGATGTAGTGATTGTGATGTATATTGTTGTTCATTTGCGGAGTATATCATTGAAGGCAAGAAGATTCTTGCAGAAAACAACATCTTCAATTCTGAACATTTTCGAACCAGATTTGGAACGTTATTGTACCACTATGGGAAGAAGAAGCAGGTGAAAAATATGGTTAGCAAAGATAAGGCCAATGAAATATAGGACAAACCCTGTATTTCAAAAAGGTGCATCGCGAGGAGCAAGAAGTAGTTTTGTTAGGTTGTGGGTATTAGTGGTGGTGTTGATTAATCAATATTCTCATTCAACTTTTTGGAAAATATAAGTACCCGACCGGTCGTTTTAAGCATTTGCACTTTGCTTAGTAGTTTGAGGGCACAAATATCTCCGCATGATGTATTATGACTTGTGTGAATCATCGATTTTACTTTTCAGGTTGTTCGAAACCGATTTGGAAAAATGAACTTCATGATTGAAGCTTTAAGTTGGAAGAGTTGACCAAATTAGACTTTTTAGCATTTGACTTCGGATTGAAGTTTTGATGGTTTTGTTAGGTCCATGATGGTAATTTTTGACTCGGCCATATGCTCGCATTTGCAATTGGATATTTCTAGAAGGATTCGACACTAATTAACGAAAATTGGAATTTGAAGGTTTGGAAAAGTCTATTACGTTTGATTTGAGGTGCGATTCGTCGTTTTGATGTTGTTATATGTGATTTGAGGCCTCAAGTAGGTCTTTGTTATTTTATGGGACTTGTTGGTATGTTCAGATAGGGTACCGAGGGGCTTGGGTGAGTTTCGTATAGGTTTGAATTGTATTGCACTCATTTTTTATGTTTCGATGTCGTTTCTTCAAACATAAATGGTACCACATTAAGAAAATGAGCTCCAATTTCTGTTTTTATTGAAGCATTAGATCTGTATCATAATTACAGAGCCATATCAAAAAAGAATCATCAAATTTGGACATTGTATGAGGAGTTTATGATTATTTTACTAAGAATTGGGTTGCTAGATTTTTCAGATTAATTACAAAATTGCCATTGATTCGTATTTAAAATCTGCACTATTATCAAATATTAAAATAAATGTATCTCCTTCATTATAAGGTCAAATAGAGTGATTCAAAAGCCTAAGTTGACTGAAATTTCACAAGGAATCTATTGGAAGCATTATAAATGAGTTTCAGGATCATTTGGCATATGAAACAAGGCAGAACAGCTGGGTAAAAATATTTAATATCGAGGGTTTGTTCATTTGGTCATATTTTGAGTTGGGAGCTCTGATTTGGGTAATATTTGAGGCCATTTTTACCATATGAATTGAGGTAAGTATTCTCTACTCGGTTTTAGTTATATTTCGTGAATCTATCTTCATTTTGGGTAACTGGATTGTGAATTTTAAAGAGAAAATTGGGGGGTTTTGTCCAAAGTTTCATAGAGTGAAGTTTTGAGTTTTGAGCATCGATTCAGAGTTGGATTTGGGTGAAACTAGTATGGTTGGACTCGTAATTGAATGAGTTGTCGGCTTTTGTGAGTTTTGTCAGGTTCCGAGGTGCGGACATGGGTTTAACTTTTTGGTCGATTTTAGAATTTTGATCAAAGATTCGACCTTTATCGATTGGGTTTGTTTCCTTTGGCATTATTTGATGTATTTGAGTTGATTTTGACTAGTTTTAGTGTGATGACATCTTTGGAGCATCGTTTGGCTTTCTTGGTATTGAATTTGGCTTGTTCGAGATAAGTAACACTTCTAAATTTGATGCTGAGAGTATAAAACCCCGAATTACGTGTTATGTGATTGATGTTGAGGCGACATACATGCTAGGTGTCGGGCGTGTGGGCGTGCACCGTTGATATTGTGATTTAGTTGATTTCATGGAACTATGTAGCTATCATTGGAACATTTTTACTGTACTCTAAGTGTTAGAGCACTTGAGGTGTCATTCATGCTAGGAATCATGTTTAGGCTATTTACTGGTACTGTTGGGACCCATAGTGGTTGTTCCTTGCTGTTGACTTATTTGTTAACTTGCAGTTATGTACTCGGTCTTATTCATCATGTCATATCAGATCTCAGTCTCTGTTATTGTGCATTGTGACATCTCATAGCATTGATTAGGGCTGCTTAGTATGAGCGTTGTGAGCCCGAGGGGCTGAAGAGATTGATGAGTGAGTGAGGCCGAGGCCTGATTGTGAGTGATATTTATGGTATCTGGCTACACACTATAACATGTTCTATTTATTTATTCCTGGATCTGGCTTATTATAGCGCTTGGGCTGAAGGAGCCCCTCCGGAGTCTGTACACCCCCCAGTGAGTGCAGTTGATATATAAGGGATGGATCTTCCCTGGGCATGGATATTGCCCGAATCATTTATATTTGTAGAAGGATCTTCTGTAGGGATGGATTGGACTTATATAGTACTGAGTGACTGACTGTCAGTTGATATATATGTATTTCACTGACCGATTAAACGTGTCGAGTGATTGAGCATGATGAGTGGAAAATATGAGACAGTGAGATGGAGTACTCTGAGAGTGTGAGTATATGAGTTAATCACTGAGATACATTGCATTTGACATGTGTACTTGAGATATATGCATAGAGATGCATTTCTTTCTTCTACTCCGGTTTTGGAGACATTCATGATTTCACCTGCAAATTGACATGCAGACATAGAGATGTATCTTCCTCATGCCATCTGAAATTGAAACATCTTACTGATTGTTGAAAGGTTTTTAGAAAAATCACAGTTTCAAACTTCTCATATTTTTGGAGATTTTGGAAAAATATTTGGGTTTTCACTGATATACTTGCAAAGCAGGCCTATTTTTCTGGAACTGTGATTGAGCTGGGCATTATTATCTCTGAGTTACTTCTTTTATTTCTTCCATTATGTTGTTATGAACTGTTGTTGGCTATTGGAGTTGGACTCCGACCTATGTTCCAACTCGTCATTACTTTCAAACTAAGTTAGGTTTGTTACTTATTGGGTATATGGGGTTGGTTGTACTCATACTACAATTCTGCACCTTGTGTGCAGATACTGGATGCTGATGTTGTTGTGATCGACGTGAGCTAGATTTGAAGACGTGCCTATGTTCCGGTTGTAGCTGCCTCTTGTTTAGGCAGCCTTAGATCTATAAAAATCTGTTTATGTATATTTCGAATAGATAATGTATTTATTTTTTACCGGCTTCGTAAATTCTAATCTTAGAAGCTCATGATTTGTAGTACCACTCCTTGGGAATTTTTTTATATTAAGCAGTTTTAGTATCTTCTCTTAATAAGTCTCATTAAATTGGATTGTTGTTAATTGACTTACCTAGCGGGTTGGGTTAGGTTCCATCACAACTAGTTGGATTTTGAGTCATGACAAGTCGGTATCAGAGCTCTAGGTTCATAGGTTCTACAAGTCATGAGCAAGTGTCTCGTACAGTTTTGCGGATCGGTATGATGACGTCCATACCCATCTTCGAGAGGCTATAGGTCATTTAGGATAAAATTCCCATCTTTCTTTCCTTATCATGCTACATTGATTCATCTTGAAGCATAACCTTTTGAATTCCTTCCATTCACTCGTACGTACATGTGAGCGCTCGGTATCAGATGTGCATCGATAACTTGTGATTCAATGGATGAAGTGCGAGATGTGATTTTGATGTGCTGATGATGGGCCAGTTTGGAGGACTTAAGGCCGGGTTTTGATTGTATCTTAGGAACGGGGATTTTGATTATGTAAGAATATGCTTTTGGACTTATATGTCAGGTAGTGTCCCCGTGAATGGAATTTATGGCTCGATGAGTGGCTGGATAGTTATATGATGAGTATGATGTGACTGCGGGTTGTGTTTAGATGGTTTGAATGTGATAGGAGGCATTTTCTTAGGATGTGATAAGGACTATTGGGTGCTTGATTTTGTTTTGGACGTAACTTATAGTCTCGAGTTATGAGTGTATTGAAGGATCTTCCATGTTGTTTAACTGTCGGACAAATTAGATTTTCATGTCTTGTTGTGAGACGATACTTAGGAGGATTAAGTAATGGCATAGTAATTGTGGCTGCAGAAGATATAGAGATATCTCAGTTTGAGGCTAACCAGGTGGGTTATCACATATGAGGTAATCTACGGATGTGTGATCCTTATGATGTCATGTGAAGAGTTTCTTTCTATTAGCGGGTTATGGGTATTGCGATCTGAGTTTGGATTGATTTAGAAATTTTACCTAAAAATCATGAGGATCAATGCAAGCATAACAGATGATTTGAGGCATTAAATGGTTTGTGTTTCATGGGTTTATTAGTTGAACCTCACAGCAGTGTTATGGCAGTAATAGAGTATGGACATTGTGAGTTATTGGGTGTTTTGATCTATGGCTTTGGGCCAAGTGGGGGAGTTTTCTATCGACGATTTTATTGCATAGTTATGTATTTTATCAATTTAGTCTGCGGCATACTTGTGGATCGGTTATGACTTGCAGATGTTGGTTTTGAGGATGACTTAAGCAAGGGAATTTCTAGATGTATGATACATTACACTTTATGGATATATGGGAAACAATGAATGATTGAGTTGTTATTCGTAAAGGATGTAGTGCGCATGGAGTAGGATTCACTCAGTTTCTTAGAGGTGTGGATTACTTCTTTGGGTGTTGTCGTGCTAATGGGGTACAGAACGTTTGACCCGTTTGGGGTGGTGCAATTGAGTGTTGAGCAGAGTGGAGGACTCTCAAGAAGGTTTAATGGGTTCAAGATTTATATGTAGCAATTGAGAATTTTTCTGGATTTGTACATGGCTAGGGTATGAGAGTTACATTAGATGGTGTCGAGACTCGCGGTATTTCTATATCATTATGGAGTATACATTTCACTATCAGGAAGGTGAAGAAAATGGCTTTAGATCCACATAAGGTCTCTTCAGAGTAGGTGTCTCGGTTATGGTACTTTTGGGGTGCTTAAGAAGGAATACAACGACTTATGGGCCTTAGGGCGATGTGTTTTTATGTTAGGGTCTCATGTGGTGAGTTTTGGTTGAGGGTCGTGGTATTATGGTGAGGACAAGTATCAACTTGAAGGCAATTCGAAAGGAATTCGAAGAAATTGGACAGTTTAGTAGTAGGTTAGATCAACACCGTAATGGATATGATCGGTTTTGTGGGTACTTATGATGTGGTGAGTCTCTACAGGTATTTTGTGGTAGTACTCTTGAGTTTTGGTGACTACATGGCTTGGTTGAGTTAGAGGGACTCGATTCTGATAGCTTGGCTATATGCAAAATAGATTTCTAAAGATTTCTGGATGATTTCTATCACGGTTTGAGGTAGAAATTTCCTACTAGCGAGAGGAACATATTGAGTATTGTGATTTCCTACTAGATGGGATCAAATGGAGGGTTTCTGAATAATCGTATATGTATTCTACTTGTTACTCAGAGTTGATTATGAGGTTCTCGTATTTTTCATATGATGGCATGATAGATGTGACATGTTGTGTGGGATTAAGGTTTGCGTGTGCAAGGTCACGATTTAGTTTTGAAGGGAATGTCATAAATTCTTAGATGGCATGGGCGATTTTCGATGTTTAGATGAATGCTATAACTGCTTGGTTTTTCCAAAGAAGGGTGCGCATCTCTGAAGGCGCATTGTGTTTTGGCTTACAGATGCTTCATTGGTATTGCGGTACTCGCCTTGTTGATCGATTGCTGATATTTAGATTTTTCTATGTGGCACGGAAGAATTATATAAGTATTCCTCGTGGAAAGATTGTGTATGAGAGATGTGTTAGACATTCAGGCGGTGGAGTTGGGATCATATATGGTGATTTGTGTGTTCTATGGATTTGGAGACTGGAGTTCTCAGAAGTAAGTTGTTTCATGGTTGTGGACTGTAAAGATGTGGCCAAAACTAGAAAGATGATAGTATGTGTTACGGTTAGGTCGTTGTGTATTTTTAGAGGGCTATTTGTCCATTCGGAGATGACCGGAATTGATTTAGGGGCCCATTGGTAGGCCCAATGAGGATGTGTATTCTATATCAGGTCGGATTTGTTGACTCTGAACTGCTATTATTGAGGGATGTGCCATTTAGTTAGAATTGATTTTTATTCGTATTTGATATGATCTATATGTTACTCTTCTATGCTACGAGGGGTTGTGATTTGGTTGTTATATGCACACCTGGTGCAGTTCTGTTTGGGCCTTACAGTGGAATTCAAGCAAGATGGATATTAAGGTGTTGAATGGTAGATTACGCCTTGGTTATGTTCTCCCCGGACTGTGGTATATTGTGCTCTTTGCTTCTCCGTGGTTACTGTCATGCATATTGGGTACTTGATAACAAATTACGTGTGGTTATTGATTTTGTGTATTGTGGCTTGAGGTATTTCACGTGGATCGGTATTTGGATGGGGTCACGCATTGTAGCAAAGTTAAGTTGGGATATGATCTTTTGTGTTAGATTCGTGAGTCTTGGTTCTAGCATGTATGATGGGTTCATAGCATTGCAGTTGTGGTGGAACTTGTTGAGTTTACGGGGTGGTTCTCTCAACTGAGTCATTTTCCATTTTGGGTACATTTGAGTTGTTGCTTATTAGTGCACGGATTGCACAACTCGTGATTCTAGGTAGTATTGGTGTGGCATATGAATAGGATAGTTGGGCTTGATAAAGTAAGGTCATTGGACCTAGAATGGATGCTATCTGATTTGATTGCGGTATATTTGAATGGATAATGTCGCTGATCAGCTTAGAAATTTGCTATAGCTCTTGTCGAAGGAGAGGGAGCTCCATGACTTATTGATCTGATGAATAGTTATGAGTTTCTGCATGTTTCTTTCTTCGTCTGCAGTGTACAAAGGTTTTAGAACGAGGTTTTGTTTGATATGAGTTTATTACTGATGTTAGGTTGGGTATCAAGCAGCTATTGCAGTTGGAAGTTATTGTTATGAGTATTTGAGTTATGTGGTGTCACGTCCTTTTTTCTCACGAAATCGGGTTTCGACACGTGACAACTCTTTTAAGGAAGGTGTTAAAAGAGAGAGTCACCACCTAACGGGTTTGAGGTGCGTTAGGGCACCTATTTTTGGAGATAACTCTGTTTGGACTAGTTTAGGTCACCAAATATCGGGTAAGGGCTCGAAATTACCTCGAAGAGAAGGTGTTAGACACTCTTTGAGGTCCACAACTGTCGGTCCCGACTGAATTCTATTATATGAATTAGTCTATGTGATTAAAGATAGGTAAACAAGGAATTTGGGAAGTTCATTATTAAGTACAAATAATTGACAAGATGGCGGGTCCTAAATTTTTTAGCCTAAAGGATCACCCCGTGCAACATAAATAATACTTCGTAGCTCCCTCAAGATGGGTTGTTACTTATATTATTTAGCGGACACAAACTATCATCTCCTGCTACCCGATTACTATTTTTAAGTTGTTACCTAAAGCGCACTAGTTGATTCTAAACCATGCCCTATGCGTGCACTACCTGTCCCATGCCTATGGTCCAGGAGGCTTTGGACCACTATTTAGGTAGTTCTAGACTTCACTAGGCTACTCAAAACGATAAAACTAATCGACATGCAAAGCAAGTTGGACTTCATATAAAAGCAGTTAAGGGCTCAAGTTAGGCTCCACACTTTGACAATGAATGCACGCAAACACATTGGGCATTTGACAGTTTCAGAATTGAGATGAGTTAAAACTATTAAGCCCTATAGACATGATTTCTATGTGACCTTGGACTTCAAACATGCAGTAGTTTCAGATGTAAAATGTAATCTTATAGACGTGATTTCTGAACGGGTGCACAGTTTAGGGAGTCTGATATTGCATGCTTATTATTGAGACTACAAGTTATAAGTTATTGATCCTATAGACATGATTGCTAAATGATTATGGATTCCAGCATTATAAAGGTAACGCTGTAATTTTGACGTATTGGACATCCAGTCGTTGTGTGATTATGCAATAAAGTTGTTTGAAGACATAAAGTTAGCAATATTTATAGAACACCTTATAGGCAGGATTTCTAGAAATTTCCAATTATACTTGATTTTATAACATTTTATCCTTATATGCATGCTTTCTAGGTGGGTGACATTATAATGAGAATAACAGAAATGGCATCTAATCTGATTTTGTTCCTATAGGCATGATGTCTACGTGAACATTGTAAAGAGCAGGTATTTGTGAATCAATATAATACTATAGGCATGGTGTCTATGTGAACATGTTGAAATTGAAGGATCGGTCATTTATTTTCTATAAGCATAATTTCTAACAAACACATGGAAGAAGAATATATTAAACGAATTGAACACCTATAGACAGATTATCTATCAAACATGTAGGGGTAGAATATATTCGAGAAAATTAAACAACTATAGGCAGGATTTCTACCTGTTTCATGCAATATAAAATAAGCCCAGTTTCCCAATTTTAATAATACCCCAATTGCTATTATATCATTATTACATTCCCAATGAGTGAAATAAATTATAAAGTTACAAAATAATTATAGTGGGCCTAAGACAGGCCCAAAGTACACCTGGCTAGGACAGGCCTTTAATTTCAAGTCGACATAGTTCATAACAACCCAGAAGACAGTTTTCATAGCCAAAACCCAATAGCCAACAGAAATACAGCCATTCACACAAGCCCATTAGCTTATTCAGCAAGTGAAATGGAATAGAATTGAGCAATTAGAATAAAGGCAAAGAACCTTGGACCCTAGTGTGTCAGAGTTCCCAAGGGCTTCAAGAACCCAGGGCAGTGCTCACACTAGGGAGGTTAAATGAGGAGATTCAGGAATAGACTGTGGACCAAGTCCTAGTGTGTCAGAGTTCACAAGAGTCTCAATTGGACCTCGAGCAGTGCTCACACTAGGAAGGTCAGTAGAAAGAGCCTTGATAGTCTTCGCTTTCAACTGTCTAAGAATAAGGAGTTCAGAATAACATAAGTGATAATGAGGGAGACTGGACAATAGCTGAGGGACAGAATTGAAGAGTACAAGTTAAGCACATAGAGAAAATAATCAAATAGGCTTTAGGTTTTAAAAGCAGACTTAGCAAAGAACAAGTTCAACACCTAGTGCATAAGTAATCACACATTAATAAAATAAGTTTGCAAGATTGGTATACACATACATAATAAAGAAGAGATTCAGATTATGTTAAGTAGGTGCTAGTGTTACAAGAAAGAATCACATTGAATGGCAATAGAATTTAGACAAGGTGAGAACAGATTATTGCAACTATTGGGAAGTCTAGACATACTAGAAGCATACAGGATCAAACGTGCTACCTAGGCAGGGTATTACCATAGCAAGTTCAGAATAGGACAGGAAGCACACTTGTGCTATATAGCTAATGACTATATTCATCAACAAATATATTAAAAGGGATATGAAAGCATTGCCCAAGTAACAAGATTAATAGCAAAATTAAACACTACAAAGAGGCTAAAGTACAATGGTCCTTAACATTTGCAAATTGCAACACATAGGCTAGATGAACTTGAAAAGAAATTAATCTATTCAAATCAGGTTCAGGCATGTCTAAGATTACCATCATAATAGAGTTAAAAATTAGAGAAACCTAAAATTGAAGTAAAGCAATCGGAATTATATACAAGAACAACCCAGAAAACACCTTAACCTACAATCTCCAGAAATGAAAACATATGCAAGTGTCAGGAAAATAGGAATGGAGTGACAAAAGTTCTGCAACTCACCAGTTAAGCGAAAAACAAGAAAGAACAAAGTCCACAGTAGGAAGAACCCAAAATTTCTGGCCTTGACTTTCAGCCGACCAAGAACCAGAATATAGAACAAGAGTATGAAAGAACAAAGAGTAGTAACTTCAATTCTTGGTAAATATTAACGATTCCAGTCTCATCTAAAGGGAGTGAGGGGATGGGTTTATATAGTAGGGAAAATTATACAAATAAACAAGGAAACACTATAAAATTAAACCTAATAAGGAAGCAGTATCATGCAGGATCAGTAAAATTGGATTTAGCAAAAAATAAGTAAACCCTAGTTTTAGGGAAAATAAATATCATCGGAATATACATAAACACAGTAGCATAGGATGAAGATAGACACAAATAACACTAAAAACCAGAGAATCAAACTAATTTTTGTCCTTTCTAAAGGGATATGAAAACCCTAATTTTGGGTAAGTAAGGATCAACAGGAGATATAGCAATATTCGTACTTACAATAGAGCATATAATGAATATAGATGGAATAATAAGAAAAATTAAGGGTCTAAACCATTTTTTGTTCGATTCTTGTGAGATCTACTTGCCATGTTTAGGCAAGCACTATAAAAAGGATCCAGTACCAGGGAGAGATCATATATGGCAAGAAACAACCATGGAATCCCATGTCAGGTAAGATTAAGAGAGTGATTTGGGGGGGAGGGAGGGGAAGACAACTAAGATTTGAGAAATGAGAGATGAGAGGATTCTAGGGCGGTGGACAGGTGAGAATGATTTAAGGTTAGGGAGGTTTGGATATAATTAAAAGGGAGGGTGTAATGTGGGTCGTTGATCTCAAAGATCAACGACCATGATTTAAAAGAGGTTTTGGGTCGGGTAGTCAAACGGGTCGCGACCGGGTGTGGGATTGGATTAATTGGTCTTGGGCCAGGGGTAATTGGGCTGACTTGGGTCCAATTTTTGTTTTAAGAATGGGCTATTATTTAAATACCCAAAATTCAACAAAAATAATTTATAAAAATGCTTAATAAATAAATAAAAATGTTATTTATGCAATAAATTATTAACAACTATAATTTAGCATTATAAAAATACAAAAGACTATTTTGACACAAATAGTATAGATAAAGAGCAATATACATGCTATTATTGCAAAATTAGGTAAATAGCTTAAAAATGCAAACATAATTATACGAAATAAAGAAAAAATATTATGAAATATATATGATAATGAAAAATAATAATTTGGATGATTAAGTTGTCACAAATAATTTGAAGTAATAATTAATAATTATTTAAGTAATTTAAATGTAGAAAAATCAATTTAAAGCTTTGAAAATTATGAAAAATTATAAAAAAATGCATGTATAGGTTTATAAACCAAATGATGATTCAAATATACTATTTTGAAAGTATATATATACTTTCAATATATGAGGGAAAAATTGGGTATCAACAACTGCCTCTCTTTACCCGGGATGATGAAAGAGTTATCGGGTAAAGAAATGATGATCGATTTTGACCGAATGGGGTGATTTTAAAAATAGAGGTCGAACTCCGATTTTTGAGTTGCCTACATATCCCTAATTTATAGGAATCAAGCCATGTGTAGTTCTAGAACAACCGGTGAATGAAACCAATGGAGTTGTTATAGGAGGGGTCATGTGTTTCGGAAAGGGTTCTTTTGGGAAGGATAGTATCAGATGGATTTATGCGGAATCATAAACGTGAATCTGAAACGTAACAGATGTGTTATAGGGTAAGTATGTGAATAGCCATAGAGAAAAGTGAGTAATTGATGAGAGTCGGTTACGTTTGAAATAATTGCAGGGTGTGAACGTTACGAGCAGAAACTGGAGCGAAGGTTTCTCCCCTTTGAAGAATGGTTACTTCCTGGATTACCTACAAACTTATAACGCGATGAATGCAAACATATATGGGTTATTGCAACAATTTAAACATGATTCAAATTCCCTTTGGACCATGGAGATTATCTTTGGATGGTGAAGATGCTGTCCTTAGGCCATGATGTCCTAGGCCATGAATCATGAGATAAGGGATTCGCAGGCCATGAAATGATGTTCTTGGGCCACGAGAATGGTGCCTATGAACTATGATACCTTTTAATAATGATGTACAATAGTGACAGATCCCCAGGCCATGATATGGTGTTTTTAGGCTATGAGGATGACGCCTTCAGACTTTGATGCCTTTGGATAAGATGGCGATGTTTCAGCCCATGATGCTAGGTCACATAAGAGAAACAAGACAGTTCTTAGCCTTATGTAGTTGAAGAGGCAGGGCTTAGCCTCATGAAAAAGGAGGAGACAATGCTTAGTCTTGATTCAAGGGAAGGCAGTGCTTAGCCTTATGCAGTTGAGGAGGCAGTGCTTAGCCTCATGCAAAGAGGAGACAATGCTTAGTCTAATGCAGGGGAAGGCAATGCTTAGCCTTATACAATTAGGGAGGCAGGGCTTAGCCTCATACAAAATGGAGACAATGCTTAGTCTTATGCAGGGAAAGGCAATGCTTAGCCTTATGCAATTAGGGAGGAAGGGCTTAGCCTCATGCAAAATGGAGACAATGCTTAGTCTCATGCAGGGGAAGGCAGTACTTAGCCTTATGCAATTAGGGAGGCAGGGCTTAGACTCATGCAAAATAGAGACAATTCTTAGTCTCATGTAGGGGAAGGCGGTGCTTAGCCTTATCCAATTTGGGAGGCAGGGCTTAGCCTCATACAAAGAGGAGACAATGCTTAGTCTCATGCAGGGAAAGGCAGTGCTTAGCCTTATGCAATTAGGGAGGCAAGGTTTAGCCTCATTCAAAGAGGAGACAATGCTTAGTCTCATGCAGGGGAATGCAGTTCTTAACCTTATGCAATTAGGGAGGCAGGGCTTAGCCTCATGCAAAAAGGAGACAATGCTTAGTCTCATGCAAGGAAAGACAATGAGTGATAGCAGAGTATTTTCTTATCTAGAGACATGTTTGCGTTTGGCAGCCTTGTCATCAGGAAGATACTGATTTTGATATGTGCATACGTGCGAATGCTCCTGTTATGTTTGTTGTGCCTGAATCCAAAGCAAATCTTGACTTTTGTGGGGAAGGTTGGTTCATGCTTTCGCCTGTTTGCTTTGCTTTGATTTGCTTTGAAGATCATGTTCCAGTTACCCTGGATAATATCTGGCTGCCATAGAAATGGAGTTTTTGAAAGAATATGCAAGCATTTTGATAAACATAGTTTTAAAGAACATAATAGTATGCAATATCAAGCAAATTAGATGAGCCAATGATTGTGACTCTTTTAGAGACATTGTAGTTTCCTTGCACTAGAATTTTGAGGGTCCTCCTCAAAATTCTGCCCCAGTTTAATAAGCGATTTTTTGACCGTTCTGCATATGACAAAGTTGGCTGGATTTGCTCTAGAATTTTGAGGCTTCTAACCATGGGGAAAATGAAGATTTTATTAAGATGTGACCCAACCCCCAGGGCTGCCTACGTATTTTGCCATATTGTTGGTGTACAAAAACCTGCGTTTTGCGGATACCGGATAATGATGACCTATTTCTGATACTAGAACATATCCAATACCCACTCTTTTGAAGTTCGCATCTCCGTCGAAGAACATTTTCCAACCATCGTATGCTTCAGTGATATCTTCTCCTACAAATGATACTTCTTCATCGAGAAAATACATTTTCAGTGGTTCGTATTCTCCTTCTATAGGAATTTCCGCAAGATAATCTGCTAATGCCTATCCTTTGATCGCCTTCTGAGTCACATAGACAATATCAAATTCACTCAACAATATCTGCCATTTTGCTAGTTTTCTTCTAGGCATTGGTTTTTGAAAAATGTATATTGGAGGATCCATCCTTGTTATGAGATATGTAGTGTAGGCACAAAAGTAGCGCCTCAATATCTGAGCTATCCATGTTAGGGCACAACAGGTGCGTTCCAACAAAGAATACCGTGCTTCATAGGGTGTGAACTTCTTACTTAGATAATATATGGCTTGTTCCTTTCTTCCCGTCTCATCGTGTTGTCCCAAGACACAACCTAAAGCTCTATCTACCATGGACAAATAGAGTAGCAGAGGTCTAGCAGGTTCCAGAGGGACCGGGACTGGTGGTGTGGACATATATTCCTTGATTTTGTCGAAAGCTTTTTGACATTCTTCAGTCCAACTTGTTGTAGCATCCTTCTTCAGCATTTTGAAAATTGGCTTACAGATCATGGTCGATTGTGCTATGAAGTGGATGATGTAATTGAGACGCCCTAAGAAGCTCATCACATCTTTCTTGCTCTTCGGACGTGGAAAATCTTACATAGCTTTGACCTTTGAAGGGTCTAGTTCAATCCTTCGACGACTGACGATGAAACCTAGCAATTTTCCAGCAGGGACTCCGAAGGCACACTTTGTAGGATTCAGTTTCAGATTGTACCTTCGAAGCCGATTAAGAATTTCCTCAAGTCTGTTATATGATCTGTGCTTCTTCTGGATTTGATGATGACATCGTCCACGCACACCTCTATTTTTTTTGTAAATCATGTCATGGAAAATAGTCGTCATAGCTCTCATATAAGTGGCTCCAGCATTCTTCAGGCCAAATAACATCATTTTATAACAATACATCCCTTATCGAGTGATAAAAGCTATTTTCTCGGCATCTTCTTCTTCCATCCAGATCTGATGGTATCCCGCGAAGCAATCTACAAAAATATTGGAGTTTATGCTTGGCACAATTGTCGATTAGTATGTGTATGCTAGGTAATGAGAAATCATCTTTGGGACTTGCTTTGTTTAAATCCCGATAGTTGACACATACTCTGACCTTCCCATCCTTCTTCGGAACTGGCACGATGTTAGCCAACCAAGTAGGGTATTCGACCACGCTAAAAACCTTAGCTTTGATATTCTTGATAACTTCCTCTTTGATTTTTAGACTCATATCCGTCTTGAACTTTCTGAATTTTTGCTTTATAGGTGGACACATCGGATTAGTAGGTAATTTATGGGCCATTATAGACGTGCTCAAACCAATCATATTATCATAAGACCACGCGAAAATATCTTCATAATCTTTCAGGAAACGTGTGTACTCTCCTTTTTCCGATGGTGATAGGTGAATGCTTATGCGAGTTTCTTTGACTGTTTCAGAGTCTCCCAAATTGACTATCTCAATTTCGTCTAATTTTGACTTAGGCTTGTTCTCAAAAGTTTCCACTTCTCTAACAATTTCCTCAGGTATTGTATCTTTTTCTTCTATTTCCTCTGAATCACTATCCTTATGTGGTGTTGTCTCATTACATATCACAGTCGTCGGTTCATCAGGATAAGTAATAATACTATTGTGGAGAGAAAATGTAAAGTATAATAATAAATACTAAAATAGCAATGCATTAGATAAATCTTGAAAACATTAAAACAAGTATGGCTCAATGACTTGAGGAATTATTTTTAAAACAAAATACTGAAAAATGTTTTAAATGCTGAAAATTATTTTTAAAAATAGATCATGCTAATTGCTAGGCTACTCAGGAACTCGACGGGCCTTGAATGGTGCAACAGTCCAGTTCTTTAGAACAACTCCCTTTCCCACCGTCTGAATTGTAAGGTCTTCTTCCTCCTCCTCCGTCTCAACTATTTCATTGCAATCCATGTCTTCATTGTCCAGAAATAGATTCCTTAGGCCGCTAAAGCCTCATCTTCTTCAGATCCCGATATCACGTCAGCCTGTTGAAATGTCTGGTGCAGATGCGGTATTGGCTATTCAAGCGGGTAATAAGGACCACGCCATGGCGGTGACCAATTCTGATACTCGTGCTAGGTATATTCATACCCAAGCCCAAAATTTCTGCCGTGACGCTTTAGCTGTATTGGTTTGGTGATCCCATGGAGATTCTTACCGAGACCATTACCGGGTTCATACCCTATCCATAACAATATGCTTTCAATCTTATTACTCCACCATTTTTCTTTCTCAATTGCATTGACGCGCTCGATGCGATGGTACGTTTCTCCACCCAACTTCCTTCTATTCTCGACAACCAGAATAGTTTGATTGGTATAAATGGGATTACTTCCATCCCCGTGGATGATTACTTCCTGATGATTCCATTCGAACTTCACGGCCTTGTGTAGCGTAGAGGCTATGACCCCAGCAACATGTATCCACGGTCGTCCCAACAACAAATTGTATTTGGCGGATATGTCCAATACTTGAAATTCAACGTCAAACCAAGTCGGGCCCATTTGCAAGCATATGTTGATTTCCCCAGTTGTGGCCCTTTAGGACCTATCGAATTCTTTCACGTTCATAGTTCCTACTCGTATCTCATGTAAAATTTTACCCAACCTTTTCAAAGTAGTTAACGGACAAATGTTGATATACGAAGCCCCATCTATTAGGACTCTGGAAATGAATTTATTCTCAAACTGTACCATTCTCAAACTGTACCATGATATGCAGTGCTCGGTTGTGACTCAATCCTTCGGGTGGCAGTTTGTCTTTGTGAAAAGTGATCGTGTGGCTTTCTAATACTTGCCCTACCATATTAGCCATTTATCCACTAGTGATATTATTGGGTACATAAGTTTCGTTCAACACTTTCATCAATGCATTCCTATGCGCCTCAGAATTCTGTAGTAGTGATAGAATGGATATCTGAGTAGGGGTTTGTTTCAGATGATCGACCATAGAATACTTTCTTGCTTGCACCTTTCTCCAAAGATCATTCGGGCCAATTTCAATGATATGCTGCTTGGGAGTAGCTTCTTTACTTGTCCCTCCCAAATACTCAGGCGTGTAAACCCTACTAATCCTGGTCATACCCTGTGTTGCACCAGTTTCTTCCATTTTCCCCTTTCCTTTCTTTCTCGCTTCTACCGCGTATTCCCAAGGTATAACTTTAGGGTGATAAGAGGGGTTAGGTACTACCGTCATAGTGAAAGGTGTGGTTACTTCCACCTCAAACGAGGTTGGTGCGGCTGAGGGCATTGTTGCAGTAACCTCGAACGGAGTTGGCATGGTAATTTCAACCTCAATTGGCGATTGAATCTGCACTATAATAGGTGTAAGAGTGTTTGGCGGTATTTTATGTTCATCCCCTTCACGAATGAGTTTAATTGATCCTTCCGAATCCCATTTTTCGTCAGTTTTGATCACATTTACCCCCTCGCCTATGTGATCCGGGAGAGGGTTGTTGTGGACATTTGGTGTGACCTCCTTTGCTTGTATAACCTTGGTGTCAATCAGTGTCTCGATCTTATCCTTCAAACTGCGACATTCATCAATAGTATAACCCTTCATGCCCGAGTGGTAGGCACATGTCTTATTTGGATTAAGCCACTAGGAGGAGTTTTCCATGGCAACGACGGGAATAGGAATGACATAACCGGCAACATTCAATCTCTCCTACAATTGATCGATGGGTTCATCAATGAGAATGCATTGTTTGGGTGGTCTAAGGTCGAAATTTGGTCTAGGTTTTTGGTAGTTTTGGCGGGCTAGTGGTGGTGAATGATAATATGCTAGTTGAATGTTATAAGTATGGTAGGTGGCAGAGCGTTGTTGGTATATGGGAGGTGAAGGCTGATAAGTGGGTGGTGGGATTTGATATGCAAGAGGAGATTTCGAACCTTGGGCTACCATTACTGCACCAACTTCTTTCTTTTTAGATATACCTCCTGACTGCAATGCTTTTTTTTGTATTTTGGAGTGCCTCAAAATTTGTCATCATCCGGCTTTTAATTCCTTCTTCTATTCTTTCTCCCAATTTGATGATGTTAGAAAATTTATGGTTATCAATAACCATCAACCCCTCATAATATTGCAGATCCTGAGCTTAGACGAAGAACTTGTTCATCTGTTCTTCTTCCAGCGCTGGCCTTACTTTTGTAGTTTCTGATCTTTATCGAGTGTCATACTCGCAGAAAGTTTCTATGGGATTCTTCTTAAGATTTTGAAAATAGAATACATCTGGCGCATTTTTTGTATTGAACCTAAACCGTTCCATAACATCTGACGCCATGCTCACCTAGTTAACCCATTTCTTCAGATTTTGACTGATGTACTAGGACAGGGCGTCTCTAGTTAGGCTCCTCATGAACAACTTCATGGAGATTCTTTCATCTTTACCCACCCTTACGAGCTTGTCACAATATGTTCTCAAATGTACCTTCGGATCACGCGTTCCATCGAACATTTCGAACTTAGGAGGTTTGTAATCCTCTGGTAGTTCTACGTCTGGCTAAATACACAAATCCTCATAATTCAGACCTTTGATGCCTTTACCACCTTCAATACCTTGGACTCGACTAGTAAGTTTCTTGAGTTCTTCCGCCATGTTCTTGATGAGCAGGTCCTTCTTGGCAGATTCGGGTATGTATAAGGTTTGTTGTGGAGTGTGGGATAAGGTTTCCATATATATGGGGTTGCTTTTATGGACTCTAGGAATTTGGGCATAGTGGTGGTCGTTGGTTGAGCTTTGGGGATCAGGGGTAGGTTGTGGTGCGTTTTGAGGAGTGTGGTAGGTGGTGGTTTGTGGATACTGAGTTGGATGGTGATGATGCTATGGGGGAGAAGGTGCTGGTGGAGGATTAGGATTTTGAGGAGGTGTGGCATATTGATGAGGTGTGGGAGGATTTTGCTAGTTTTGTGTGTTCTGGTAAGGTGCAGGGTTTTGGGCATTTTGTTGGTTGATGTTGGGGACGTTCATGGTAAGGGAAAGGTTTGCCAAGTTTTGGAACTGCTCAAGTTCCCCTTGTAGCTCCACTATCTTTTGTTTCAACCGTAAAACCAAGTCATTCTGTGCCAGAGTACTTCGACCATCTGAAGTCTCGACATTCTCTGCATTCGTAATGTTGTTTTTCTTGATACCACTCGCATCATCCATTCTGGGGTTTCCCTTGCTTTTAGGATCACTAGGAGGAGGAGGAGGTGGAGGACCTCTAGATCTGGTATGATATACTGATGATGCCTGTATGCACGAACCAATCTTAGGGGATGGGAATAAACAAATAAAGAAAAGAAGAAAAATGAAAAAGGTAAACAAGTCAGTAAAGAGTATGAAAAGGATGTTTATGGTATTTAAAAACATATTGTGGGATTATAAATTCGCGTTCTAATTTAAGGACCTCATTGTTCCCGAGGTAGGCCTAAGCGACATATAGATTTGGTGAAAATCGATGCCAATAACTGCGTCATTTCATTAATATGATAAATGAACCAAATCTTTACTAAAACGACAATAATGATAAAGAGTCACTAATGACATTTGCCTTATTACATCCAAAGCCTAAAACGAGTCTAGAAAGCAAGTAAAACATAATTTCTAATCTATTTGGTCCCAAATGAACCTTTTCCATGCTTGGCCTTCTTTGCTTCACCGATCAGATTCCCTAGGTCGCGCATGTCCAACACCAGATAGGAACTCCATCCATGTTTTGATAGCCTGCAACTCGGTTTCTCATCTTCCCTTCAAGCTCCATCAATCCCTGCTCCAAATATTCCAACCTCTCTATTGACTTAGTAGTGATTTCTCTCCACTCGTTGATTGCTTCAATATCCGCTTTATGTTGTTC
Organism: Nicotiana sylvestris; assembly: GCF_000393655.2. Classification (NCBI taxonomy): domain Eukaryota; kingdom Viridiplantae; phylum Streptophyta; class Magnoliopsida; order Solanales; family Solanaceae; genus Nicotiana; species Nicotiana sylvestris. The sequence goes on along the minus strand of NC_091058.1, from coordinate 196,055,820 downwards.
CAAATGCCTGGCTTCAGACTCGAAAACCCTTTTACGCAACATCCTATATTTGACTTGTGCTTCAACGGCGTTGTCTACAACCCTATTATTCAGATTAATCCCTGGCTTGACATCCCCGCTATATCATCTACCAACCATGACAGATAGAAGTGTACATGGCCGGCATGATACCAATCTGGCTCGATTTTATCTTTCTCCACAATGATCTTTTGATGCCACATATGTTGTGCCTCAAACTTGAATAGAATGGCGTTCCCCTAGAAGTCTGCTTTGTATTGAACCATTTTGGAAACCCGTGGTATAACCTGTTTTCTCCCGGCTTGCCTCATAACTCTGATATGAGCATAAGGATAGATCCCCCTCAATCCGGTTAGCACTAGATGAGGAGTATCTCTCGACCTGATGATGAATTCACTGCTAGGAAACCACTCGAACATACAATGTACCTTGTCATCAGGAAGATTGTTGAAGAAGTGTGCGTAGCTCACAGTGTTTTCCGGTTGCACAAACCTGTTTGGGATAAAAGTTGTTTACCGTGAAAATGGTAACAACAATTAAATTTGTAAATGAGATTCTAAAAATACGTGATCTATTTTTATGCTAGTTGTTAGAGTGGATGATGCTAGGAATATGAATTTTAATGATGAAATGCAAGCTAAAATGAGGCAGTAATCAAACCGAGGGGCTTACTGCCTTGGCTTCGGACTGGTAAATAGGGACCTCGGGGTCGATACCTGGGCTCGATCTCGAGCTATCGGGGGTAGTCGTGAATGGGATAACAGTTAAGATATGATTAAACAAGGCTCTATATGGCCAATACCAAGCAATAAATGAAGAACAAGTGAGAGATTGATAAATGCCAAAGTGGCTTCGAGCTAGTAACAACGTGCGATTTAGAGAAAGAGAGAGAGAGAGAGATATTATTGATCTTGTGGAGAAAATAGTTGGAGCAACATCCGCCCATTACAAAGTGGCGTGGGTTCCCTTTATATAGGAGGGGAACCCGGCTACAGTACAACATATATTAATTGTAAAGTATTGAGATGGGACGACTAGACGTGACGCTTCGGCGTAGGCTCTGGATAGACCGGCTCTGTCAGACTTAGTCGTGTGCCTTGGGAGCTTCCCCTTTTGTTCTGGACTCGACCTCCATCTTCTACGAGTCAGGCCTCGATGAGACCCGAGGGAGGGGACTCGATTGTGGCTCCACGTCCTCGGGGTCTCGAGGCATTCTTCCGAAATGGCTTGATAGCGAGAAATTAAGTCCTCTAATTTTGCTGCATACAGATAGTCTCCGCGTTTCCTAGAATAAAGTGATGGGAAATGATTCTGATACCTGACTCCTCGAGCTTCTTAAGGCAACGTCACACCAATGATGCAACCTGTGGCACAAGCATTTGTGGCAACCAGGGTGTCCCATGGGCTTGTGCATTTTGGCATCATTCAAAGCACTACCAATTCCCATTCTCCAAGGTGAATGTACCGCTGTCGATTTGGTTTTTAAAGAACGCAGTAATTACATCCGCCGGTCAATCTTCCAAAGCCTCGATGACTGTGTCGTTACCCCCTATAAATGGGGGTACTTTGGCATTGTTTTTCCTATCCTAGTACCCTCGTTGGCTCATTTGTCCACTTCTTCTTATCATCTTCTTCTATCCTTAAACATTATTCTTGGGGATCATGGCCTCAAGGACGTTTGGTAGAGCTCCCGTAGACTGTGTTGTGGCCTCTTGCCGGAGCTTCCCTTTGTCTAGCACGACCAGGCTGCCCTGTCACTATTGTGGTCGTTGTTATGTTCACCACTACTGTTGTCGTTGTTTGCTCGAGATGATGACATATGGGGGTCAACTCTCCTTGCTCGCAAAAAGCTCTTTGGATTACATACCACTGCTCAAAAGGGGGCTCGGATTATACACCGCTGCTCACCTTCATACCCCGGTTCAACGTGGTGCTCTACCTCGAGCTGTTGGCTTGCACAGCTAGATGTTTCGGGTATCTCAGGGCCTACTTTAAACTTGATGCAAATAGCTATTTAAAGCGTAGTGGATAGACTTCTATTGAGGGGTTGCCTTATGCTCAGGCGATGTCTCTCTCTCCTAGAGCTTTCATGATCGGAGCTTCGCGCGCTTATTTTTCTTTTGAGAAAGGGAAACTATGAGATAGGGTACCACCTTGAGTTAAATGATGGCGTTGAAGGCTTCTCGAAGCCTGACTTTTCTTTTGGCGGAGATCCTCAAGGTCAGGCACTACCTTGAGACTGGAGACAGTACAACTGACCTTTTGAGACCTAACATCTTGTTGATGGATGTCTCTGGGGTTGGGTACCGCTCCGGGATCTGTATCAAGGCCGTTGGCCTCTCGAGCTTACTCTGGACAGGTGAATCGTTGTTGTTTTCTACATATATGTGGCGTGTCCTTTGTTTTTTGGGAGATATCTTTATTCAGGATAGCTATCCCTCCGCCTTGACATCGGGTCCTTCACGTCTTTGCCTTAGTCTATCAATTCTACCACAGCCCTGGCAGCTACTTCTAGGCTGGCCCGACAAGGAAAGGAGAGTTCCACTCTCAATGTTCAGGATCCACGGGAGTCACTCTAAAGACTGTGTCTTTGATAAGAGAGGAACACCTGGAGATGGTGAGGAAATACTGCGAATGGAGCGAGGGGATAACCCTGTAGGCGTATTCCCAGGATAAGAGTATTACGGACTCTGCTGATGGATCTTTGAACATACACCTATATCCCTTTGCATTTGGCCCCCTCGACAGGGTCGTGCTTGATTTCTACTTGAAGTATCAGGCTACTTTGGTGCAGATACATCCGTCGTTCTGGCGAGTGGTGCTGATGATGAGGTTCTTTGTGGAGAAGGCTGGGCTTGAATTCATGCTCAGCCACCTCGTCAAGCTGTACCAGCCCTTTCATCATCGGGGCCTGTTAACCTTGCAGTGTTGTTCATTTACGCCATTTGTTGTCGATGACGGAGAAGTGGATCAGTCGATTCGTCCGGGTCTAGATGGCTGACATTATCCCCATGGAGCTTATGCCATTTCCCGAGGGCTGGAATTACGCTCGTGAGTGGAATGTCTGGCGCTTTCCCAAATTTTGCTTATAGCGAAAGTCAGTTGAGTATTTGTGACTCTCCCCTTTTGCAACAACTTCATGGACGCCGAGCGAAGTTCTCGATCTGCCCGGTTGGGTCCGGAGGTTGGTGACCCATTCGACCTGCGACGAGCGTAGGTGGTGAGCTGTGTCCCATAACAGATGGGAAGAGGAATACCGAGGTATGCGCGTACGATTCCTTTACCTAGGTATTCATACATTTGAGATAACACTTTTCCTTTTTCTTTTGCACTGGCTTGGCTGCAGGTATCGGTCGGCTCCTTGGGGTGAGGACGTGTTCTTCCGGAGAGAGGAAGGAGTCATCGGCCTCCGAACCGAGGGACGACGGCGATAAATAGGATCTGTACCGGCAGTGCAATAGAGCTTTTAGTGGGGCTAAACGGGCCTGTGTCTTTGAGGAGAGGACATCGTCTGAGCCTGCTATTCCTGGATGGCGGTTCCCCCGAGTGAATATTCTTTGCCCGAGGTTGGTTCACCCGGGGCCGAGGAGGCAGGATCAACAGGAGTGTGCTCTGCCTTAGAGGAAGTCCGCCGACTTCACTTCATGGTGAGTTCTGGCGCAGTTCTTCTGTATTTCACGCCTTTCTTTCTTTACCGAGTTTTCCTTTTGCAGGATTTTGCTAGGCTCAGGTCTGAGCTGCTCCGTCAAGGGGCCAGGCTTCAGAAAGCTCGGGACGAGAGCTAGTCTCTTATGCTCCTTAGCGAGGAGAAGGAGGTTGGGTTGCTGCATTGGCGATATGAGGCGTACCGAAGCTCGAATTACGAGAGCTATTTGATGGAGCAGGTAACTTTTCGTAGTACATGCTTCGCTCTTTTTGACCCTTAAGGTTAACCTTTTTTCCTATCTTAGCTACAGAAAAAGATAGAGACCTTGGAGTACCTTAAGGGCGACATTGACTATGTCAGGAATGCTTGTGGTGAACTACGGGCTCAGATGTGGGCTCAAGCTTTAGAGGCCTGACTCCGCTTAGCTCGTGATAATGCTATAGTTCAAGCGAATATGATTGGGAAACTCGAGTACGATCTCTCGAAGATTAGGGCTGATATAATTGATACCCGGGCTGGAGCAGCATTAAGCCGAACCAAGGCTGATCAGGAGATGGCGATTCATATGAAAGACGCTACTGATTCCAAAGCCGAGCTGAAACGGGCCCTCGACAATGAGAAGAGGATCGAGAAATATGTTCGTTGCAGATCCCGAAGAAAGGTACTCGAGGAGATCGGTGTTAGGGGCTTTGTTTTCTCGAAGGAATTGGCTCGAGCAAGGGCGGACGAGCGCGATGCTCGGTCACTTCTTGCTGACGTTGTGGAGAGAGAATCTGGGGCTACTAGGCTATAGCCTTTTGGAACGGAGTGTAGATTTCACTGTTTTTCCATGTTGTATTTAATACTTGCAGAGCATGTTTGTAGATGGACGGTGCGCCTTTTGCGTATGTAAAATAAGAGAAAACTTGAAGCTTTATTTCTTCTATATCTCTTTCTGCATTGCTTTTGACCAAGCGGGCTAGTTTCAGTGTTTGGCGGGAGCCTCGTGGGTCCGACGCTAATCAGGCAGGCCCGAAAGCTCTTAAGTGCGATTTTTGACATGAGCAGGCATTGGGGCCTCCGTGCTTTGCCCAGCTATTTAGGCTTAGTCCTGGAGGCAGGCCTTGACTCAAGCTTGCTTGACCTTTGATCTTTTGTGCCTGTGTGGGCGACAGTAATTGTTATTATTTCTTGCCCTTGGGCATTTGCTGTTTCAACTATTTTGGGTTCAGTCGCATTGTGACTCGCGCTTTAATTGACCCTCAAGTTCTTTCGCGCCCGTATGGGCGGATGGCGATAGCTTTTGTGCTTCGGGTCGAAGTGACCTTTCAAGTGTGTGGCCCAGAGGCTTGCTGGAGAATATAGTGCTTGCACCGTGCCCTTAGGTATGTGTAGTTAACTATTTTGGATCCGGTCTCCGAATCGGATTACAACTCGAGCTCATTTTAATCCTAAAGTTTTCTATTTTCAAGCTGGCGACAGTGGCTCTTACGCTGTTTGGTCGCTAAGACCTTTTAGTGTGTGTCCTGGAGGCTTGTTTATCTGGTAATAGTGGCTCTTAAGATTTTGCCAGTGGGCATTTTGTACGCTTTGTTTTCCTATTATTAAGGTCTTTTTGAAGTAATTTTGAAGACCCGTCGTTGGTTTTTGAAGAACCTCGATTTCAAGTCGTTAGCAGTGATGTTTGAGCACCTCATAAGGTTCTTAGCTCGTAGGCCGAGTAGCTCGAAGCCTTGTATTTTGGAGCTGACATGGTTGAAGCTTGTTTGCCTGTTGAGGGAAGCCTGTTTTAACCGGTTCTTTTCGAAGTATATTCGAAGTAATGGCCTGCGATTTTGTTAGCAACAGTCAGCTGTCCTGAGTCGCGTTAATTTGGCTGGAGTAGCAATTTTGACCGTAGTCATATTTGTTTGGCCGGAGCCATTTTTGATCCCGATGATAGTTTAGGCATCCACACCGAGGGTATGCCCTTTCGAGATTCTTACAAATGCGACGTATAGCCTAAACTTTGAGATTGAGTTTTACGCCTATAATAAGGTCTTACAAAATTTTCATGCATGTTAAGGTCTTACAGTTTGTCATGCCTGTTGAGGTCTTACAGTTCGTCATGCCTATTGAGGTCTTACAGTTCTTGTTGCTATGTAGAATAGGTCTGGTTATACCAAGTCTTCCCGCTCGGGGTCTTATAGTTTTGAGTTCCCAGTGCATGGTGATTGATGACAGTCTCCGAGTCATAAAATTTCCTTAGGCTAGGAGGCCGTTATTCGTGAGCTCGGAGTTGCCTCGTTGGGGCCTTATGAGCCCGGAGTTTCAACCCTGGGGTCGTGTGGGTGCCAAATTGTTGACGCTAAGTCTTTGAGTATTTCGAGACACATTTGGTAGAGGGATCACTGCCAAGAGTATACTGAAATTTGCTTTTTTGGAGTACGAGATGCTGAAAGATATTCTTTTATTGCTTGGCGTAAATACACACCATTTCCTTGTTCTGAGCTCGGCCCGTGCAGGCGCGTTCCTTGGACTGTTTGGTCTGGTCCATGATTTCTTATCAAAACGCAGTCTGCCGTTCCCCGGTCCTTCCAAGCGGACGGTGCCTCCAAGGGGGGTGCCCTTCATCATTAGATTGTAGAAGAAGGCCTGTGATCATGCCGGATCCTCTTCAAGGGTACGTTGCTCCGCTAAGTATTTTGCTGGCGAAACCCTCTTTAGGGTGGAAGTCCAGCCGAGGGGAAAGAGTATAGCTACTCATGTTATGGCCTTGAGGGCTTCGGGTAGAGTTAGATCCTCCGAACATCCTGGACCAGTGTCTGCACATAGGTTAGTGAAAAATAATGAAAGAGGAGGTAGTTTTTCTTTATCGTGGGATGTGTAGGTGATGTTTCGAGGTTTGTTATACTCCCTTTGTTTCGAGGTGTAGATTCTAGTATAGCCCTCCACTGTGTTTAATTGGGCTTGGCCGATGATGTGGTTCGCTTACCTTCTGACTCTTTCGAGAGTGGAGGTATTGATACCGGCAACACGTCATGTGATGCGGGATTTCCGCTTGTTGCATATTGCTTCCTGCCGATGGTTTTAATTCCGTCCTTTGCGTGGGATTTTCATCTTTGTGGCGAAGCGGGGGTAGCCTTGTTCTCGGGCGATGCGCTTGTGGTAGTCTGGATAAGGCATCCGTGCCTTGCGCCTCCTTTGCTGATGTGGAACTTGGCATTCCGGTCTCAGCCAGTCATGCTATACTGGGGGAGTGGTCGTTCCCCCTTACTATAGTGATCGCCATTTGGAGTTCGTCAAGGATTCGAGAGGTGGTTGTGTTTCAACCCGGCGGTCCGACAGTGTTGATCGAGTCACCTTAACTCATGAGCACATGTTTTATAAAAAAATGGATCGAGTAAGGAAGAAGGTTACCAGTACATCATTGCGTGGTCGAGACAAAGTCTCGATACCCTCTTTGCTGAATGTAAGGGCATCCTTGGGGGTATATCCCCAGATCTGCCTTTCTCTGGAAGCGAGGAATTTTTCTCTCCTTTTTACAAGTTCTTGGAAAGAGTCGTCGTTCCTCCATCATCGCGGTGATGCGCTGCGGTACGCTTGCTTCATTCCTCCTGGCTGCCTTCCGTACTGGGGGCTGAACTTGAATTCGATCGCTTGTTGGTTCTCGGTGGTGATTTTTGCCGAGCGGCTTGGCGTTTTTGCTTTGGAGTTGGTGGCTACCTTCGGCCCCACCGCCGCACTTGCTATGTAGATCTTGTGCCAGGCTGCAATGCCTTTGAGAGGAATTCGACCGAATTGGTCCGAGCCATTTGATGTCCCCGGCTTTGCCTACGGCAAGCACAATGCTTGGTATAGCGATGTGGAAATTGTACTTTGGTAGGAGAGGCACTCTTGTTGGCCATACGTCCTCATCGAATCTGGTTTTGTTAATGACCCCTCGAGGATTTTTCCCTCGGGCCATTCTTCGATCGTCATAAGGTAGTTTGCATCTCAGGATGTTCCTCCTGTCTGCGGTGCACGGGCGGTACCTCACTCTATTTGGCATTGGTTTCTTTGCCAGGAGCCTGTTTGGGTAAGTTAAGCCCGAGGGGGCTCCCGGACGGTCATCCAATCAAGCTTTGTTTGAACTGCCCTGAAATCATTGGGCTCGGTTCATTTAGGCTTTGAGTGAAGGCCTGTATTGCCCAGTCATCCAAGATCGAAGGTGATCCCATTTGCTCCATCGGGGAACGGGTGCGAATCCCCGTAGCGTTTCATTCTCCCTTTGCTCAGACCTGGATGGATCGGGCTTTCTTGTCATCGTTTCGATGGCGTTGGCGTATGTCTTTATGGAGGAGTCTGCCGGTACGGTAGGCCAGTTTATGGGGTCGGGCACTAGGTTATGATGCCACATCATGGTTCCTTTTGAGAATGTTTCCCCGAGCTTCTCTAATAAGGTGGGCTCGATCCCATCATCTTTTGGGTGTTGATACCCAAATTTTCCCTATATATTTTAGATATGCAAAATACCTTCAAAATAGCATATATATATATATGCATATATAAGCATGCCCAAGGTTTTTATTATTTTTTCCATAATTTTAAGGTTTTAAATTGATATATTTTCTCCCTTTTTATCCATAAAATACCCAATAATTATTTCCAAAATTATTGTTTTGGTAATTCATCTATTGGATTTCTATATTTATGACAAAATATGGCTAAGGTAATTTTTATATATTTTTATAATTACAATTAGTATTTTTAAAGCTAAATTGCACATAATTGCAATATTATCCCTTTTAATATTTAATTATGTTTTATATGCATAAAATTGGATCCTGAATTTTCAAATTGCTAATTATGTATTATAAATCATTTTAGCATTTTAAATTATTTTTTAGAAATTATCTACTATTTTTTATAAATTAAATAGGGAAAAACTGGCTATTTAAATTATAGCTAAATTGTAATAGCCAGATCGGACCCCAATTCCCACCCCAATTTTACAATTCAAAAACTCGACCCACACCCTATTAACCCATACCCAAACCTAGAACTCACCTACCCTATTTAATCTCGACTACTGATCTCCCAGATCAATGGTCCACGTTAGCCATTTCCTTTTTTAATCAAATGACCCCCCAAACCCTTCCCCTATTCTCTCATTTGCACCGCCTCTGAATCCCTCCTCTCCTAGATTCTCTCTCAACTCACCCTAACCCTAATCACCATTACCGGCGATAACCTCCTTCCTATGGTGTTCTCATGCCTTCTCCGACCACCTCAGGTCTCCTATACTCCATGGCTCTTCAACTTCATGAGTACTTGAGAAGATCTCAAGGAAAGCCAACATGTTCCGGTTTGAAACTCGTTCACTGGCCTGCCTCCGGCCATTTTCGTTTGTAAGAAAGGATTTCCTCTTTTTTTTTCCGTTTGAATCCATGAGTTTTTAACCGATTTTCTTCGTCTCCAATATTTTCTGAAAATCCTAGTTCGCTAATTTTCGATTCTTCTCAGATCTTTATAGATCTGAGGTGATTCGAGTATTATTAAGCATTTTCTTTTAAAAATCTCTCATTTTAACAAACTATTTTGATTTTAGTCGCTCTTTTCTAAACTAGGGTTTCTGAAAATCCTTTTCTTCAAAACACTTTCTGGTTTTAAGTGTTTAGTCCCCTGTGTCTATGTGTTTGATTGATTTTGTTGAGTTCTTCCTTTACCCTAACTAGCCTATGCTAAAACCCCTAATTTTTAACACTTTGTTTAGATTCAGCATTTGTCCGTGTTATTTGATACAGACCTATGTTCTAGGTTTTGATTTACATGATTACTTCTTCGTTTAATTAGAATATCTTGTGATTTTACCCTAGTATGCCTCTATTAGGGTTTCAGATTCGACTCTTTCCGTTTACACTTGGCTTAGTTGCTTATTCATGGAAAACCTATATCATTTTCCTTAAATTAGTATTATTCTGAATCCTTGTTCACTAATTTTCTATGGTAATACCTATATACTGATTTTCGATTATTTTGCTATTTCTACAACCTTTGATTATTTCTTGCCTTATTTACGATTAACTGTGGTACTTGCGGATTCTTATTGATTGTTCCCTTAATTAAACTTTTGTTCATTTACCCTTAATTACCCACCCCGTACTTAAGTATTTAGTTTTCTTTCCTTAATTATATGCCCTGCACTTTATCACTAACTGGTCACCCCTTTACTAGAAGAGAACCTTGCTGATTTTGTGCATGATTGATTATGTAATGTTCCCTAATTACTGAATGATTGATTCTTTGCATTATTTTACTCTGCTCTCAACTACTATATAAATGACTCTCTTCTACAGTCTTAACACACGAACAATCAGTTCAAGAAAAACACACACACAAAAATTCTCTATTCTTTTCTCTTCTACTTGTGCTAACTGCTTGTCTAGCTAGATGAAAGCCAAGGCTAGACTGTGGAACTCTACTTGCTTTACTTTCTGCATTTTGCTTCCTTAACTGGTATGTTCCTAGTTCAATTCTGAAACTCAACTCTATGTGCTCCATATCTATTAATCCATGTCTCCTTCTCCACTAATTTAATGTCTTATGTATTTAATTGCTCTTCTTGTTTACTGCTTTATCCAGCATGCTTAAGTTTGCCCTCTCTTGTTCAAATGTGTACTCTGCATGTCTGGGTATCACTTGTCTTGTTTGATACGCGTCCAGCATGTCTACTCGAGTTCTTGTTTATTTCCCTCAACTAGTATGCCATGTTAGTATTATAGACTCCAAATGTACTTGATTAACACTAAGCGGCATGACTAATTATGTGTAATAGACCCCTGTCCTCAACATAACGACTCCCATACCCTGTCCCTATGTCTTATTACTATTCTAACTTCGAGCATGTTCCCTTGTTAACCCGTTGAAGTAGTAGTTTTGTGTTCTGGAGGCTAATCAGTTGCTACTTGTTCTTTGTACCTGCTGGTCTATATGCTTCTCTTCTCATGCATGTTTACGTGTTTCTGATTTGGGTTCTCTGTGTCCCCAAACCTTTACTTCCCCGCTTGTGAATGTTGAAATGATATTATTCTTCGAACTTGTTCAGTGTGTGCTGGCTTGTTCCAAGTTGTTGTTGCTCCTATTCCCTTCTCCTTTCAAAACTGTTTTCCTAAGCAACTCTTCTATTATTTTGCAAACTTATTTCAAACATGCTATTTCAAAACTATTTTCCAATTCAATCTTTTCAAAACTATGATAATCACTCTCACTCTACTCTTAGACCACTAAGTTCTGCCCCTTAATTTGAGCCTTTCCTTGGGACCCTTGAGCTCCCTCTGAACTTGGACACATGAAAGCTAGTCTTTCCACACTGCACTTACTTTGTTTTGGCTATGAAATCTAGGTGTGAGCACTGCCCGGGATCCCTTGAGGTCCTTAGGGAACTCTGAAACACCTAGATATGAGAAGGGCTATGAAACATGAGGTGATTTATTACATAACTCAGGGAGGAAGTCCTAATCAAGCTCTCTATAGTGTAATCTCTTATTTTTCATTTCTACTTGTGTAATTCATTTCAGTATTGGTCTGTAATAATCTGTTATAAACAAGTATTGGGGCTGGCTAGTGAAAAGGGGAGGGTAGTTATGTATGCTATCAACATCAGGTAGAAACCATGTCTTAGGTTTACATTTCCTGTATGTGTATTATCAACCCATTCAAAGCATGTCATGCATTAGATACCATGTTCTTAGGTTTACTATTTCAGCATCTCATTTGGCATCACTTTATCACTTAGAAATCCTGCCTTAGGCTAAATAACACCATTAATATAAAATGTTGCTCCTGCACATCTTGAAGTCAAGCTGTAACTCTTTGGGCATTTAGAAACCATGCTTTGGGAATTCTGCATATTTTGTAATCATTTTGCATTTTTCATATGTGCACGTTAGATACCATATTTTTAGGAGCTCGCTCAGTTACACCTAGTTAAACTACTGATGCATGAAAAAAGGACATAAAATAGTCTAATGTTTGATTATCTTGTTTAAGCGAAAATGGTCATAATCCTACATGTCTTTGCAACATTTAGAACAACATGCCTTTCGGTAAAATAACATTTTAACTTTTTTCAATAATCCAGGTAACTGTTGCATATTATGTTACGCCTAGGCAAGCCTTTGGTTGTAAACGTAAATAAAACCAGAACCGTCTTTGTGATTAGTGTTTAACTGTCAACGTATCAAAATCAGTAGGCAATCCTGATTCGAACTTGTTTTCAGAGTCATGTAATAAATCTGGTTCCGCTGCTATTACTTAGATACCATGCTTTAGAGTTCTGAGGTCAAAAGTGGACCTTATCTGTGTATGAGTCGTGCTATCTATGTGCATTTCTTGTGGAGGTATATCTGAGCCTTCTATCTGTTTTTTGTGTTTTCCCCCAAAATGTAGTCCTATGTGTTCTTATTTGTCACATAGTATTTTTCCTTTAAACCTGAGGATATGCCTAGAACCCCCCTTATAGGATATAAGTCCTAAATTCCTCCGGGACTGATGGGAAGGGATGAGTAACAACATGCAAGAGGGGTCGAGACCAACCCTCGCTTTATTTACCTTCACGGGGCAGGAAAGGGTAGATATCGATATGATGACCGGTGTGTTAATACCACCTTTAGCTCCTCTTTGAGGAGTGTCATACTGGGTATTGCATTGATGTGATCCATATTATAAACAAACCTAGGACACCCCCTTTACATTCACAAATGTGCTTAGATTGTAATTCTTTTAAACCCTTGCTTTTCATTAATTGCTTTTCAAACATCTGTGTTCTTAAACTTAAATCCCCTAGTATTTGAGCCATACTTTTATTTGCTAATTGTACAAATTCACAAAAACTGTTTGGCCGGGAACCACACTAGTGGATCCTGAGGGGTGCCTAACACCTTCCCCTTGGGATAATTTTAAGCTCTTACCCTGTCTTTGGTTACCAAACATAGTTATGAATGAACCCTATAGGTGCCCTAACGCACCTTAAATCGTTATGTGGCTACTCTTCAAAACTGTAAACCCCCTTTCCCAAAAGGAAAGAGTTGTCCCAACCAAAATGTCATAAATCCGATATCGCGAGAAAGAGGGGGCGTGACAGCATGGCGGCTCTGCTGGAGAATCTAGGCTTTTAGCATTTCATACTGTTTTGTGAATTTGTACCCTCCCTATGTGCAATTATTTGTTTAATTTCTTTAAGCGTTTAATTTCTTCTTCAAAAACGAAACTGACATATCTTTCTTGTTTCCTTCCTTTATAACCGTTTAAATTATGAAACTGCTGTATTTATCGCTTTCTTAATGTGAAAATACATGTCAACATGCTTTTAATTATTGCATAATCATGATCAATATCATACTCTACTCGTGCCAAACAAATACTATTGTAACGCTTGATGAGTAGTTGCACCCTTCCTATATCATTACCCCTAAATTCGAAAAGGCTTATTTACGGTAAAACTAGTCGATCAGCAGTGCAGTCAACAGTTCCGTTCCTTCCCCCTTGAGTTGTCCGCTCAAGGGTACCAGTCTAAAACCCCATAGAAACCTTACTCTGTTTAAATTGTGCATGCATCATGGTCAAACCTAGCCGGGTCAGTTATGTCTTCCACATGATGATCCTTTAAGATAGCCTTATCCAAAAGTCCACTGGGTTTCCCTAAACCCAATGGACATCATCACGTTCTGTGCATTTATTTGGAGAACTAAATGCTTCATGCTAATTGTTGATGTTAAATAGTCGAGTCCGGTGGGGGTATGGTCTTAACCCTTTTGTTTTGCAGAAAATGAAGAACGGGGTCCCCAACTTCGGTATGGTTAGAACACCCTCACTCTTACTAGACTGGTGGAGGAGTCTTCCATCAAATGACCAAATCAATGAGTGGAAAGAGAGGGCCGCCAAAGCTAGTGAAAAGTTGGAATATCTAGAATACAGTCTATTGGAATAGAAAGAAAAAGTGAGGAAGAGAGTTGCCGACTGCCAGAACACTGAGGGAAACGAAGGAGAACACATGACAGAGGCATTTTTACTGGTGAACCTACGCGAGCTGGAGGATTTGATCAACGAGATCATTCAACCTGAGGAAGGTCCATCTGAGGCCAAATAGATTAGGTTTACTCGCCTTCCAAATGTAATAAGGCCAATGGCCATTATTGACTTTTATTTCTTGCCTATTTAGTGTCATTTTGGGATTCTCCTATCTTTATCAATAAAATGAGGCATTTAACATTAAAAGTTCTCCAAGTCTATTTGTCGCTAGGCCTACCTCGGGCAGAAAGAGGTTTCCAAATTAGGACACACTTTACATTCCCGCACTGTGTGTTTAAATATTGCAATACTTTTCATAATCCTCACTGACTTGATTACCTTTTTGTATTTAATTTTTCTTATTACTCCCCTCCCTAAAGGTTAGTTCGTGCACTCTGGCATCGTCATCTTATTTCACAAGATCCAGGGGCCCTCCACCCACTCATCCTCTTAGTCCCATTAAAGGCAAGAGGAAAGGCAAAATGGAAGATTTAAGCAACATCAGGAAGGAGAACACATCTGAACGGGTAGAGGCCACTAATGGCCAGGGTATTCGGGTTCCTAACGAGAATGTGTCACAACTTGAACAGAAACTGTTGAAATTTCAGGAAGAGCTCGATTAGGTTCGAAATCTGGCAAACCTGTCATTTTCCCTCAACACCCCAAATATCAACTTCCCCAATGCTCAAAACCCTACACCTCCTCAAAACATCCCAAAATAGCAGAATCATCCTACGCCTCACCATCACACTGCTCTACAAAAGAACCAATGTAAAACCTGTCATACCCCAAACAATGCTTCGCTACTCATCCCAGAACCTCAGAACTCCACAAATGACCATTTCCACACCCATACACCAAGCCACCATAACACTCTTATCTATGTGGAGACCATGCCACACTCCACCCAACCTATCTCAGGCACACCTGAGTGTGATGAAAAGGACTTGCTTATCAGGAACTTGGCTGAAGAACTTAAGAAATTGAACAAATTGAACTACGCTTGACATGATTCCCGTTTAAGAGGGGATACGTAGGCAGCCCTATAGGTTCGGTCACAATGCAATAAAAATTTCATTTCCCCTGCAATTGGAAACTAGGGCAGAATTTTGAGGAGGACCCTAAAAATTCTGAAGTAATTTTAGCCGATCGCTGCATGAGCAACAGTCAGAAACATCAACCATCAAATTGGGGTAGAATTTTGAGGAGCACCCTCAAAATTCCGTTAACAGGAGAGGTTGCAATGTCCTGAACTACGTCACAGTCGTCGGTTCATCTAAAAGTTATTTTTAATTTATGTCATACTTTTACAAAATCATGCATGATTATTATTGAAACTGCTTTGTTTAGCTAAGTTACACAGTAATATAGAAGGTATCACCAGATCAAAGCCGAACGAGTCTAGTGAAGCTAGTAGGGTTATGAACTAACCTCCCCCTTTACAAAACTCACGATTTTTCTTTGAATGCAGGCACTAGGAAGCGTAATCCCTTAAACATACTGTACGCTCATGGGACAAACATTGTTCAAGAATACGACTCTTTGAACCGTTGCACTCGCCAACATTTTCTATCAGCACACACCAGTGATGTCCCGTATGTCACGATGCTCCCAGTAATTAGAACGCCGCAATCTGCTATAAGCTAAGAAAACTCTACTGTCATTTGTTATTTTATTTCTTGTATAAGGCTACTATTCTACCTTCTGAGACTAAATGCTGTCTCCATCTGCATCTGTATTGCATAAGGCTACCATTCTGCCTTCCGAGACTAAACATTGTCTCCATCTACATCCGCATTGCATAAGGCTACCATTCTGCCATCCGAGACTAAATGCTGTCTCCATCTGCATTTGCATTGCATAAGGCAACTATTCTGCCTTCCATTCTGCATAAGGCTACCATTATGCCTTTCAAGGTTAAGCTCTACCTCCACTTGCATTCGCATCTTTGCATAAGGCTACTTTTCTACATTTCGAGGCTAAGCTCGGCCTCAAATTTTCTTCGAAACTAAGCATTATTCCAAGCACTATTTATCTCGCTTCTCTTACGGGATAAGCTCTGCCCTTCAATTCGCAAGACTAAGCTCTGTCTTGCTCGTATCACATCCTGAATGTGTTGAAATATCGCCAACTCATCCAAAGGCGTCATCGTTCGGAGGCACCATCTTCATATCCCGAGAACACTATGTCATGGCCTGAGGATCTCTTTCAATCTTTTGCATATCATTATTCAAAGACGTCATGGTTCGGAGGCACCATCCTCATAGCCAGAGAACATCATTTCATGGCCTGCGAATCTCTTATCATACACTTCATGGCCCAGGACATCATGGTCTAAGGACATCATTCCAATCGTCCGAAGACAACTTTCATGGTCCAACAGGAATTTGCATCATGTTTAAATTTATGCACAGTATACGCTTGTATTGTTTCTATTTGCAGGTAAGCCAGTGAGTGATGGCTATCTCACCAGGAGCGATCCCACTCCAGTTCCCTCAGCCATAACAAATCTAACCATTCCCGTAAACCATCCACTCACCCAACCCTAAATATCACATCCGTTCTTGAAATGTCTTCATTGGTATACTCCATAGGTGAATCCGAAACTACATACGACCCAATTCCTATGAAACCAGGGATAGGTAGGTAGATTAGAAGCCAGGGTACGGCCTAACCTCTTCAAACCATTTCGCTCGGTCAAAATTGGCCATCATTTCTTTACCCGGAAACTCTTTCATTCTTCCCGGGTAAAGATGAGCAGCTGTTGATACCCAATTTTCCCTATATATTTTCAATATGCAAAATACCTTCAAAATAGCATATATATTCATATATAAGCATGCCCAAGGTTTTTATTATTTGTTTCATAGTTTTAAGGTTTTAAATTGATTTATTTTCTCCCTTTTATCCATAAAATCCTCAATAATTATTTCAAAATTATTGTTTTGATAATTCATCTATTGGATTTCTATATTTATGCCAAAATATGGCTAGGGTAATTTTTTATATATTTTTATAATTACATTTAGTATTTTTAAAGCTAAATTGCACATAATTGCAATATTAGCCCTTTTAAAATTTAATTATGTTTTATATGCAGAAAATTGGATCCTATATTTTTAAATTGCTAATTATATATTATAAATCATTATAGCATTTTAAGTTATTTTTCAGAAATTATCTACTATGTTTTATAAATTAAATAGTGAAAAACTGGCTATTTAAATTATAGCCAAATTGGCTTTCAATTATAGCCAAATCGGACCCCATATCCCAACCCAATTTTACAATTAAAAAACTCGACCCACATACTATTAATCCACCCCCAAACCCGGAACCCACCTACCCCATTTAATCTCGACCGTTGATCTCCCAGATCAACGGTCCACGTTAGCCCTTTCCTTTTTTAATCAAACGACCCCCCCCCCAAAACTTACCCCCATTCTCTCATTTGCACCGCCTATGAATCCCTCCTCTCCCAAGTTCTCTCTTAACTGACTCTTACCCTAATCACCATTACCGGCGAGAACCTCCTTCATATGGTGTTCCTGTTCCTTCTCCGACCACCTCCGGTCTCCTATACTCCATGGCTCTTCGACTTCATGAGTCCTTGAGAAGATCTCAAGGAAGCCAACATGTTCCGGTTTGAAACTCATTCATTGGCCTGTCTCCGACCATTTTCGTTTGTAAGAAAGGATTTCCTCTTGTTTTCGTTTGAATCCATGAGTTTTTAACCAATTTTCTTCGTCTACTATTTTCCTAAAACCCTAGTTCGCTACTGTTCAATTCTTCTCAGATCTTTATAGATCTGAGGGGATTCGAGTATTATTAAGCGTTTTCCTTTAAAAATCTCCTGTTTTAACTAACTATTTTGATTTTAGTCGCTCTTTTCTAAACTAGGGTTTCTAAAAATCCTTTTCTTCAAAACACTTTCTGGTTTTAAGTGTTTAGTCCCCTGTGTCTATGTGTTTGATTGATTTTGTTGAGTTCTTCCTTAACCCTAACTAGCCTATGCTAAAACCCCTAATTTTTGACACTTTGTTTGGATTCTGCACTTGTCTGTGTTTTTTGATATAGGCCAATGTTCTAGGTTTTGATTTACATGATTACTTCTTTGTTTAATTAGAATATCTTGTGATTTTACCCTAGTATACTTCTATTAGGGTTTCAGATTCAATTCTTTCTGTTTACACTTGGCTTAGTTGCTTATTCATGGAAAACCTATATCATTTTCCTTAAATTAGTATTATTCTGAATCCTTGTTCACTGATTTGCTATGGTAATACCTATATACTGATTTCTGGTTATTTTTCTATTTCTACGACCTTTGATTATTTCTTGCCTTATTTACGATTAACTGTGGTACTTGCAGATTCTTATTGATTGTTCCCTTAATTGAACTTTTGTTCATTTACCCTTAATTACCCACCCCGTACTTAAGTATTTAATTTTCTTTCCTTGATTATATGCCCTGCACTTTATCACTAACTGGTCACCCCTTTACTAGAAGAGAACCTTGCTGATTTTGTGCATGATTGATTATGTAATTTTTCCTAATTACTGAATGATTGATTCTTTACATTATTTTACTCTGCTCTCAGTCTTAAAATACGAACAATCAGTTCAAAAAAAAAAACACACACACATAAAATTCTCTATTCTCTTCTCTTCTACTTGTGCTAACTGCTTGTCTAGCCAGCTGAAAGCCAAGGCTAGACTGTGGAACTCTACTTGCTTTACTTTCTGCATTTTGCTTCCTTAACTGGTATGCTCCTAGTTCAATTCTAAAACTCAACACTATGTTCTCCATGTCTGTTAATCCATGTCTCCTTCTGCACTAATTTAATGGCTTATGTATTTAATTGCTCTTCTTGTTTACTGCTTTATGCAGCATGCTTAAGTTTGCCCTCTCTTGTTCAAGTGTGTACTCAGCATGTCTGGGTATCACTTGTCTTGTTTGATACGCGACCAGTATGTCTACTTTAGTTCTTATTTATTTCCCTCAACTAGTATGCCATGTTAGTATCATAGAATCCTAATGTACTTGATTAGCACTAAGCGACATGACTAATTATGTGTAATAGACCCCTGTCCTCAACATAACGACTCCCATACCCTGTCCCTATGTCTTATTACTATTTAACTTCGAGCATGATTCCCTTGTTAACCCGTTGAAGTAGTAGTTTTGTGTTCTGGAGGCTAATCAGTTGCTACTTGTTCTTTGTACCTGCTGGTCTATATGCTTCTCTTCTCATCCATGTTTGCGTGTTTCTGATTTGGGTTCTCTGTGTCCCCAAACCTTTACTTCCCTACTTGTGAATGTTGAAATGATAAAATTATTTGAACTTGTTCAGTGTGTGCTGGCTTGTTCCAAGTTGTTGTTGCTCCTATTCCCTTCTCCTTTCAAAACTGTTTTTCCCTAAGAAACTCTTCTGTTATTTTGCAAACTTATTTCAAACATACTGTTTCAAAACTGTTTTCCAATTCAACCTTTTCAAACCTATGATAATCACTCTCACTCTACTCTTAGACCACTAAGTTCTGCCCCTTTTGTGTGAGCCTTGCCTTGGGACCCTTGAGCTCCCTCTGAACTTGGACACATGAAAGCTAGACTTTCCACACTGCACTTACTCTGTCTCGGCTATGAAATCTGGGTGTGAGCACTGCCCGGGATCCCTTGAGGTCCTTAGGGAACTCTGACACACCCGGATATAAGAAGGGCTATGAATCAATTTTGGCACTTGAGGTGATTTATTACATAACTCAGGGAGGAAGTCCTAATCAAGATCTCTATAGTGTAATCTCTTATTTTTCATTTCTACTTGTGTAATTCATTTCAGTATTGGTCTGTAATAATCTGTTATAAACAAGTATTGGGGCTGACTAGTGAAAAGGGGAGGGTAGTTATGTATGCTATCAACATCAGGTAGAAACCATGTCTTAGGTTTACATTTCTTTTATGTGTATTATCAACCCATTCAAAGCATGCCATGCATTAGATACCATGTTCTTAGGTTTACTATTTCAGCATCTCATTTGGCATCACTTTACACTTAGAAATCCTGCCTTAGGCTAAATTACACCATTAATATAAAATGTTGCTCCTGCACATCTTGAAGTAATGCTGTAACTCTTTGGGCATTTAGAAACCATGCTTTAGGAATTCTACATATTCTGCAACCATTCTGCATTTTTCATATGTGCACGTTAGATACCCTATTTTTAGGATCTCGCTCAGTTACACCTAGTTAAACTACTGATGCATAAAAAAAAGGACATAAAATAGTCTAATGTTTGATTATCTTGTTTAAGCAAAACTGGTCATAATCCTGCATGTTTTTGCAACATTTAGAACAACATGCCTTTAGGTAAAATAACTTTTTAACTTTTTTCAATAATCGTGGTAACTGTTGCATATTATGTTACGCCTAGGCAAGCCTTAGGTAGTAAACTTAAATAAAACCAGAACCGTCTTTGTGATTAATGTTTAATTGTCAATGTGTCAAAATTAGTAGGCAAACCTGATTCGGACTTCTTTGTTGAGTCATGTAATAAATCTGGTTCCGCTGCTATTACTTAGATACCATGCTTTAGCATTCTGAGTTCAAATGTGGACCTTATCTGTGTTTGAGTCGTGCTATCTATGTGCATTACTTATGGAGGTATATCTGAGCCTTTTATCTGTTTTTTGTGTTTTCCCCCCTAAATGCAGTCCTATGTGTTCTTATTTCTCGCCTAGTATTTTTCCTTTAAACCTAAAGATTTGCCTAGAACCCCCATTTTATAAGATATGAGTCCTAAATTCCTCCGGGACTGATAGGAAGGAACGAGTAACAACATGCAATATGGGTCGAGACCAACCCTCGCTTTAGTTACCTTCACGAGGGAGGGAAATGGTAGATATGGATATGATGACCAGTGCGTTAATACCATGTGTAGCCCCTCTTTGAGGAGTGTCATACCGGGTATTGCGTTGATGTGATCCATATTATAAACAAATCGAAGACACCCCCTGTACATTCACAAATGTTCTTAGATTGTAATTCTTTTAAACCCTTGCTTTATCGCTTTTCAAACATCTGTGTTCTTAAACTTAAATCCCCTTTTATTTGACCCATACTTGTTTATTTGCTAATTGTACAAATTTACAAAAACTGTTTGGCCTGGAACCATACTAGTGGATCCTGAGCGGTGCCTAACACCTTCCCCTTGGGATAATTTCAAGCCCTTACCTTGTCTCTAGTTACCAAACATAGTTATAAATGAACCCCATATGTGCCCTAACACACCTTAAATTGTTAGGTGGTGACTCTTCAAAACTGCAAACCCCCTTTCCCAAAAGGAAAGAGTTGTCCCAACTAAAATGTCATAAACCCAATTTTGCGAAATAAAAGGGGCACGACATTGGATCGTTCCTTTTCCTGCGCATGTGTTGGGGGTGATGAGTTTGTTGGGATATGAGGTCCCATTGTGCTTAGGGAGTTCTGGCGTTCTGGACTTCTTTGAAATGGATCCCGGGTCCGCATCCTCGAGGAACGACCATTGCACGAACCTCCACGAGCATGATTTGATCCTTTCGGTGAGATCCCCAAGCATCTTTGTTATTGCAGGGTAGGTTACCGATCCATCGTTGCTTGGTCTCTCGGGTACTTTCTCGGTGGGGGGAGCTGTTTCCGGCGTTGCTGTGCTGGGAATATTTGGATGGCTTTGTAACTGAGCAATGGCCAACTGTTGTGCCTACAACATTTCAAAAATAACATGAAGTCTAACTTCCTGTTCTTCCCGGGCTGGGGTTTTTTGGGATTCTTGTCGGTCACTACGTCGTATGCTTCTATCGGTGTATGAGGTTTCATCGACCTGTTGGGTGTCCTATGAGTCTGCGTCCGCTAGAGTCAGCCCGAGCGCGTTATCGGGGTTCTGTGGTTGCATTCCGACAGTCGGGATAGCCACGCCATTTTCCCCGTGGTTTTCGAGGTTGTCATTCTCAACTTTGTTTACCGAGCCAGACGTTTTGATCTCAAATCAAGAGATATTTGACAAGAAAAAGCGTGAGAGATAACTTGCATTTGTGCAATGAAACTAGCAAGAAAATAATCACTATTATTTTTAGCCCCACAGTGGGCGCCAAATTGTTTACCGTGAAAATGGTAACAACAATTAAATTTGTAAATGGGATTCTAAAAATACGTAATGTATTTTTATGCTAGTTGTTAGAGCAGATGATGCTAGGAATATGAAGTTTAATGATGAAATGCAAGCTAAAACGAGGTAGTAATCAAACCGAGGGGTTACTACCCTGGCTTCGGACTGGTCGATAGGGACCTCGAGGTCGATACCTATGCTCGATCTCGAGATATCGGGGGTAGTCGGGAATGGGATAACAGTTAAGATTACCAAGGCATGATAGTTACAACGAAGTCATGATAATAACAATATAAGACTCACAGGCATGCTAGACACCGACGTATAGATACTCGTCACCATGCCTATACGTCGTACTCAATAATTACCACATAGTAAACAGGACTCGACTCTTAATCCCTTAAGCTAAGGTTAGACCAAACACTTACCCCGATGCGACGAACAAAATTCACGATTCAATTATAGCTTTCCCCTCGATTCCACCACCAATTCGCTCGTATCTAGTCACAAGTTACTTAATTACATCAATAAATGCAAAATGAATCAATTTGAATGCATGAAAATGAGTTTTCTAAAGTTTTACCAAAAAAGTCAAAATTGCCCCCGGGCCCACATGGTCAAAACCCGAGGTTCGAATAAAAACCCGATTACCCATTCCCCCATGAACTCTAATATATATTTTGTTTTGAAATCGGACCTCAAATCGAGGTCCAAATCCCCAATTTTTTGAAAAACCTAGGTTCTACCCAAAACACACAATTTCCCCCATGATAATCATTGATTTGATGTTGAAATCATGCTAAAAGATGTTAATGACTGAAGAAAACTAGTTAAAAATGACTTACATTTGATCTGGAGAAGAAAGGTTCGCCTCTTATCTTTTTGAGGTCTTAAAAAATGAAAAATATCTGAAAATCCCATCTAAATATACTCCTCTCAGACCCCTGTGTGGACCGCACAAAATGGAGAGCGACCGCACAACTCACCAGGTTGACTGCAGGGACATGTTCTAGTATTTTGGTCATAACTTTCTATTCAGATTTCCAACTTGTGATTTACACTTTTATGGAAACTAGACACGAAGGGCTACAATTTTTGTTTTTGAATCATCTCGAAATTCCTTGTAGATCAAAAGCTATGGGCTTCCGAAGTCGGACCAATGAAATGTTCTTCACCGCGGACCGCACAGAATCTAGTGCGGCCGCACAGGCCCTCACCGCGGTCCGTAAAAAATCCAGTGTGGCCGCACAAGCCAATCCGCGACAGCATTCCTTTGTGTTTGGACCGCACTGGTCGGTCAGAGGCCTTCCACCTCTCTGAACCTGCAACACCTATGTTTTTAAGCCTAAGACATCCCGGAACCTACCCATAACTCACCCGAGCCCTCGGAACTCCAAACCAAGTGTGCATACTAACTCAAAAACATCATATGGACCTACTCGTGCGATCACATCATCAAAATAACATGTAAAATTATGAATTAAACCTCAAAACTCAACATTTTCATCAAGAACTCTCAAAGTTCATAACTCTTCAACCGGAAGTCCAACTCATGTCAAATAAACTCCGTTTTTCACCAAGTTTCACAGTTATCTTTCAAATACTATAACAAGTTTGTACCGAGCTCCGAAACTAAAATATGGGCCCGATAATAATGGTTTCAAACATTAATTCTTTTCTTTATTCCTTAGATAATTCAGTAAAGCAGTTTCTTTCAAAAATTGATTTCTAAGGCTTGGGACCACGAAATTCATTTCTGGCCATACGCCCAAGTCATATATTTTATTGCAGACCTCCCAGGATCGTCGGAACACGGATCCGGGTTTGTTTACTAAAAATGTTGACCAAGGTCAACCATAATCAAAGTTTTAACTCTAAAATTTCTATTTCTCATATTTTCACATAGAAGGCTTTCCGAATATAGGTCCGGACCACGCACGTAAATCAAGGTGGGGTAAAAAGGGAGGTTTTTAGGCCTCGAAACACTGAATGAAATTGCAACACAAGTGATGAGGTCATCACTTCGTGAACTTCCTGTATGATGTAGTCAGTATCTCCCGGTCCCAAAGATATTGCCAATGGTCCATTGAACATTCTTCTAAACAACGTTCTTTCTTGGTACAAAGTGAACTTTGCTGCCTTTGTTCGCAGAGCTCTCGACTACTTTGGCTCTTATGGAAGCTTCCCATTCTTTAAGTACTCTATGTACTTATTTTTCCAATCCCAGGTCAAACTCATGGAGTTTATTTTGATGTGGCCTTCTTCGATCATCAATCTCATGAGTTGTATGACAGTCTCCGAGTTGAGTTCGTTATCTTTGACCAATGAACCTAGATTGGCAAGAGTGTCGGCTTCGCTATTCTTTTCTCGAGGTATATGTTGCAAGGTCCATTCCTTAAATCGATGTAGAGTCATCTGTAGTTTATCCAAGTACTTCTGCATTCGGTCCTCTCGGACTTCAAAAGTCCTGTTAACATGGTTTACCATGAGGAGGGAATTACACTTGGCCTCTATGATCTCTGCTCCCAAACTTTTAGCTAGTTCGAGACCTGCAATCATGGCCTTGTACTCGGGCTTATTGTTAGTCAATTTTGTAGTGTTGATAGATTGTCTAACTATATTATCCATTTGTGATTTTAGCACGATGCCGAGTCCGGAACCCTTCACGTTCAAAGAACCATCCGTAAAGAGGGTCCAGATCCCCAAATATGTATGCGATTTCATCAGCAGTTGTTTTTTAACCTCAGGTACGAGGGCCAGTACAAAGTCAGCCACGAAGTCTGCCATGATTTGAGACTTGATGGCAGTTCAGGGTCGATACTCAATATCGTACCCACTGATTTCGATGGTCCATTTGGCCAATCAACCCAAAAGCTCGGGTTTGTGCAAAATGTTTCGACGAGGATAAGTTGTTATGATACATATTGGATAACACTAGATATATGTTTTTAGTTTCCTAGAGACGCTTATTAAATCAAGCGCTAATTTTTGTAAGTGCGGATATCTAGTTTCGACCTCACCTAATGTCCGAATAACATAATAAATAGGGAATTGCGTAACTCGTTCATATCCGATCAGGACTCCACTTACCGCTATCTCCAAGATTGCCAAGTACATGTAAAGCTATTCGTCCACTTTTGGGGTATGGAATAGCGGCGGGCTCGATAAGTACCACCTTAGTTCCCCCAAGGCCTACTGGCATTTCGGGGTCCATGCAAAATTGCTCTTCTTCTTCTTCTTTAGCAGTGAGAAGAATCAGTGACTCCTATCTGAGGATTTCGAAATTAATCGCCCTAGGGTGGCTATGCACCATGTTAGCCTTTACACTGCCTTTACATTATCTACGACTGGACACCATGAAGCCAAGAAACTTGCTCGAGCCAACCCCGAACGCACACTTTTCTAGGTTGAGCTTCATATTGTACTTCCTTAGTATATCGAAGTTTCCTGCAAATGCTTTAAATTGTCATATACTCGCAGGGACTTAAATATCATGCCATCAATATAAACCTCAATAGATTTCCCAATTTGTTGTTCGAACATTCGATTTACTACGCGTTGATAGGTTACACCAACATTTTTTAATTTGAATGGCATCACATTATAACATTAGGAGCCATATTAAGTGATAAACGAGGTTTTTTCTTGGTCTTGCGGGTTTATCTATATTTGGTTGTACCTAGAGTAGGCATCGAGATAACTGAGAGTCTCGTGGCCGGCCGAGGCATCGATTATTCGATCAATATTAGGCAAAGGAAAAGAATCCTTGGGGCATGCTTTATTCAGGTCTTTATAATCTACACACATTCTAAGTTTGTTTCCCTTCTTAGGGACTACCACTACATTTTCTAACCATTCGGGATACTTTACTTCCTGAATGGATCCTATTTAGAGAAGTTTGGTTACCTCATCTTTGATGAAAACGTGATTTACCTTAGACTGTGGCCTCATTTTTTGTTTCACCGGGCAGAACTTCGGGTCCAAGCTTAGTTTATGAGTAGTGATCTCTAGTGAGATTCCTATCATATCGAGATGGGACTAGGAAAAACAATCCATATTAGCTTTAAGAAATTGAATAAGTTTTTTCCTGAGCTCGGGAGTTAACCCCATGCCCAGGTATACCTTTCGATCGGGCAGATGCTTGATCAATATGATTTGTTCCAGCTCTTCGATTGTTGATTTTGTGGCGTTAGAATCATCGGGGATTATGAATGATCGAGGTATCATATAGTCTTCATCCTCGTAAGTTCCCTGCTCCTCCGATTGGGTTGAGGCTGGTGACTGTGGTTGCTATTTAGCCTCTTATTTTCCCTTCAAATCCGATGCCTTTGCTGATGAAAGTGCCATACCGGTATCACTTCATAGATTACAAGTATCTCCTTGGCGGCAGGTTTTTCCCCGTACATTATTTGGACTCACTCCGATGTTGGGAATTTCAGAACTTGGTGAAGGGTCAAGGGTACTGCCCTCATGCTATGGATATAAGGTCTTCCGAGCAATGCGTTGTACCTCATGTTACCTTTGATCACATAGAACTTTGTTTCTTGGATGGTCCCGACCACGTTTATTGGAAAAATTATTTCAACTTTGGTGGTGTCACTTCCCATGTTGAAGCTATTATGTACTCGGGTTGCAGGCACAATTTGATCTTGTAGGCCGAGCTGCTCTACGACCCTTGATAGAGTAATGTTGGCCGAGCTACCTGGATCAATCAAAACACGTTTAACTTGAATTTTACTCATAGGGACAGATATTACCAGTGGGTTATTGTGAGGTTCTTCAATCCCTTTTGCATCCTTGTCATTGAAAGATACAGTCTCTTCCGGTAAGTTGTCTCGAGTTCGCTTTTCCCTGATGATTGTCACCTTGGTGCACCTAAATACCGGTCCTTGAGGAATATTGACCCCGCCAACGATCATGTGAATTACATGCTATGGCTTTTCTTGCTCGATCTATCTGTTTGAATCTCTGTTTTTGAAGTGATTCTTGGCTCGATCACTTAAGAATTCCCAAAGGTGCCACTCGTTGAATAATTAGGCTACTTCCTCCCTTAGCTGTCTACAATCTTCTGTTTTATGACCATGGGTGCCATGATACTTGCATATTTGATTGAGGTTTCTTTAGGCTGGATCGCTCTACAAAGGTCGAGCCCATCTAGTATCCTTGATACGTCCGATGTCTGAATGGATGGCTGATGCATCTACACGGAAGTTATATTCTGATAATCGTGGAGCTTCTTTAGGCCCGGTATCCCTGTCAAAACCACTCTTGCTCATGAGTACCCGTGAAATTTGACCGCGATAATTTCTTCTCTCATTTCGTGCAAAGTTTCATCCAGACCCCTACTTCTACGGTCTCCATTGTATGGTTGATATCGATCTCTATTCGACCTTGGCCCTCGATCGATATCCCTCTTGATTCTATCCACGGTCTTGTTAGGATTAACGGACACTGAAGGAGTCCCTAGTTGATCATCCTCGACCCTGATCTTCGACTGATATTGATTATGTACATTGGCCCAAGTGACGGATGGATATTCGATCAAATTTTGCTTCAACCGCTATGAAGCTATGAAACTCCAGGTGTTGAGACCCCGAGTAAAAGCTTGATCAGGTCAATCATTGGTTACTAATGGCAAATCCATTCTTTCCGTTTAAAATCGAGAAACGAATTTACTGAGCATCTCGTTATCTTTCTACCTTACCTGGAAATGGACTGACTTTCTTGCTGCAACCTTAATGGCACCGGCGTGCGCCTTCACAAAAGAGTTTGCAAGCATATCAAACAAATCAGTAGAATTAGGAAGTATATTATGATACCATATCATGACACCCTTCGATAGAGTCTCCCTGAATTTCTTCAGCAATACAGATTCAATTTCGTCATCTTCCAAGTCATTTCCTTTGATGGCACACATATACGAGGTGACATGCTCATTTGGATCAGTCATCCCGTTATACTTAGGAATCTCAAGCATATGAAACTTCTTGGAGATTGGCTTCGGAGCTGCACTTGGGGGAATGGTTTTGGCAAAAACTTTTTAGAATCTAGTCCTTTTAATATCGGTGGTGCCTCCGGGATTTGGTCGACCCTGGAGTTATAGGTTTCCACCTTCTTATCACTTTCTTCGATTTTCTTTTCTCTTGTATCGATTTGCTTCGTTAACTCTTCGAGCCTTTATAAGATAGCGGGATTTGTCTTAGATTCCTTGTCATTCGATTTTCTTGAAGTCGATTCGACCCTGTGCACAACGTCTTTGGACGACTAGAGTTCGACCATGCTCGGCGTGTGGTTCTAATTTTGAAGCCGAGCTATTGCTGCCTGCTGGGCCTACAACATTTCAAAGATTACCTGCAGGCTAATCCAACCGTGTTCACCACCATGTGCATTCCGAGTTGCTCATCGGATACCCCTACAAATAATGCTTTCGGGATCGACAACCATAATTACATTGATGGCTACATGTGAATTGACGTTGATTGGGTTTGCAGCCGGAACTCCATCCAGGCCATCAGGAGGTGCAACATTTCCTGGTGCAATGTTCTCATTCTTGCAGTATTAGCTGGGATTATTGTCAATGTGTTGAGGTGCTGATTGAGAGTTTGACATCTTCAATCCTGTAATCAAAGACACTTCAAAGAACAAGCATAAAATAGTGTGTGTTACGAACATTTGTACTAGGCAATCACTTAATCCTTTGTCCCATGGTGGGCGCCAAACTATTTACCCTTAGAATTGGATAACGATTAAACTTATAAGTGATTTAAGGATATGTGATTTTACTTGGTACAAATTGAGAAATATGGAAATTAATGCTAGAAATTGACTGTAAAATAGAGCAAACCAATATAACAAGCGGTTATGGCCTTCAAGCTAGAGCGCCCTCGAACAACAGAGTATCCTAAAAAGGTATAAGCTGAACAACACAGCTTAAGAGAGAAAATGTAGTGTATTGCTTGGTTATGCGTGAATATCATAATGCTTACAAAATGATTAGAACCCCTTTATATAGTAGAGGAATTCTACTTATGATACAATTCTAAATACAAAAGGGAATCTCATGATTAGCAAAATGTCCGATCTTGACTCGATACTTGCCGAGATTTCTGCCACGATCCTTGCATGATCACAGATATCTTGGCTTTCTATTATTTGGTTCAACAGGCTTCCTTCGATCTTATTCTTTCTCTATCTCGCTACGGTCTCGATCACAACTGGTCTCGATTTTTTATCGATCTTTGACTCATGAGCTTAGCAATCCACCTTTGTTTTACGGTTCGATGCAATGCGAGGTCGAGCCTTGGTTTGTCACCTTGGTTTAGATTAGCCATACCAAATTAGGGAAGCCCGATTCTTACTGTATACAAGCTTATTTTCATGAGAATAGAAATAGCAAAGAATATGTCACGGCCCGGTCCCACCCTCTGGACCGTGATGGCGTCTAATGTCTACTTTTTAGGCAAGCCAACATTAGTTAACCAATATAATAATTAAAGGGTTCAAAATAGAATAATAACAATTATTAACGATGATTAAAACAGAATTACATGAAATAAACCCATAACATAACTTTGTCTAACTCTATCCTAGAAAACCTCCGAAAACTCACGAACAACGGGCACAAAATCAGTAGAAGGGACCTCAGCACTAGAATCACGAACATATGCCAAATAGGCCAAACACCCCTTCTCTACCATACGTTGAGCCTTCACATATGAGATAACACTGTGGGTGGAATGACCAGGAGTCCCTCTCCACTCTAAATGAGGTAAACTTGGCAATGCCAAGGTCACAGTCTTGGCATGATAGTCCAAGATAGCGTGATAAGGTGATAACCAGTCCATCCCCAATATAACATCAAAATCAACCATGTCTAAAAGAAGCAAATCTACACGAGTCTCAAGACCCCTAATCAGAACTATACACGCACGATGGCCTCGATCTACCAAAATAGAATCACCCACCGATGTAGACACATAGACAGGAGCACTCAAAGAATCACTAGGCATGACCATATACGATGCAAAATAAGATGACACATACGAGTATGTAGACCCTGGATCAAATAACACTGAATCATCTCTATCACAAACTAGAACCATACCTATAATAACTGCATCTGAAGCCTCAACCTCGGGCCTGGCTAGAAGGGCATAACATCGGGGCTAGGCCCTACCATCTTGAACTATATCTCTAGGATGACATGCTGCTGGCTGGCCTCTATATCTAGCGGCCAGAGCTCCACCTCTAGTGCCTATACCTCCACCTCTAGCACCTCTACCACCACCTCTAGCTGTCTGGGCGGGCTGTGGAATACCTGGTGCCTGTATCATTGCACGAGAACCCTGATGCTGAGAGCTACTCGGTGCTCGAGGGCAAAACCTAGCAACGTGACCCATATCACCACAAGTGTAGCAAGCCCTTGGTTGCTGAGACTGCTAGCCCTGACGACTTAAATGACCACTCCGAAAACTTTGGAGCGGAAATGCACTAATAGGAGCTGGCGGTGACTATAGGATTGCTGATCAGAATACTGCATCTGAAGGCCATGACTAAATGAAGCACTGTGAGAAACCTGAAGTGCTGACATAAAAGGCCTATGAGGATGGCCTCTACCATATGAATCCCTACCTCCAGACGAGGTACCACTAAATCTGCCTGAATGACGAGGCCTCTTGTCCGACCCATGACCACCTCCCTGTGACAGAACTATCTCAACTCTACGGGCCACATTGGCCGCCTCTTGGAAAGATATCTCACTCCTAGCCTCCCTAGCCATCTGAAGAAGAATCGGCTGAATAAGTCCATTAATGAACCTCCTCACCCTCTCTCTCTTGGTGGGAAGTATGATAAGAGCATGATGAGCCAAGTCGATGAATCTGGTCTCATACTGGGTAACAGTCATCGAACCCTGCTGGAGGCGCTCAAACTGCCTCCGATAGGCCTCTCTCTGAGTGATGGGGAGAAACTTCTCCAGAAATAGCTGCGTAAACGGCTCCCAAGTCAAGGCTGGCGATCCGGATGGTCTAGCTAAGCAATAATCTTTCCACCAAGTCTTGGCGGATCCAGATAAGCGAAAAGTAGCAAAATCGACCCCATTAGTCGCAACTATCCCCATGTTCCTGAGAACCTCGTGGCAGCTATCTAGATAATCTTGGGGATCCTCAATAGATGCACCGCTGAAAGTAGTAGTGAATAGCTTGGTGAACCTATCCAACCTCCACAAAGTATTGGCAGACATAGCTGCTCCATTATCGGTCTGAGCTACCACACCTGGCTGAACTGCTCCAGCTGGCTAAACTGTTGGAGTCTGAATCTGGGGAGCTACCTGCTCCGGAGTGCGAGTAGTAGGAGTCTGGGCTCATCCTCCAGCCTGAGAGACGACTGGTGCTACAGAAAGCAAGCCTGCTCGGGTGACACTCTCCATGAGGCCCACTAGACAGACCAGAGCATCCTGAAGAACTGGGGTAGAATTAAACCCATCTGGGACCTGAGTTGGGCCCACCGGAACTGCTGGTACTAGAACGTCGTCATCAAAGTCAACTTGAGGCTCCGCCACTGGTTCTGTTGCTCGGGGCTTAACTCTGCCCCTACCTTGGCCTCTAGCACAACCTCGGCCTCGCCTTTTACCCTCGTGGGAATTGCTGGTGCGGGCTCGGGCTGCTGGTTAGTGGATGAGGAAGCGCGTGTTCTCGCCATCTGCGAAAGTTTAGAGTAGAAATTCAATTAGCATTGAGAAATCAAACCGCGCGATAAGAAAGAATAAATGTGAAGTTTTCCTAACTATGTAGCCTTTGGAGGATAAATACAGACGTCTTCGTACCGATCCCTCAGACTCTACTAAGCTTGTCTATGAACTGTGAGACCCATGTAACCTGGAGCTCTGATACCAACTTGTCAGGACCCAGATTTCCCACCCTCGGGAGTCGGGGAGCTAGGCAAGCCAAACCTTAACTACTTACTATACTTTCATTTTTTGCTTCTTTTTAACCATCACAAGTCGATAATATGATAAAAGCGGACTTTTAAATAAATAAGCGGAAGTCAACAATTATATAGCTTAAGGATACGTCTATTACCACTTTTAAAACCTCAAATACCCCAAAACCTGGTGTCATAGTGTCACAGACTGTCTAAGAGTTACTACATACAAGGTTTGAAGAAATACAATACATTGTTTCTGAACAAAGGAAATGAAATAGGAAATAGAGATAGAGGGAGACGCTAGGGCCTGCGGACGCCTGCAGGTCTACCTTGGGTCTCCAAGTGGACTAAAGGAAGCCCTCCAACTACTGTCCGAAAGCTTCTCCTGGATCTGCACATAGTGCAGAGTGTAGTATCAGCACAACCGACCCCATGTACTGGTAAGTGTCTAGCCTAACCTCGGCGAAGTAGTGACGAGGCTAGGACCAAACTACCAAATAAACCTGTGCAGTTCATATATATATATATAGCGGAAAAGAAATACAGAAATAACCAGTTAATGTGGGAGGGGGAAACATGCTGTGGGGGAGATAATAACTCCGAATAGAAAGGCATCAAGTAAGGAAAGAAACAACATAACTAGAATATCAACAAGGAAGCAGAAATCAACAATTGCATGGCATTACCCTTCGTGCCTTTACTCTCAGCCTCACCAAAGCAGTTATATAAAAAAATCTGCACGGCATCACCCTTCGTGCTTTTACTCTCGTCCTCACCAACACAATCATATAATCAAAATGTGCACGGCATCAACTTTGTGCTTTTACTCTCTTTCCTCACCATATAATCAATAGAATCGGCACGGAATGGTATATCGTGCGGCACGACATCACCCTTCATTCTTTACACTCTTTCCTCACAATAACAAACAATGCACGGCATCACCCTTCGTGCTTTAGCACTCTTCCTCACCCAAACAATAATCACAAACAAAGGGGCAAGGGAATAAACAAAGTAATAATAAAAATCGTGGCAAGGGAACACATTTAAACAATTAAATCTCGGCAAGGAAACAACATCAATAATCTCAACATCCTGGCAAGGGAGATAATGAATAAATCAACAATAGCCCAGCAAGGGAGACAACATAATGATCTCTTCTCTTTCTCACTTTTACTTCACAATTCACTTCACGACTCGAGCCAATGCTCTAGAGGTTCAATTATCACTTATACTTTCACAATTCGTTATACAACTTGATCCAATGCTCCTCAATGTACATAGGTCACAATTCCTTCCACAAACTTTACACAATAAGTAGAAACCATTACCAAGGCATGATAGATACAACGAATTCATGATAATCACAATATAAGACTCACGGGCATGCTAGACACCAACGTATAGATTCTCATCACCATGCCTATACGTCATACTCAACAATTATTACATAGAAAGTAGGACTCGACTCCTAATCCCTCAAGCTAAGGTTAGACCAAACACTTACCTCGATGCCACGAACACAATTCACGAATTAATTATAGTTTTTTCCCTCGATTCCACCACCAATTCACTCGTATCTATTCACAAGTTACTTAATTACATCAATAAGCGCTAAATGAATCAATTTGAATGCATGAAACTGAGTTTTCTAAAGTTTTACCCAAAAAGTCAAAAATTACCCCCGGTCGCACATGGTCAAAACCCGAGGTTCGAACCAAAACCTGATTACCCATTCCCCCATGAACTCAAATATATAATTTGTTTTGAAATCGGACCTCAAATCGAGTTCCAAATCCCCAATTTTTGAAAAACCTAGGTTCTACCCAAAACACCCAATTTCCCCCAAGAATATCATTGATTTGAAGTTGAAATCATGTTAAAAGATGTTAATGATTGAAGAAAACTAGTTAAAACGACTTACAATTGATTTGGAGAAGAAAGGTTGTTTGAAAAATCGCCTCTTATGTTTTTGGGGTCTTATAAAATAAAAAATAACTGAAAATCCCGTCTAAATATACTCCTCTCAGCCCCCTGTGCGGACCGCACAAAATGGAGTGCGGCCGCACAACTCACCAGGTTGACTGCTGGGACATTTTCTAGTATTTTGGCCATAACATTCTATACAAATGTCCAAATTGTGATTTCTTTACCTTTCTTGAAACTACACACTAAGGGCTACAACTTTCGTTTTTGAATCATCTCAAAATTCCTTGTAGATCAAAAGATATGGGCTTTTGAAGTCGGACCAATGAAACGTTCTTCACCGCAGACCGCACAGAATCTAGTGCGGCCGCACAGGCCCTCACTGCGGTCCGCATAAAATTCAGTGTGGCCGCACAAGCCGATCCGTGGCAGCATTCCTTTTTGTGTGGACCGCACTGGTCGGTTCAGATGCCTTCCACCTCTCTGAACCTGCAACACCTATGTTTTTAAGCCTAAGACATCCCAGAACCTACCCGAAACTCACCCTAGCCCTTGGAACTCCAAACCAAGTGTGCATACTAACTCAAAAACATCATATGGACCTACTCGTGTGATCACATCATCAAAATAACATGTAAAATCATGAATTAAACGTCAAAACTCAACATTTTTATCAAGAACTCTCAAAGTTCATAACTCTTCAACCGGAAGTCCAACTCACGTCAAATAAACTCCGTTTTTCACCAAATTTCACAGTTATCTGTCAAATACTATAACAAGTTTGTACCGGGCTTCGGAACCAAAATACGATCCCGATAACAATGGTTTCAAGCATTAATTCTTTTCTTTATTCCTTAGATAATTCAGTAAAACAATTTCTTTCAAAATTGATTTCTAATGCTTGGGACCTCGGAATTCATTTCTGGCCATACGCCCAAGTCCCATAGTTTACTGCAGACCTCCCGGGATTGTCGGAATACGGATCCAGGTCCGTTTGCTAAAAAGGTTTACCAAGTCAACCATAATTAAAGTTTTAACTCTAAAATTTCTATTTCTCATATTTTCACATAAAAGGCTTTCCGAATATAGGTCCGGACCACGCACGTAAAACAAGGTGGAAAAGAAAGGGAGGTTTTTAGGCCTCAGAACACTGAATGCACTTGCAATACAAGTGATGACCTTTTGGGTCATCACACTTCATGAACTTCATGTATGACGTAGTCAGTATCACCAGGTTCAAAATATATTGCCAACGGTCCATTGAACATCCTTCCAAACAACGTTCTATCTTAGGACTAAGTGAACTATGCTGCATTTGTTCGCAGAGCTCTCGACTGCTTTGGCTCTTATGGAAGCTTCCCGTTCTTTAAGTACTCTATGTACTTATTTCTCCAATCCCAGGTTAAACTTATGGAGTTTATTTCGACGTGGCCTTCTTCGATCATCAATCTCATGAGTTGTACAACATTCCCTGAGTTGAGTTCGCTATCTTTGACCAACGAACCTAGATTGGCAAGAGTGTCGGCTTCGCTATTCTGTTCTCGAGGTATATGTTGCAAGGTCCATTCCTTAAATCGATGTAGAGTTATCTTTAGTTTATCCATGTACCTCTACATTCGGTCCTCTCGTACTTCAAAAGTCCTGTTAACATGGTTTACGATGAGGAGGGAATTACACTTGGCCTCTATGATCTCTGCTCCCAAACGTTTAGCTAATTCGAGACCTGCAATCATGGCCTCGTACTTGGCCCCATTGTTAGTCAATTTTGTAG
This sequence comes from Nicotiana sylvestris, assembly GCF_000393655.2. Taxonomy (NCBI): domain Eukaryota; kingdom Viridiplantae; phylum Streptophyta; class Magnoliopsida; order Solanales; family Solanaceae; genus Nicotiana; species Nicotiana sylvestris. The sequence continues at coordinate 196,020,385 of NC_091058.1, read as the reverse complement.
TGCTGATAGACTATCTAACTATATTACCCGTGGGTGATTTTAGCACGATGCCGAGTCCGGACCCCTTCACGTTCAAAGAACCATCTGTAAAGAGGGTCCAGATCCCCAAAGATGTACCCGATTTCATCAGCAGTTCTTTTTCAACCTCGGGTACGAGGGCCAGTGCAAAGTCATCCACGAAGTCTGGCAAGATTTGAGACTTAATGGCAGTTCAGGGTCGATACTCAATATCGTACCCACTAATTTCGATGGCCCATTTGGCCAATCAACCCGAAAGCTCGGGTTTGTGCAAAATGTTTCGAAGAGGATAAGTTATTATGATACATATTGGATGACATTGTATATATGTTTTTAGTATCCTAGAGGCACTTATTAAATCAAGCACTAATTTTCCTAAGTGCGGATATCTAGTTTCGACTTCACCTAAATTGTTATGGTACCGCTATCTCCAGGACTGCTAAGTACAAGTAAAGCTATTCGTCCACTTTTGGGGTATGGAATAGCGGCGAGCTCGATAAGTACCACCTTAGTTCCCCCAAGGCCTACTGGCATTCCGGGGTCCATGCAAAATTGCTCTTCTTCTTTAGTAGTGAGAAGAATCAGTGACTCCTATATGAGGATCTCAAAATGAATCGCCCTAGGGTGGCTATGCACCCTGTTAGCCTCTGCATTGCCTTTACATTATCTACGACTATGATATCCTCGATAGCTTTGGTTTTATTGGGGTTCATCTCAATCCCCTGATTGGACACCACGAAGCCAAGAAACTTGCCCGAGCCAACCCCGAACACACACTTTTCTAGGTTGAGATTCATATTGTACTTCCTTAGTATATCGAAGTTTCCTGCAAATGCTTCAAATTGTCATATGCTCGTAGGGACTTAACTAGCATGCCATCAATATAAACCTCAATAGATTTCCCTATTTCTTGTTAGAACATTCAATTTACTAGGCGTTGGTAGGTTACACCAACATTTTTTAATCTGAATGGCATTACATTATAACATTATGTGCCATATTAAGTAATAAACGAGGTTTTTTCCTGGTCCTGCAGGTTCTTCTATATTTGGTTGTACCTAGTGTGGGCATCGAGAAAATTGAGAGTCTCGTGGCCGGCGGTGGCATCGATTATTCGATCGATGTTAGCCAAAGGAAAAGAATTTTTGGGGCATGCTTTATTCAGGTCCTTATAATCTACACACATTCTAAGTTTGTTTCCCTTCTTAGGGACTACCACTACATTTTCTAACCATTCGGGATACTTTACTTCCCGAATGGATCCTATTTTGAGAAGTTTGGTTACCTTATCTTTGATGAAAGCGTGTTTTACCTAAGACTGAGGCCTCATTTTTTGTTTCACCAGGCAGAACTTCGGGTCCAGCTTAGTTTATGAGTGGTGATCTCTGGTGAGATCCCTATTATATCGAGATGGGACTAGGAAAAACAATCCATATTAGCTTTAAGAAATTGAATAATTTTTTCCTGAGCTCGAGAGTCAACCCCGTGCCCAAGTATACCTTTCGATCGGGAAGATGCTTGATCAATATGATTTGTTCCAACTCTTCGACTGTTGATTTTGTGGCGTCATAATCATCGAGGATTATGAGTGATTGAGGTATCATATAGTCATCATCCTTGTAAGTTCCCTGCTTCTCCGGTTGGGTCGAGGTTGGTGACTGTGGTTACTATTTGGAATCTTATTTTCCCTTCAAATCCGATGCCTTTGCTGATGAAAGTGCCGATACTGGTATCACTTCGTCGATTACAAGCATCTCCTTGGTGGTAGGTTGTTCCCCGTACATTGTTTTGACTCCCTCTGATGTTGGGAATTTCAGAACTTGGTGAAGGGTCGAGGGTACTGCCCTCATGCTATGGATCTAAGGTCTTCTGAGAAATGCGTTGTACCTCATGTTACCTTTGATCACATAGAACTTTGTTTCTTGGATGGTCCCTAACACGTTTACTTGAAAAATAATTTCACCTTTGGTGGTTTCACTTGCCATGTTGAAGCTGTTATGTACTCGGGCTGGATGCACAATTTGATCTTGTAGGCCGAGCTGCTCTACGACCCTTGATCGAATGATGTTGGCCGAGCTACCTGGATCAATCAAAACACATTTAACTTGAATTTTACTCATAGGGACAGATATTAGTAGTGCGTTATTGTGAGGTTGTTTAATCCCTTTTGCATCCTCATCATTGAAAGATACAGTCTCTTCTGGTAAGTAGTCTTGAGTTAACTTTTCCTTGGTGATTGTCACCTTGGTGCACTTAAATACCGGTACATGAGGAATATTGACCCCGCCAAAGATCATGTGAATTATGTGCTGTGGCTTTTCTTGCTCGATCTATCTGTTTGAATATCTATTTTTGAAGTGATTCTTGGCTCGACCACTTAAGAATTCCTAAAGGTTCCCCTCGTTGAACAATCGGGCTACTTCCTCCCTTAGCTATCTACAATCTTCTGTTTTACGACCACGGGTGCCATGATACTTGCATATTTGATTGAGGTTTCTCTGGGCTGGATCGATCTGCAGAGGTCGAGCCCATCTAGTATCCTTGTTACGTCTGATGTCTGAAATGATGGCTGATGCTTCTACATAGAAGTTACATTCTAATAATTGTGGAGCTTCTTTGGGCCCGATATCCCTATCAAAACCACTCTTGCTCATGAGTACACGTGAACTTTGACCTCAATAATTTCTTCTCTCATTTGGTGAAAAGTTTCATCCAGACCCTCTACTTCTACGGTCTCCATTGTATGGTTGATATCAATCTCTATTCAACCTTGGCTCTCAATCGATATCCCTCTTGATTCTATCCACGAGCTTGTTAGGATAAATGGACCCTGAAGGAGTCCCTAGTTGATCATCCTCGACCTTGATTTTTGACTGATATTGATTATGTACATCGGCCCAAGTGATAGCTGGATACTCGATCAAATTTTGCTTCAACTGCTGTGAGGCTATGAAACTCCGGGTGTTGATACCCCGAGTAAAATTTTGATCAGCTCAATCATCGGTTACTAATGGCAAATCCATTCTTTCCGTTTGAAACCAAGATACGAATTCCCTGAGCATCTCGTTATCTTTCTGCCTTACCTTGAAATGGACGGACTTTCTTGTTGCAACCTTAATGGCTCCGGCGTGCGCCTTCACAAAAGAGTTTGAAAGCATAGCAAACGAATTAGTAGAATTGGGCGGTAGATTATGATACCATATCATGACACGCTTCGATATTGTCTCTCTGAATTTCTTCAGCAATACGAATTCAATTTTGTCATCTTCCAAGTCATTTCCTTTGATGGCGCACGTATACGAGGTGACATGCTCATTTGGATCTGTCATCCCGTTATACTTAGGAATCTCAAGCATACGAAACTTCTTGGAGATTGGCTTCGGAGCCGCACTTGGGGGGAAAGGTTATGGCAAAAACTTTTTAGAATCTAGTACTTTCAATATCGGTGGTTCCCCCGGGATTTGGTCGACCCTGGAGTTATAGGTTTCCTCCTTCTTATCACTTTCCTCGATTTTCTTTTCTCTTGTCTCGATTTTCTTCGTTAACTCTTCGAGCCTTTATAAGATAGCGGGATTTGTCTCAGATTCCTTGTCATTCGATTTTCTCGAAGTCGATTCAACCCTGTGCACAATGTCTTGGGACGACTCGAGTTCGACCATGCTCGGCATGTGGTTCTAATTTTGAAGCCGAGCTATTGCTACCTTCTGGGCCTACAACATTTCAAAGATTACCTGCAGGCTAATCCCACCGTATTCACCACCATGTGCATTCTAAGATGCTGATCGGATACCCCTACGAATGGTTCTTTCGGGATCGACAACCATAATTTCATTGATGGCTACATGTGAATTGACGTCGATTGTGTCTGCAGCCGGAACTCCATCGAGTCCATCATGAGGTGCAACATTTTCTGGTGCAATGTTCTCATTCTCACAATATTGGCTGGGATTATTGTCAATGTGTTGAGGTGCTGACATCTTCAATCCTTTAATCAAAGACACTTCAAAGAACAAGCATAAAATAGTGCGAGTTACAAACATTTGTACTAGGCAATCACTTAATCCTTAGTCCTATGGTGGGCGCCAAACTATTTACCCTTAGAATTGGATAACAATTAAACTTATAAGTGATTTTAGGGATATGTGATTTCACTTGGTACAAATTGAGAAATATGAGAATTAATGCTAGAAATTTACTTTAAAATAGAGCAAACCAATATAACGAGCGGTTGTGGCCTTCAAGCTAGAGCGCCCTCGAACAACAGAGTATCCTAAAAAGGTATGAACTGAACAACACAACTTAAGAGAGAAAATGTAGTGTATTGCTTGGTTATGCATGAATATCATAATGCTTATAAAATGATTAGAACCCCCTTTATATAGTAGAGGAATTCTACTTATGATACAGTTCTAAATTCAAAAGGGAATCTCATGATTAGAAAATGTCCGATCTTGACTCGATACGTGCCGAGATTTTTGTCACAATCCTTGCATCATCACAAATATCTCGGATTTCTATTATTTGGTTCAATAGGCTTCCTTCGATCTTATTCTTTCTTTATCTCATTATAGTCTCGATCACGACTGGTCTCGATTTTTTATCGATCTTTGACTCATGAGCTTACCAATCCACCTCCATTTTACGGTTCGATGCAATGCGAGGTCGAGCCTTGGTTTGTCACCTTGGTTTAGATTAGCCATACCAACTTAGCGAAGCCCGATTGTTATTGTATACAAGCTTATTTTCATGAGAATAGAAATACCAAAGAATATGTCACGACCCGGATTCCCACCCTCTGGACCGTGATAGCGTTTAACGTTTACTTTCTAGGCAAGCCAACATTAGTTAACCAATTTAATAATTAAACGATTCAAATAAGAATAATAACAATTATTAACGATGATTAAAACAGAATTACATGAAATAAACCCATAACATAACTCTGTCTAACTCTATCCCATAAGTCTGGTGTCACCAGTACATTAGCAACTAGAAGTCTACAAGTATAGTTTGAAATAAATACAATTGTTCAAATGAGATAACATAGTAAAGATAAGAAATGGAAGGGGACTTCAAGGTCTGCGAATGCCAGTAGCTCTACCTCAAGTCTCCAAAGCAAATATGATCCAACCAGACGCACATCTAAAAACCGCTGGGCCCAATACCGTTATCTGCACAAGTGCAAAAGTGTATCATGAGTACAACCGACCCAATGCACTCTTCTAAGTGTCAAGCCTAACCTCGACGAAGTGGTGACGAGACACCTACGTAAAATCTTTTGTGTGTGTGTGTGTGTATATATATATATAAGATATTAACTGGGAGGCGACATGCGAAGGGGGAAATATCACAGAAACGACAAGTATGAAATCACCAATAATCTTCCCGAAATAAGCAACAATGTAACCAAGTAAATCACCAATGCAGGAATGAAATAAGGCAATGAAATAAAGATGGCATGACATCACACTTTTTTGTGTTTTTACTCTTGTCCTCACCATGTAATATCATAAATAAATTATCACGGTATCACCCTTTGTGATTTTGCTCTTTGGTACGGCATCAACTTTAAATCCTTACAACCTCTAAATATGTGATAATAAATGCAAATAAGGTACAACAACACCCTTAATACTTTTTACTCTTCCTCACCAAGCAACAAAACATTCCGATTAACAAATGAAAGGCGAAAAACAATTTCACTTCAATTATAGTGCCAAGATAACAAACTCAACTTCCAAATTTTTTAACATATTCAAAATAAACAATAACTATGAGGCGAATAATTAAAGAGGAATATTCTATCCCAAGCATGGAGAACATGATCAATGAAACAATATAATAAAAAGAGACAATTTCCACCCACGTGCTTTAATCGAAAAACAACACATATATACTCGTCATATCACATATACTCCGTCCCCACATATAATACTAATATCAAATAGACCAATATGTCCTAATCTCTCAAGTCAAAGTTAACCACAATATTTACCTCATCCTGCTACCAAATCAAGGTACAATCGCAACATTTCCTTAGAATTAGCCTCCAAACCAATCAAATTTAGCCAAATATAGTTCAAATAATTCAAAATAGACTTTAGAAACTATTCACGAGTGAAAAGGATGCAATATTTAAAGATATTGGAAAAAGTCAATATATAAAAGTCAACCACAGGCCCGCTTGGTCAAAACTCGAGATTCAGACCAAAACCCAATTATCCATTCACCTTTGAGCCCAGTTGTGTGATTAGTTTCGAAATCTGACCTCAATTTGCAGTCTAAATTCCAATGACTCAAAATCCCCAATTTTACCTAAATCCCTAATTTCTACCATAAAAATGTTTAGATTAAAGGTTAAAATCAATGAATGTTTATGGAAATATAAAGGCAAGTTAAAGTATACTAACCAATGAAGCGGGGATGAAAAATCTCTTCAAAATCGCCTCAAGGCCAAGCTCAAAATTAAAAATGGTGTAAGATGACTCAAATCTAGTCTTTAGATTGTTTAAATCACTGGGCGTCAGGTGTTCTTCGCGTTTGAGAAGCACCTGATGCGTTCGCGAAGCATCAGCGGCCAAAGGCCTTCACGTTCGCGAGCCACTCATCTTGTTCGCTAAGGCTTACTTTCCACTTCCTTCGTGTTCGCGTACCGAGTACCGCATTCCCAAAGAGTAACACCTGGCTCCTCCCTCAGGTCCCACAACCCATCGCTTTCGCGAGAGGAAGGTCATGTTGGGTAATGGTAAACTCCCCACAACTTTGCATTCACGACAAACTCCTTGAATTCGCAAAGAACATATTACTCCTTAACCCCACTTCCCCTTCGCGATCATGGGAGTAGCTTCGCGATCGCGAACCACAAAATCCAGAGACTAACAGACTGCTGAAAACAACAATTTTCTAAGTTCGAAATGGTTTCTAGCCTGTTCGAAACTTACCCGAGCCCCTTGAGATCCAAACCAAACATACACACAAAGTGTAATTACATTATACGCACTCACTCGCATGATCAAAATACGAAAATTAAACCTAGAACTATGAATAAGGCCTCAAAATGCACGAAATTTTCAAAGAAGCTTAAGAACTTCAAGAATAACAACCGAGCGTCCGAATCCTATCAAACCAACTCCGATTTGCACCATGTTTTGTAGACTAGTTTCAAATATCATAATGAACCTATACCAAGTCCGGGAACCAAAATCCAATTTCATTAGCCATAAAATCAACCTATGGTAAAACCTAGGAATTATCCAAACCTTTGAATTACTAACTTTCGATAAAACACATCAAATCAAGTTAGGGAATTTTGAATTTAATTTTGGGCATACGCCCAAGTCAAAAATCAAAATTCGGACCCATCGAGATTGTCAAAATACCAATCCCGGGTCGTTTACAAACAAATAGTGACGATAGTCAACTCCAGTTATTTTTAAAGCCAAAAATCACATTTTCTTCAAATTTTCACTTAAAATCTTTCCGGAAAATAACACGGACTACGCACAAATTGAGAAATACAGAATGGATCTAATAGAGGTCTCATAATAAGGAAATAAAGGCTAGTACTAAAAATGGCCTACTGGGTCGTCACATTCTCTATCTATAAAAGAAACGTTCGTCATCGAACGAACATAGAAAAGTACCTGGTCTAGTTAAAAGATGTGGGTATCTACTCCGCATATTGGACTCGGACTCCACATAGCTTCCTTGATCGGCTAACATCTCCACTGCACTGTAACAGAAGGATAACTCTTAGACCTTAACTTTCGAACCTTCCGAGCTAGAATAGCCACCGGCTCCTCATAAGTCAATTCACTATCCAATTGGTTGAAACTGAAATCTGATATATGGGAGGAATCACCATGATAACTTTGGAGCATGAAAACATTGAACACCGGGTGGAATACTGATAAGTTAGGTGGCAATGCAAGTCTACGAGACACTTCACCAACTCTCTCAAAGATCTCAAAGGGATCGATAAACCTATGAAAAAACTCGCCCTTCTTCGCGAACCACATCATACCCTTCATGGGTGAAAACCGTAGCAAAACCCTCTCTCCCACCATGAATGCTATATCAAGGCATCCTGAATCAACTTGACTTTTTCCAAGGCATCCCGATCGAAATCAGTGCCCAGCAACCTAGCCTCTCCTGGCTCGAACAATACCGCCTCACATATGAGGCCTCATAAGGAGCCATCTGGATACTCGATTGGTCGATGTTGTTGTAGAATAACTCCGCAAGCGGTAAGAAGTGATCCCAAGAACCCTCGAAATCCATAACACAAGTGCATAGCATGTCCTCCAAGATATGAATGGAGCACTTGGATTGCTCATCCATCTGGGGGTAAAATGTTGTACTCAACTCAACCCGTGTACCTAACTCTTGCTGCATAGCTCTCTAGAAATGCGATGCGAACTATATGCCTCTATCAGAGATAATAGACACTGGTAGGCTGTGAAGATGAAGAACCTCCCAGATATAGATCTGAGCCAGCTGCTCTGAAGAATAAGTAGCCACCATCGGAATAAAATGCGCCGACTTGGGATCACCTTCCTATCCACAATGACCCTTATTGCGTCAAATTTCTTCAAAGTCCGTGGGAGCCCAATAATGAAATCTATGGTAATACGCTCCCATTTGCACTTGGGAATCTCAAGTCTCTAAAGTAAACCACCAGGCCTCTTATACTCGTACTTCATTGGCAGTTCAAACACCGAGCCACATACTTTACTATATCTTTCTTCATTCTTCTCCATCAATAATGCTGCCTTAAATCCTGATACATCTTGGCGACACCCGGATGAATGGAATAGCGCAAATTGTGGGCCTCCTCAAGAATCAACTCACGCAGCCCATCCATATTGGGCACACAAATTCAACCCTACATTAGCAACATCCATAATCTCCAATAGAAACCTCATTGGCATCACCGTGTTGTACCATGTCCATAAGAACAAGTAAATGGGGGTCATCATACTGACGCTTTCTGATGCGCTCATACAAAGAAGACCAAGAAACCTGGAAAGCAAGAACTCGGCTAGCTCCGAAACATCAAACCTCATGAACTAATTGGCCAAAGCCTGAATATCTGATGCTAGCGGCCGCTCACTAACTAGAATATATACAAGTCTAACCATGCTTACAGCCTTTCTATTAAAGGCATTGGCTACCACATTGGCCCTCCTAAGATGATATAAAATGGTGATATCATATTCTTTTAACAGCTCTAACCACCTCCACTTTCTCAAATTTAGATCCTTTTGCTTATACAACTGCTTCAGGCTCTAATGATCTGTGAATATCTCACACAACACACAACAGAGATAATGCCTCCAAATCATCAATGCATGAACAATAGCTGCAAACTCTAAGTCATGATTATGGTAATTATTCTCATGAACAGTCAACTGCAGTGTTACACCCCATATTTTTGTACGTAAATGTATGCCATCAATAAATTGATGGAAGCTCGAAAAATAAGATATTACATCACATGTTTTTCGTACGTTAAAGTTTCATCGTAAGTTAATCGACGTAAGTTCTGGAATGGGATTATTTTGAGATTATAAGTATTATGCTATTTCAATCAAGTGATGAGTAAATTTGTGAAGGTGAGAGGTTAAGCAAATTGAAGAAAATAAATTTCATCGAAGTGTGATATTTTGGGATGAAATAAGCCCGAGCTACAATACCGATATTTATGGACTAGTACCATACAAGGTACCACACGGCCATGATAGTAAGGTGTATAAAGTGTATTGAAAGTGAGTAATATTTTAAGTAAATTGATATAATTATTAATTGTGTGAATAATTGGGGTAATTTGGTGAGATATTAGCTAATTAATTAAAATTTCTGGGATAAAGATTAACGTGGCATCTTTCCTTAAACACGTTGTGACTATTACATTTAGTAAATATGTGGCATGGATTCAAAATGAATCTTGGATAAGGATAGTCACAGTAGCATCAATTCAATCAAGGAAATATAAGAGTTGTTCCATTTCCTTTCATTCACTATTTGGAGGATAATATTTCAATCTCTTAAGAAAGAGATCCAACAAAGCTTAAACGTCGCTTTCTTATTTCTTAAGAGAAGTTTCAGCCAAGCATGCCAAGCATAGAAACGTTAACAATTCAAATCACTTTGTAGTCCAAAGAACATAGCACGTTAATTCATTTTCCAAATAGCAATGTTGTTGTTAAGTTCTTAAGGAAAAGTTTCGGCCAAGTTTTTCATTGCATAGAAACGTGATTGCTTCGAGGTTTTCATACGACTTGCTCTGTATTTTGCCACAATTAACGTGTGTTAGAGGATTATCAAGAAAATCGACTCAGGTATGTTAAGGCTATCCCTTCTTTCTTTTGGCATGATTTATACGACACAAATGAAACGAGCAAATGCGCAATTTCCATAAATGATTCTATTCATAGAAATGCTAGAGATGCTTATGTTCTTGGTTCTCCATGTGTTATATTATTCTATCATCTGTTAATGGGTCTCAAAAAAATATGTAAGTTGAAAAAGTTTACTTCATGATATTATTCAAAGGCATAATGGTCTTATGACACTCCAAGAGATTTTATTGACATACTTCTCATGCATTGCATTCATGTACATTGACCCATGACCAGATAACGTTATATACACATATATGCATGTATATATGTATATATATATATATAGGATATAAAAAAGGTTACGGCGTTATATACGCACAACCACCTGATCAGCTGGTATACATTGATGATTTACCCATAGTGGCCGTGATGATATGATGGGATGCCCTCACAGGCTTAATGGTATTATGAACACATGTACCTATGCACAAAATGACATTTATATGCATATGCATGGCATTATACATATTAATGATTCATAGAGTCATTAAGATTTACATGTCGAGTCGTTTACTCCATGTTTCCCTCATGTCCATTATTTACTAATTTTCATTCTTTACATACTTAGTACATTATTTGTATTGATGTCCCTTTTGCCTGGGGATGCTGCGTTTCATGCCCGCAGGTCTCGATAGATAGGCCGAGATCCCTTCAAGTAGGCTATCAGCTTAGCAAAAGATGTTGGTGCGCTCCATTTGCTTTGGAGTTGCTTGTTTAGTTGGTATGATTTAGATGTGTATTTCTTGGTATGGCGGGACTCTGTCCCGACCTTTATTAAAATTTTATATTCTTAGAGGCCTGTAGACATATGTCATGTACGTAAAAGATTGTATGGCCTTGTCAGCCTATGTTCAGTGTACGAGTGGTTATTTTGGCCTTATAGGTCGTATGCCTTATGCAGAAGTTGGTATCACATGTTGTATTCTACTTATCTCACGGCAGTCTTCCAGCTCAGTTATCTATGATAGTATGACATAAAAAGATACGTTATATTGGTACTCGATTGAGTAAGGTACCAGGTTCCCAGTGCGGCCCATCCAGGCTCGGGGCGTGACATGTAGAGACGCATAGGCAATCACCCTACTGTCTTGCATTAATACCGTGCCAAGTCCAATACGTTACACATCATAATACATAGTGTAACACCCCGAATCTATAGGCAACATCAACACTGGAGTTGTAGTCAGTCTTGATCTTTTGAAAGGTCTAGCTTATTTGGCCTATATTGGAAATTCTAGTGCGTACGTTCCTTCTATGGATTCAGTACCAGTTTTTTGTGAGTTTCCAGAGGTGTTTCCTGCAGATCTGCCGGGGAAGCCACCCGATAAAGATATTGACTTCTGTATCGATCTGGCTCCAAGCACTCAGCCCATTTCTATTCAACCATACTGTATGGTCCCGGCGGAGTTGAAGGAATTAAAGGAGTAGTTATAAGATTTGCTTGATAAGGGATTCATTAGACCTAGTGTCTCTCCTTGGGTGCGCCTGTGTTGTTTATGAAGAAGAAAGATGGGTCAATGAGGATGTATATAGACTATCGGTAGTTGAACAAGGTCAATATCCAGAACAAGTATCCATTGTCAAGGATTGATAATTTATTTGATCATCTTTAGGGTGCCAAGGTGTTTTTGAAGACTGATTTGAGGTCTGGCTACTATCAGTTGATGATTAGGGCATCATATATCCCTAAGATGGCTTTCTGGACTCGGTATGGTCATTTTGGGTTCCTAGTAATATCATTTGGGTTGACAAATGCCCCAACAATATTTATGGATTTGATGAACCAAGTATTCAAGCCTTATTTGGATTCTTTTGTGATTGTATTCGTTGATGATATGTTGATCTAATTCTGCAATTGAGAGGAGCATGAACAACATCTTCAGATTTTTACTTCAGACTCTAAGGGATAGTCAATTATATTTCAAGTTTTCAATGTATGAGATTTGGTTAGACTCAATCGCCTTTTTAAGGCATGTTGTATCGGCAGAGGTCATAAAAGTAGATCCTAAGAAGATTGAGGCAGTTCAAAACTGACTTAGACCTACTTCAGCTATAGAGATCCGGAGTTTCCAGGGTTTGGTAGGTTATTATTGCTAGTTCGTGGAGGGGTTTTCATTCATAACAACCCCATTGAATAGATTAACCCAGAAACGAGTCCCATTCAGATGGTCAAATGAGTGTGAGTTGAGCTTCTAGAAGCTCAAGACTACATTGACTATGGCGCCAATGTTGGTGTTGCCTACAGTTTCAGGGTTCTGCACAGTGTATTGTGATGCATCTCATATAGGGCTCGGTGTAGTATTGATGCAGGATGGTAGGGTGATTGCATACGCATCACAACAGTTGAAGGTTCATGAGAAAAATTACCCTGTTCATGATCTAGAGTTTCCGACTATTGTTCATGCACTGAAGATTTAAAGGCATTTCGCGCCCCCTTTTTCCTCGCGGAGTCCGGGTTTCGATATTCATTGGGGAATAACTCGTTTCCTTTTGGTAATTGGGTATTTGAATTGGAAGAGTCGCCACCTAACGGGTTAAGGTGCGTTAGGGAACCTAGAGCAATTAACTCGTATAACTAGTTTGCATTACAAGAGATTAGGGTAAGGGCTCGAAATAACCTTGAGGATAAGGTGTTAGGCACCCCTCGCGGTACACAATGGAGGGTCCCGACCGAACTTAAACTATGTGAATTAGTCATTTTAATAAGTAAACAGTCTTAACACATATTTGCAAATAAAGGTAGTTTTCACAGTTTAAATACATATATGATCAAGGAAATTTAGATAATGAAGGTAAAAGTGGTTTGGGCAACTTAAACACACATATATTTAAAGAAAAAAGGATGTTTATATAATTTAAACACATGTAGGAATTGAGAAAGGGAAGTCCTAAGTTGATTAGCCTACAAGATCAATCTGTGCAATGCCCTGTAATCCTCCTCAACTAGAGGGGCTACACGTGACATTAGCGCACAGGTCATCATATCCCTTTACTACCCATTACCCTCCCCTTAATGGTTATATAAGCGAGTTTGATTAACGACCTCTAAGCGTGCTGCTACCCGTCCCTTACTTTTGGTCCTTGAGGAGCTTAGGACCTCTAAATCTGGGTAGTTCTAGAAAAACCTAAGGCATTTAAAAGGCAAAAATCTAGGCGACAGACATATAACATGTGTGAGCACGTGATTTTTGCCCTGTATGAGAATTACTCCCAAAAAATTAAAAATAAAATAATTTTCCTTTGTGTGCAATTTTTGAATTTTTGTGACATTTTTTTGATAATTATTTGTATTTTTGCCTGTACATGTTAATATGTTAAATTAATAAAAAATCATAAAATATGTCGCATCTGCATTTGATATTTAATTAAGTTTGTTTTACAAAATGAAAAAATCATAAAAATAATGTACGTTGCATTTTTAGCATTTAATGTCCAAATTGTGTGATTTTATCGTTAATCGCTATTTAATTATGTGTTAATTGCTATTAAGAGTTAATTAGTATTTCCAGATAATTTTGGGTTTTATAATTTAATCTTACCATTTTTAGCTTTATTATTTAGGAAATTGAATAAATAGAGAAGAACAAAAATGGAAGAAGGCCGGATTGGGCCTTTTCTTCAATTTTAAACCACAGGCCCAAAGATACCCAACCTTCCCCTACGACCCGGTCTATTTCAAACCGGGTCGACCCAGTCCATAACCCCAAAGACCCAACCCCTTTCTTCATTTTTTCATTTTTCATTTCCCTAACCTAAAAAACCCTAACCATCCGCCCCCCTTCTCTTCATCTTCTCCAAAACTCCAAAACACACACATCCATGGCAGCTCGTCCATGGCTGCCTTCGAACCAACGACCATCCCTGCTGCGTCGTCTTCCTCATCGCCGACCACCTGAAGCAGTCGCCTCACCATCACCACCCTCATCGACCACCCTTTTCCGTCGAGCAGTAGCGAGCAGCAACGTCGCCCAGCCACTGCTGCTCCAGCTCTAGTCCATCTCCAAACGACCATAGCTTTGTCTTCTTCATCTTCAGCTACATCTCTTGTCGAACAGCTTGGCCATGAACGACCATGGCTGCCTCCCTCCCCGACGTGAGCTGCTGCTGTGTGCAGCTTAACCAGCTTCTTCAAACGACCATCTTCTTCAGTCGAACCACCAGCATCCGTCGTCGACGACACTGCCCAGTCGACCTCCAGCTCGATCGCCCAGCAACGACCACCTGAACAGCAGTCCGTCAACCACCAAACGACCTTCAGTAATGTCGACCAGCAGTTTCCTCGACATCCATGGCTTCTCTGCAGCGTCGTCTTCTTCATCGCACATCACCCTCACCTATTGTCCTCATTGCAAGAGACAAGATCTTCCAGTCATGGATCGTCCGTTCGTGGTCGTCTTCGGCGTCGAGTTATTTTGGTGCGATAATTGTTTCCGGGCAGATTTGTTTTCGTTCGAGTTCATCGTCGTTCCGATCCGGTTAGTGGGTTTAAGTTTCGTTTCTGTCCGTATTTTGTTTGATATTCTCGGATCTGAAATCAGTATATGTTTGATTTTTTTGTTCGTGTTTATCGTTTTTTTATTTTCTTCAGTTTGTTTCATTTGTTCTTGTTTATTTTTATGTAGAAATTGTTAGTTTAATTATAATGTTGTTAGATTTAAGTTGAAGTTCAATTAATTATTTCTTCAGTTTGTTTTTATTCATTTAAAAAGATTTAGTTTTAATATAGAAACATGTTAGTTTGATAACTTGAATCCTTCGATTTGACTGTAATATTGTTAGATTTAGTTTGAGGTTCAATTGGTTATTTAATTTAGTGATTTGAATCTATTTATTTGTTCCGTTTCAGCTTAATTTGAATTTAAACTCAGTAATTTGAAAATGCTTGTTTGTTATTGTTGTTGAATATGAAAATAGGATGTTGTTTAAAATATTGTTCAGTCAAAATAATTCCGGTTGTTTCTTTGTTGTTCACCATTTAGTTTGAATTTGTTGATTGAATTTGATTAAGAATTGGTTATAGCTGCTATATTTTGGTTAATTGATTAGGTGAATTGGTTATAGCTGTTAATTTGATTTTAGTTCTTAGATAATATTTGAAGTTTGAACAGATTTTTGAATCTGGGCAGTAACAGTAGTTTTAGGGGTAATACGGGAATTAACCAATTGCAGATTTATTTAATTTAAGTGATCCACCCACTAAGCTCTAATAATAGTAAAATATTATAGTGGGGGACAAGACATATGGTAGTGGGGGACAAGACATAATGATGTAAAGTAAAAAGGAAAGGGGATAATGATGAGGTCTTCTTTGACCACTCAAAAAGGGGAACCATGGGGTCTGCATTGACTGCTTTTACTTAAGTAAAATTTAGAAATAGTATAAGTAATAATAAAAGTTAAAAGTTATACATAGTAGAAGAATATTGGGAAAAAAAGGAAGAAAGAGGTAAAAGGAGGTAGTAATAATAGTTTGAAAAAAGTAAAAAGGAAGGGGGTAAAAAGAAAAAAGGGAGTCTTGCTTTGGATATAAGAGTACTCATTTGACACTTAGAAAAGAGAGAGCTGAAAATAAGAAAGAGGGATTGAACATTCTGGAAATAAGAAGGGGTTGGACATTTTTGGGAACCTTAAGAGGAAATTCTGAAACATAGAAAGAGAGTCTTTAAGGTTTAGTTTAGTTCAACTAGTGTCGTTCCATTGAAAACAGAAAAGTGCTTCAGCTTTAACTGTCGAGTTGTGCTTTCGAATCTTCTCTTGACTGCTGAATTCTTGGGTTGTTTTCTGTTTCCGTTTCGATCGATATCTGGTTGCTTAAGTTGTCTTGGGGTCAGTTACTGGGTTTGTTTGCTGTTGTTATTGCTGGGAATTTTAACTTGGTTTCCTGAGTCATTGCCGGTTCGGACTGCTGATTTTGTTGTTGCGTTGTTGTTGGTTACTGCTGCTGCTGACCTTCCTCTCTACTTTTCTCATTGTATTACCATTTCCAGGTACACATTTGTACACTCTTGGCTTGAGGCGAAATGAAGTGTTGACCAGGCTTTGTTCCTGTTGAATTCCTCCTGTTAGATTTGTGCTTGAATAGATTTTTCTTTTCTTTGTATAAAAATGTAGTTGACTGATTAATGAGTAATGGGGTTGCATATGTATAATAACTCCTTCATCTAATAATGTTAGTTTAAATTAATCAAAAAAAAATATAGTTAGTTCGTTTATGATATCATTGTTCGTCAATTTCGTATTCTATTTATAATTTTAATCTTTCGGTAATATTCACTTATAGAATAAGATACGAAAACAATCTCTCTTTGTGCAAGCTCGATTGCAATTTTCCATTTGCATTTGTCTTAAACTAATAACTAATAAGTTACGTCCTTTTCAAGCATGTAATAAATTAGGAATTTTCTCTTTTACTTTAGAGATGAAATAAATAGAAATGTAGTTTTAGGATTGCCCTTTTAAAATAAATGAGACGAGCCTCGCCAAATAAAAAATGCACAAATTGCGGGGCCCTCAATAGATGTTGATAATTACTTAGATTTCGGGAGGGCCATTTAGCGAATTTCACGGCCCTTCCCAAAATAATAACACGATAGTCTCTTTAGACGCGTGTTTACTAATCTTACCTTCTTAAATTCGGGTGTGCATTTCATGTGACCCAAATCCAAATCCCAAAACGTCGAATCAAATGTGTTTAGGATTGCGGGTGCATTTCATGTGACGTAATCCAAAGACATGTTTTAAACGATGTTCAATTTTCTTTAATAATTTGAATAAAAGCGGTTAAAAGTTAAAATTGGCACATAGGTTCACAATTGTATAAAAATCAGATAAACAAGCCGAATATGATAGTTGAGCGACCGTGCTAGAACCACAGAACTCGGGAATGCCTAACACCTTCTCCCGGGTTAACAGAATTCCTTATCCGGATTTCTGGTTCGCGGACTATAATACAGAGTCATTCTTTTCCTCGATTCGGGATTAAATTAGTGACTTGGGACACCCTAAATCTCCCAAGTGGCGACTCTGAAATAAATGAACAAATCCCGTTTCGATTGTCCTTTAATTGGAAAACTCCCTTTGCGCCCCTTGCGGCGCGGGTAAAAAGGAGGTGTGACAACATGTAGGACAAGAAAATAGGGAAAAAGCAGTTAATAGGCTCATATTTACCTCTACATGTATATAGGCAAATAAACAACACGTCTAAAACACAGATTCAGGTAATTACTAGAAAGTATCCTAGGACAAGATATCTAGGTGAACATTAATACACAAATCTTGCAACGATATTTCAAAACTAAATGGTAGGGTCCAAATCAGTTTGCCTACTGATTTTAAACCTGTAAGACTTAAGCAGTTTAACACAATTGAAACATAGTTTCTAGTTTTATATAAAGACATTAATCACCTAAGGCTTGCCTAGTTGTGGGGACTATACATAATCACAATTACATGAACTGTTTGTATAGTTTGAGATTGTTCAACCTATGAGCATGCTGATCTAGGTAATACAGGTTATAATAAGTGCTTTATATCAAATTGTATTTTAGAGACATGGCGTCTATGTATGGGAAAGTTGTTTAAACCAATTGTAGACAGTGATCGGAATAAACATGATTCAAACAGATGCAAATAGAGTTTCTAGAAAACATGGTATCTAATGCATATATCAGATGACTATATTTATTAAGGTAGGATTATTAACCTAATAGTAGGATCTCTAAGTGAAAGTACTTATGCAAAATCAAAGTTGGAGTAGTGATATATGACATGTAGTATGATGAAGCAATAAACATGAAAACCCTAAGAACATGATGTCTAGTGCGCAGGTTTAACATGGTTTGAATGCAAATAGACACATCAGTCCTAGAACACGATTTCTAGTTCAGACTTGCATAATGTAAAGCCTAAAATATGATTTCTACCCAGCATTACCCCATAGTACCATACAACTACCCTCCCTTTCATTAGTTATCCCAATACTTGTTTAATTAATTATTATATACCAATGATTGAATAATTTACATAAATGAAATGTAAACTAAGCTATAGGGAGCCTGAAGTAGGCCCAAAGAAAACCTGGGAATGCTAGGCCTTCAGTAGTCTTAAATACCAAGGATTCCATAGCCAAATTCATGTCCAGGTGTGTTAGAGTTCCCTAAGGATCTCAAGGATCCCGGACAATGTTCACACCCAGACTATTCAATAAGGATTGCGTATATGCTGTGTGAAATGGCCATCCCCAGTGTGCCAGAGTTCAAAGGAATCTTAAAAGGATCCCAAGGCAGTACACACACTGGAGGGGCATATCCTATTTACTTAAGAGTAGAGTGAGAGTTCTTGACATAGCTTTGAAAAGGTTTTGGAAAAACAATATAAAGAGGACTCTTAGTAGTGAAAAGGTTTTCTGAAAATAAGAACTAGTTCGGTGGTAAAACAGTTTGAGAAAAGTATGAAAACACTTTTGAAAACAGAACACAAATCACAGAACAACCAGATTCAGAAACACTTGGAAAATAGATTCCACACAGAGAGGGAGGGGTTGGGGACACATAGAATATACCTTAGTGTATAGTGGAGCACATAAGCAACAAGATGCACAGAATTCTCAAGAGTTTGTAGAATTAATAAGTTAGTTACAAGGGTAGGTATTGAGACATGGAGCAAAGATTACAGTAAAGACATGTTAAAAACAGATAAACCCTGGGCATACCAAACACACAACTAGAGTTGACTTGAGAGACTAGATGACTTAGTACAATCTCATCAGTAAAGCAGAGTAGGCAAGGACTTAAATGAACAAACTAGGAAAACACCACACATGCACTTATAGTTTAGACATGATAATCACATATAGAACAAAACAGGTTTAGGCATGCTAGATAAAGTAGTATAAAGGTCATTATAGATTAGACATACTAATCACAGATTGAACAAAACAAGGTTCAGACATGCTAGGTGAAACAGTAAACAGGCAATGTAGTTTAGACATGGTAATTACATATCGAGCAAACAAGTTTGAGACATGCTTTGACATGCAATTATCACATATTGAACAAGATAGGATTAGGCATGTTAAGTAAAGCAGTAAACAAGAATAAGAGTGGAACTTACAATTGATGAGCTAGGGCACATAAGGTTTAGATTTTAAACATTATTAAGGGACATACCAGTAGGGAAGAAGAACACACAATGTAGAGCAAAGGTTGTGCAATGGTTAGCCTTGGCTAGGACAATAAATATCACAAGTAGCAGAGAAGAACATAGAGCTTTTAGAGTGTAAGTGTAGTGGTGAACTAATGTTTGTGTCTCAGAAGTGAGAATAGAGAAGAGTATACATAGTAGTTAAGAGAAAAAAGAATAAGGTAAAGGAGAACAATCACTCAACAATTAAGGAAATCACTGAATAAATTCACACGCCAAATCAGTATAGTCTTCCCTTAATTAAGGGTAATTACCCAACGGTAAAGGGCATGATGCTTTTAAGGAAAGAAAATCAAGTGAGCAATTAGGGATAAATAGACAAGAGTTTAATTAAGGAAATAATTAGTGAAGAATTAGTAATATCACAGTTAATCAAATAAGGTAAGAAAACTAAATAAGGTCGCAAATAAAGAAAATAATCAACATATAGGTTTTAACAGAGCAAATTAGTGAATAAAAAATTCAAAACAATACTGATTTAAGGGAGAAAAAAATAGGTTTCCACAAATAAACAAATAGGCTGAAAATACAATTTCATAAACACACAGAAATCAGTCGTGAAGTCGAACCAGAAACCCTATTGAGATGAATTATGGTGAAAAATTACAAGACATTAAACAAAACAATGTAACAAGTAACACGGACATGCTCAGAGTCAAAGCAAACTATAAGAAACTTAGGGCTTTAGTGTAAATCAAATAGGGTCCAAACAATCTTAACATGAATCAATCTGTAACGCTTAAGAACAGCGATTAAACTCTAGAAAATCAGAAAGCTCTGAGAAGGTGTGTTCAGTAAACCCAAGTTTTAGGAAAAAATACAGAGAATCAATTGAAAAACCATAAGGCTTTCGTGAAGACATGTAAAATAGGTTTGATTCATCTCAGATCTGGATAGATCTGAGAAGGTCAAATGATAAAAATTAGGGTTTTTTTGAAAGGCAACAGAGACGAGCATAGACTTAGGACTCCATGGATTTAAGACGAAAATAAGAAGTTCTTACTCAAAAAAGCGAGCCAAATGGCCTGAAATAGGCGAGAAAAACCCAAAGGTGTAAACAGACTAGCCCTGGTTCCTTGAGAATCTCCTCAAGGACCTTGGAGATGGAGGTACCAAGCATAAGAGTGGCCATTAGAGGCCTGAGGTAGTGAAGAACCACCATGAATGGCAATAGATGAGTGATGGTAGGGGAAATTAGAGTTAGAGTTAGAGAGCATTTGAGAGACGAAGAAGAGAGTGACGGTGGTGGAAGGGTGAGAATGGTTAGGGTTAGAGGGGGGTATATGGTTTAATTAAGGTAAGAAGATCCTGGGCCGTCGATAAAAAATGATCGACGGCCAAGATAAGCCAGAGGGTTGGGTCGGGCAGGTAAGTTATTAGGCCTGGGTCTATTGGGCTGATTTTATAAGGTATTGGGCTGGTAGATTTAGGCTAATATTGAAATTAAAAAGGTTGTTTGTTAAATACCCCAAAATAGTTGATTAAAATAATTTGTAAAATAATTACTAATTACAAAAAAATGATTTTCCTGCATGAAAATGTTTTAAAAATAATTATTTAGTATTTAAAAATACAATGGGCTAATTTTGATTGAAATGCTACAAAAAATGTATGCATGGGCTATAATTACAAAGTTACTACAATTATAGCTAAAAAGTGTCAATTTGACTATTTATGAAATAATTTGAATTTAATAGGAACATAAATATTAGTATTAAATCAAGAAATATTTTAAAATTATTTGTGATGCAATTTTGTAATTATTTAGTAGAAATAAAATACTAGGCAAATTAATTAAAGATGTAAAAATTGTGAAAAAATACCAGTTGATGCTAATGCATGATTTTGAAGATATATATGCATTTTAAAGCTATGTTGGAAAATAATTGGGTATCAATAGCTGCCCCTCTTTACCGGTCATTGAGGCTGGGGCCCGCCGAATCTTCAATCTTTGGCTTCGGTGGGCCATGTCTCTTATCTCCGCCTCCTTTGCATCCCCTCCATTTCCTCTTCTTCATCTTCTCCGGTAGGAATCCCTCTAGGGATTGAGATAGGAACCTATGGGAGGTGAAGGTCGAAGGAATCACCCTCGAGGGAACACGCTCAAGGGTGTGGTGCTCGAGGATGCTGATATCAGAGATGGATCGTCGAGGGCAGACTGGGCGTGCAGGTTTCATCACATGTACATCATTCCGTTCCTCCGCTTTAGGTGTAGACTCCTATAGGCTTTTGTAATTGTATGTAACGACTCCTCGAAGGCTGCTTGTACACAAATTTTATGAATAAGAATACACTTTACTGACTACTGCTTTCCTCACTTTTGTATGCTTTCATACCCTTCGAAGCCCTTTGAATGCCTTCTTTTATTTGCTGACCGCTGAAATCTAATTTAGGTGCGCCTGTTCTTTCCGATCTTCTACTGATCGGCGCAGCTCTCTTCCGAACCCGTCATCATTCTTCGGACTAATCCTGGATTGATCTGATAGGCCCAGGCTATCGAGTCCCTCCGAGTTATATGGAGATAATGTGTCAAATTCCGGAGCCTTCGGGAATGTTGTTCTGAATGAAGGTCAACTTCGAGTACTCAGGGGTCCCTTTTGATTTTGATGTAGATAGCCCCCCTTTTGTAAAGCACATATGATAGACTTCTGCTGAGGAGTAGCCTGCTGCCTCGGACCTTTGTGGAGCTTTCGTGATCGGAGCTTCCTATGTTTATTCCTCTTTTTAGAAAGAGGGAATCATGAGGCCAGGTACTTGCCTTCCGTTGAGTGGTAGTGTTAAAAAACTTCCCGAAGTTCGACTTCTTTGGGTCGGGGATCCTCGAGGTAGGATGTTGTCTCGATCTTGGAGATAATATGGATGGCCTCTCGGGCCTTGATTCCTCGTTGAAGGATGCTATAGAGATTGGGTATCGATCCGTCGATCTGCATCAAGGCTGTCGGCTTCCCGGGGCTTGCATTGGGTAGACGAGTCACCGCTGCTTCTCGCATATATGTGGGGAAGCTTCGGCTTCTTCGCAAGACCTTACTTTTTTTAGATAGCTGCTTTCCTGCTTTGGCACAAGGCACTTTATCTCATCAGGCTCAAAAAGTGTTGGTGCATGCACTTGATTTGACTTGTTAGTGTTACCATATTCATGGAATCCACTTCGGGGCCGGCCCGTCAGGAAGTAGGGAGTGCTACTCCCGGTGCCCAAGATCCGCTGGGGTTCGTTCCGAAGACCGTTTCTTTGGTAAAGGAGGAACATCTGGAGATGGTGAGGACATGCTGCGGGTGGTGCGAGGGGATAACACTACTGGTGCTTTCTCTAGATGAGTGTATTACGGACTCCATTGATGGATTCTTGAGCGTATGCCTATACCCTTTTGCATTTGCCCCCCCTGATAGGGTTGTTCTTGATTTTTGCTTAAAGTATCGGGTTACTGTTGCGTAGATACATCCGTCGTTTTGGCGAGTGGTGTTGATGATAAGGTTCTTTACAGAGAAGGATGGGCTCGAATTTATGCTTTATCACCTCGTTAGGCTATACTAGCGCTTTCATAATCGAGGCTTGCTAACTCTGAGGTGTCATTTGTCCAAACCCTTTATGGTTGACGACAAAGAAGCTGGGGATCGAGAGTGGTCCAGCTGGTTTATCTAGGTCCGGACGGCTGACATTATCCCTGCAAGGCTTTTGCCATTTCCCAAAAGGTGGAATCATGCACGTGAGTGGGGTGTCGGGTGCTTTTTTAGATTTTGCCTTATAATGAAAATTAGTTGAGTAATAATGTTGTCTCTCTTGTTGCAACAACTTCGTGGATGCCGGGCGAAGTTCTTGACCTGCCCAGCTGGGTCCGGAGGCTGGTGACCCATTCGACCTGTGACGAGTGCAGGTGGCGAGCTATATTTCGCACAAGATGGGGAGTGAAATACCAAGGTATGTGTGTATGTTGCCTTTGTCTTGGCCTTCGTATATTCGAGGTAACATTTTCCCCTTTCATTTGTACAGGATTCGCCATTTACAGACATCAGGCGGTTCCTTGGAGTGAAGCAGTGTTCTTCCGAAAAGGGTAAGGAGTCGTCGGCCTTCGAGTCGATAGGTGATGGTGATAAGGAGGATCGACACCCGCGGTGTGATGGAGCTTTCAATGGTGTTGGGCGATCCCGGATCTTTGATGAGAGGGCATCGTCCGACCCTGATGTTCCCGGAGTATCACATTCCTGGGCGGCGGTTCCTCCGAGTGAATGTGCTTTGCCCGAGGTTGGTTCTTCTGGGTCCAGAGAGGCAGGATCAACAGGAGTCTGTTATAACTTAGAGAAAGTCCTTCGGCTTCTCTTCGAGGTGAGTTTAGGCATGTTTTTTCCCGTATGTCACGCCATCCTCCCTTTATTGAGTTTTCTTTGCGCAGTCCTATAATTGGCTTATGTTTGAGCTGCTTCGTCAAAGGGCCAGGCTCCAGAAAATCCTGAACGAGGGCAAGTCCTTTAGGCTCCTTAGCAAGGAGAAGGAGGATTAGTTGGTGCATTGGCGATATGAGGCGTATCAGAGCTCAAACTATGAGAGCTATTTGATGGAGCAGGTAACTTCTTGTAGTAAGCGCTTCGCTCCTTTCTAACCTTAGGGATAACCTCTTTAGTTATATCAGCTATAGAAAAAGGCAGAGGCCTTGGAGTACCTTAAAGGTGACGTCAACCGTGTCAGAGTTGCTTGTGGGGAGCTAAGGGCTCAAGTGCAGGCTCGATCTTTGGAGGAGGTGAGTACCCCGGCCAAGGTCCCTACCTTCGAGGCCCTACTCCGCTTGACTCGTGATAACGCCAAAGTTCAATAGAACATGATTAGGAAACTAAAATCTGATCTTTCGAAGGTCAGAGCTGAGATAATTGATGCCCGGGCTGAAGCGGCGCTAAGCTGGACCAAGGCTGATCAGGAGATGGCGATTCGTATGAAGGATGCTGCAGATGCCCAAGCTGAGATGAAGCGAGCCCTCGACCGGGAGAAGAGGATCAACGAGTATGTTTGTTGCATATCCCGTAGAGAGGTACTCGAGGAGGTCGGTGCACGGGGCTTCATTCTATTGGAAGAATTGGCTTGAGGAAGGGTTGATGAGCGCGATGCTTGGTCACTCCTTGCTGACATCGCGGAGGGCGAACTTGACAAGCTGTAGGCCTTTAGTGCGGAGCGTAGATTTCGTATATATAGGAAGAAACTTGAAACTTTATTTCTTCTGTACCTTTTTGCTGTTATTGTTTTCAACCGAGTAGACTGGTGTTTCGAAGGATCCCCGTAGGTCCGGAACTGATCGGGCAGGTCCAGGGGATCTTACATGCGATCCTTCGCGCAAGTAGGTGTTGGTGCCTCCATGTTTGGCCCGGTTGTTTAGGCTCATTCTCTAAGTCGGTCATCGACTCGAGCCTTCTATGCCCGTGCAGACAAGTAGTATTTGTTTTTGCTTCTTGCCCTTGAGCATTTGCCTTTTCGACTATTTTGGGTCCAATCTCCGAGTCACATTGTGACGGGAGCTTCAATTGACCCCCAAGCTTTTTCGTGCCCGCATGGACAGATGATGATGACCTTTTGTTGTTTTGAGGTGAAGTGACCTTACAGGCACGTGGCCCGGGGGCTCACTGATGGTGGCATTTATGCCATGCCCTTAGGCATATTATAGTTTAACTATTTCGGGTCCAGTCTCCGAGTCGCATTACGATTTGAGCTGTAATTGACCCTTAAGTTCTTTCTTGCCCGCATAGGCGAACGATGATGGCCTTTTGTGTTTCGGACAGAAGTAACCTTACAGGCGCGTGTCCTAGGGGCTCACTAATGGTGGCATTTATGCCGTGCACTTAGGCATATTGTAGTTTAACTATTTCGTGTCCAGTCTCCGAGTCGCATTGCGATTCGAGCTATAATTGACCCTTAAGTTGACAGTTTTTTAGCTGGCGACGATGGCTTTTACACTTGTTTGGTCGTTGAGACCTTTTGATATGTGGCCTGGAGGCTTGCATAGTTAACTATTTTGGATCCTGTCTCTGAATTGAGTTACGATTCGAGCTCACTTTAATCCTCAAGTTGTCAATTTTTGGCTGGAGACAATGGCTCTTACGTTGTTTGGTCTTATAGACCTTTTAATGTGTTGCCTTTAGGCTTGCTTACGCTATTTGTTTTCTCGTGGGTTTTTTTGTAGGCTTTGTTTTCCGCTCGTTAAGGTCTTTTCGGAATATTTTTGCCTGACCCGTCGCCGGTTCCGAAGAACCTCGATTTCAAGTCGTTATCGGCGATGTTTCATGAACCTTGGAAGGTTTTTAGCTCGTAGGTCGAGTAGATTGACACTCTTGCGATTTGGAGCCAACATGGTCGGAGCTCGTTTTTTCCTGCTGAAGGAAGCTTGTTTTAACCGGTTCTTTCTGAAGTATATTCAGAGTTGTGGCCTGCGATTTTAGCGGCAGTCAGGCGTCCCCAAGTCATGTTATTTTGGTTGTATCAGCTATTTTGACTGTAGTCATGTACGTTTGGCCGTAGCCATTTTTGATCCCGAGTGATAGTTTAGGCGTCTACACCGAGGGTATGCCCTTTAGGGATTCTTACAATGTGACGTATAGCCTAAACTTTGGGATTTTCATGCCTGTTGAGGGCTTATAGTTTATGTAAAGTAGAATAGATCTGGTTACGCGAGGCTACCCACTAGGGGTCTTACAGTTTCAGGTTTCCCAGTCCATGGCGATTGGCAATGAATGACAGTCTCCGAGTCATCGAATTTGTTTAAGCGTGAAGACCGATTTTCACGAGCTCGGAGTTGCCTTGTAGGGGCTTTATGAACCCGGAGTCCTGACCCTGAGGTCATGCGGGTGCTGAATTGCTGACACTAAGTCCCCGAGTATCTCGGGATGCTTTTGGTGGAGAGACCCCTGTCGAGGATATACTTAAGATACCCTCATTCAGAGAATAAGATGTTAAAATGATATCCTTTTATTGCTTGGTGTAGACATACATTGATTCATCATTGTTACCTCGACCAGCACGGGCACAGTTTCTCGGACCATTTGATCCGGTACATAATTCCCGATTGGGGTTTGGTCTGCCATTTCCCGGTCCTCCCGAGGGGGCGGTGTCCTTAGGAGCTGATCATTGCTTCATTGTTGGACTGTGGAAGAAGGCCTGCACTCTTATCGGATCCTCCTCTGGGTTACATTGCTCCGGTAATAATCTTGCTGGTAGGACCCTATTCGGGTCTGAATTTCGATCGAGGGAAGAGAACACGGTGGGCCCTACTAAGGCCTGGGATCTCCGGGTGGAGTTAGAACTTTCGAATGCCCCGACTGACTACCTTAACATAGGTTAGTGAATACATAACGGAGGAGTGAAGTAGTTCTTCCTCGGGATGTGTAGGTAACATTTTGAGGTTCGGTATGTTTCTGACGTTCCGAGGCGCGAGCCTTAATACAGCCTTCTGCTATGTTCAATTAGGCTTGGCCGAAGGTGCGGTTCTGCTTACCCTTCGTTCCCTATGAGTGCAGAGGCATTGATGCCGGCGATGCGTTTTGTGGTGAGGAATTTTCTCTCATCGCGTGTTGCTCTGTGTCGATTTATTTTAGTTCTGCCCTTTGCAAGGGGTTCCATGATTTTGGCAAAACGGATCCGGCGCTGCCTCCGGGTGCTATGCCGGCGGTCATCTGAACATGACATCCGTGCTCTGCACCTCCTCCGATGGTACAGAGCTTGACGTTCTGACCCAAGCTCATGCGGGCTATATTAAAAGAATGAACTTTATGGCGATTCGTCATTTGGAATTTGCTAGGGTTTCGGGATACGGGAGTGAGTTGGTCCGTTAGCCCGGACTGCCCTATAGACTCTAGTTAGACATCGTTGTTATACGTTATTGGACCACCTGAATCCATGAACACACATATTATTGAAAATAGATTAAACGACGAGGAGGGTTACCAATGTGTCAATGTGAGACCAAGGCGAGGTCTCTGTTCCTTTTCTCTGGATGCAAGGGTGCCCTCTAGAATATTTCCCCGGACCTATTTTTCCCCGGCGATGAAGATTTTCACTTTCCATTTCATGAGTTCTTTGGGGGTGTCGCTGCTTTTTCACTGTCGTGGTAATACATCGTGGCTTGTCTGCTTCATTTTTCTCGGTTGCTTTCCTCCATTAGGGCTGGGTTCGAGTCTTACCGCTCGATGATAATTGGTTGTGATTTTTATTGAGTAGCACCGCTATCGTCCTTCTGAGCTGGTGTCCGTTTTTGACCCCGTGGCAGCGCGTGCTCGGCAGTTCCCGCACCGGGTTGAAGTTCTTTTGAAGGGGTCTTGGTCGAATAGGTTTGAGTCGTTTGGCATCCTTGGCTTCGCTTATGGTGATCACGATGTTTGGTATAGCAATGCTGAAATTGTACTCAGCTGGGCAAAGTTCCCCTACCAGCTGTGCCTTGTCGAATCAGGTTCCACTGGAGATTCCTCGAGGGTGTTGTCATCGGGCTATTTCCCTATTGTTGTGAGGTAGGTCGCACCTTGTGGCATTCCTCCCATTCGTGGCATATGGATGGTACCTCCACTTGTTTGGCATTAGTTTCTTTGTCAGGAGTCTGCTTGGATGTACCAAACCCGAGGAAGTTCCCGGGTGGCTGTCCATGGCCTTGCTCCGTGGCTGGTGTCGGGTGTAGGTATCCGACCTGGTCTCAGCTGGGTATCTGATCGAGCTTCTTATTAAATGTCCTAGAGCCATTGGGCATGCTTCATTTAAACTTCGGGTGAAAGCTTGTATTGCCCAATTATCCAGAACCGGGAGCGATCTCATTCGTTCCCTCAGGGAATAAGGTGCGACTTCCTGTAGTCCTTCACTCTCTCTTTGTCTGGCCCCAAGTGTGTCGAGCTCTTTCGTCACTGCTTCGATGACATTAGTGTGTGCTCCTGCGGAGAAGTATGCTGATGTGGTAGGCGAATTTTCAAGGCCATGTGCCAGGCCAGGTGCTGCATCATGGTTTCATTCGAGAGTGCTTCCTCAAACTTCCTCAACGAGATGGACTCGTACTCATGATCTTGGAGGTCACTGCCTTTAAACGATCACGTGTAAGTGGTGGTGCACTCGCAGGGATCCAAAGTCCTGTCGCACTTGGGGAGTTTCGGCGTTCCGGGTTTCTGTGAAGCGAGTTCCGAGACCGCTTCCTCAGGAGACGATTTCTATGCGAACTTCCACAAACATAACTTGATCCTTTCGAAGAGATGTCCAAGCATCCTTGTTATAGTGGGGTCGGCGACCGATCCGTTGTTGCTTGATCTCTCGTGTACTCGTTCGGCATAGGGAGATGTTTCCGGCACTACTGCACTAGGTGTCTCCTGGTGACTTTGCAGCTGATCGATAGCCAACCGTTGTGCCTGCAACATTTCAAAAGTAACATGAAGACTAACTTCTTGTTCATCCCAGGCTGGGGTTTTTTAAGCTTCCTGTTGGCCGATATGTGGTACGCTACCATCGGTGCGCGAGGCTTCGTCGACTCGTTCTGTGTCGTGCGAATCTGCGTCCACTAGAATCGGTCCGGGCATGATATCAGGATTTTGTGGAGGTGCTCCAGTGGCCGGGACAGCCACGCCATTTTCCCCATGGTTTTCGAGGTTGTCGTTCTCTATTTTGTTTACTAAGCCAGACATTTTAACCTGAAATCAAAGGATCTTGGACAAGAAAAGTGTAAAAGGTAATGTGTGTTTGTGTGACTAAACTAGCAAGAAAATAATCACTATTATTTTTAGCCCCACGGTGGGTGCCAAACTATTTACCGTGAAAATGGTAACAACAATAAAATTTGTAAATGGGATTCTAAAAGCACGTGATCTATTCCTGAGCTAGTTGTTAGAGTAGTTGATGCTAAGAACATGAAGTTCAACGATAAAGTGTTAGCAAAACGAGGCAGTAATCTAACCGAAGGGCCTGATGCTTGGTTGCAGGGCTGATCGATGGGGACCTCGGGGTCCAGGTTTGGGTCGAGCTCGAGCTATCGGGGACGGCCGGGGATGGAATAATAGTTGAAGGTATAATTAAACAAGGCTCTTTGTGGCCAATACTAAGGCATACAACAAGGAACGAATAAGAACACGATGAATATCGAGGTGACCTCGGGCCAGTGAGAACGAACAAGTTAGAAAGAAAAGAAAGAGAGAGATGTTATTGCACTTGTGGAGAAATGGGGCAACATCTGTCTCTTACAAGGTAGGGTGAGTCCCCTTTATATAGGAGGGGGGACTCGGTTACAAGTATGTGGAGATCAATTACAAAGTATGGAGATGGGATGGCTTGACGTGATGCCTCAACATAGGCTCGGGATAGGTCGGCCCTGTCAGACTTAGCTGTGTGCCTTGGGAGCTTCTCCCTTTATCCTAGCTTTAGTCTCTGTTTCCTCTGAGTTGGGCCTCGTTGAGCCCCGAGGTCTGGGACTCGGTCGTGGACTCCCGTCCTTGGGGTCCCGAGGCATGCTTCCGAAATAACTCGACAGCAAGAAATCAAATCTTCTGATTTTGCCGCGTACATTAGGGTTTTTTAGAAAGGCAACAGAGACGAGCATAGACTTAGGAATCCATGGATTTAAGATGAATATAAGAAGTTCTTACTAAAAAATCGAGCCAAATGGCCTGAAATAGGCGAGAAAAACCCAAAGGTGTAAATAGACTAGCCCTGGTTCCTCGAGAATCACCTCAAGGACCTTGGAGATGGAGGTACCAAGAATAAGAGGGGCCATTAGAGGCCTGAGGTGGTGAAGAACCACCATTAATGGCAGTAGATGAGTGGTGGTAGGGGAAATTAGGGTTAGAGTTAGAGAGCGTTTGAGAGACGGAGAGGAAAGTGACGGCGGGGGAAGGGTGAGAATGGTTAGGGTTAGAGGGGGTATATGGTTTAATTAAGGTAAGGGGATCCTGGGCCATTGATAAAAAATGATCAACGACCAGGATTAGCCAAAGGGTTGGGTCGAACAGGTAAGTTATTGGGCCTAGGTCTATTAGGCTGATTTTATAAGGTATTTGGTTGGTATATTTAGGCTAAAATATAAATTAAAAAGGCTGTTTGTTAAATACCCAAAACAATTGATTAAAAATGATTTGTAAAATAATTACTAATTATAAAAAAAAATGATTTTTCCTGCATGGAAATGTTTTAAAAATAATTATTTAGTATTGTATACGGTATAAATCGGCGGTTCGATTTTGCAATCATCAAGGCATCCCGAGGGTTTTCAGTGGTCAACTCTGAGGGTTCTCAGTGATCGACGTTGAGGCCATGTGACTTAGTGGTCTCGATGGATCAAGTTGAAGTTCCCAAGGCGCATACATATAGTTGACCAAGTCTAGTGGACTAATCAGAAAAGTGAATCAAGGCATTAAATGGCTATACCAGCCCCATATCATTGTAATTAATGCATTTGTACTATGTTGAGATTCCCCCTCTTATATAAAGGGGATCCTTGTCATTATGTAAACATTTGTTGCTCAATACAAAATATACAAGAACATCTCTGCTCTCTAACACATTATCTTGATCTCCTTGCCCCATTTATTGCTTATATTCATTGTGTGCTATTTATTGTCCATCATTTATTGCTTATTATTGGCCATAAAGGGCCGCCATTGATTTATCGTAACTGTTAATTCCCATCGATCACCCTCGATAGCTCCCAGCCGAGCCTCAGATTCGACCCCAAGGCCCCCGAATAGGCAAGCTCGAAGCTCCTATTATTGATCATCCGGTCCTATTATCACCTTGCTCTCAAGCTCTTGTCTCGTTTCTAAGTCTTTCACATAGCATCAACAGCTTAACAACTAGCATAAAAATAGATCACGTATATTTAGAACCACTAAATAAAATTTAATTGTTATTACCATTTTTGCGGTAAATAGTGTGGCGCCTACCGTGGGGCTAAAAATAATAGTGATTATTTTCTTGCTGGTTTTAATACACAATGCAAGTTATCATTCACACTTTTTCTTGCCCAAGATTTTTGATTTCAGGTCAAAATATGTGACTCAGTAAACAATAATCTCGAGAATCATGGAGAGAATGGTGTGGACGTTCCAGGTGTTGGTGTGCCACAATGAAACCCTAAGAACGCACAGAACCAATTCCCATGGACGTGGTCTCACGCGATGCTCAATGCGTCGATGTAAGCTCCCACACCAATAGGAGCGTGCACCAAGGAGACCAACACGAAGCTCAGGAAACCCCGGGTAGGGAAGAACGAGAGGTTAGCCTTCACATTATTTTTGAAATATTGCAGGCACAACAGCTAGAGATTGCTCAGCTGCAAAGTAACTAGAAAACTCCCAGCACGGTAGCGCCGAGGATGGCTACCTCACTCGAGCAGGTACATGAGAGATCAAGCAACAACGGGTCAACAACCGACCCCGCCATCGTAAAGAAGCTCAAGGACCTCACATAGAGGATCGAATCGGGAGATAAGAAGATAAAAGCCAACGATAAGAAGGTTGAGACCTACAACTCCAAGGTCGACCAAATTCCAGGCGCACCCCCGATCCTGAAAGGTGTGGATTCAAAAAAGTTCATAAAAACGTCGTTCCTAGAAGAAGCGGCTCCAAAATCCATTCAAAATAAGTTCAGAATGCCATACCTTCCAAAATACAATGAACCTCTAACCCTAATGAGTACGTTACTGCTTACACTTGTGCAGTGAAGGGCAACGACCTAAAGGACGACAAGATCGAGTCCGTCATGATAAAGAAGTTCGGGGAAACACTCTCTAAAGGGGCCATGATGTGGTATCACAACCTAGATCCTAACTCCATAGACTCATTTTCCATGCTAGCAGATTCTTTCATAAAGGTAAATGTCGGTGCCATCAAAGTAGCAACAAGGAAGTCTGACGTCTTCAAGATCAAGTAGAGGGAGAACAAGATGCTGTGAGAGTTCGTATCTCGCTTCAAAATGGAATGAATGGAACTACCACCAGTCTCCGACGACTAGGCAGTACAGGCCTTCACTCAAGATCTGAATGAACGAAGATTAGTGGCTTTGAAGCAGCTGAAATAGAATCTGGTCAAATATCCTACCGTGACCTGGTCGGACAGTCACAACCGATATCACTCAAAAATCAAGGTTGAGGATGACCAACTAGGAGCCCCCTCGGGCTCGGTATACCCAAGCAGGCTTCTAGCAAAGGAGCTAAAGGCAAAGAAGGAAAGGTACCATCTATACACCGACAACAGAGAAACACCCTGAGGCGTAACATACCCCACAATAATCGAAGAATGGGTCGAGGCTAGAATCCTTGGGGACTCATCAACAGAGCTGGGTTTTAATAGGAACACATGGCTGACAGAGATGCCTTGCTTGTCGGAATACAACTTCAACGTTGATATATCAAACATCGTGTTCGCCATCAGCAAAATCAGAGACACCAGGTGGCCAAGGCATGTACAATCAGATCCTTCACAAAGGAACTATAACTTAGTGTTTGAATTTCACAACACATACGGTCACAGGACCAAAGATTGCCGACAACTCTGGGAAGAGGTAGCCCAACTACTCAGAAAAGGTCACCTCTGGGAATTTCTCAGCGATCGAGCCAAAAATCAGTTCTGGAAAGAGAGGCAACCAAAATGAACAAAGAAAATGAGTCGCAACATGTCACCGATACGATTTTAAAAAAAAGCATCGGTGTCCGACAGGAACCCACGGTCAGGCGAACGAAAACATCCCTCACCAGGAAAAAGCAAATTCGAGGCTCTATCTCAGCCCCATAATGACGCACCGGTTACTTCTTTTCTTGTGGATATATTTTCATAGCATTGTTTATTGATATTAAGTCGATTATGGTTATATTTGGTTGGTTCAGGGGCGAATATTTTTAGGAGAGGCACCGATTGAGCATTGATTTGCTTGCGGAGTTAGGTAAGTGTTGGGTCTAACCTTTATTTGAGGGAATTATGAGCGCTTGTACTATATGTTATGTGAATAACATGTGTACGGCGTACAGTGACGAGTGTATATACACCATCAAAATAATTATTTCCATGCTTTCCCGTATTTCATTAATTATTTTATTACATATCCTAATTGTTACATGATTTAATTACTTTCTATGTCATAACTTGTTACTTGTCATTTAATTGCTCTTGAATTGAAATATTTGTTTCTCCTATGATTCCACGATTTATTGCTACTTGCCTTACTTGTCATACTTGTACACTTTAATTATCATATATTTGGCTAATCTTGTTGCTCTGTTTCAATTGTAGCATTACTTAATTTGGTACGAGGTTCCTCTATGGCTTTGCTTCCATATTCTTTCATTGTAGAAATTTTCATGAATTGAGTTATTGAATTGATTACATTTATTGATTTGGCTTATGTATCAGGTTGCACGTCGCAACAGGTGAAATAAGGGAGGATAGATATTGATATGGAAGGATTGGGTTGCACACCGCAACGTATTTTATATGTGATTTTGATATGGTGAAATAAGGAAGATTATGATATTGATTGTGATTATATGGTGGGATCGGGTTGCGCATCATACCGGATTTTACATGTTATTCTTGATATTGATATGGTGAAATAAGGGAATATTGTGTTTGCACGGTAGGATAGGGTTGCGTGCCGCAACGGGTTGTGTGTTTTGTATTCATTATTGCATTGTGTTAGCTTCCATTATTTTCATACGAGGTTATGAGGACTGATGTTTCTAGATATATTGATTTTGACGATTAAGTTTATTTTCATTAGTTAACTTCCTCACTTTTCCTATGATTCCCTTCCTGTTGTTTTTATTATACTATGTATAGGTTATTGTAGGTGACCCGCCTTAGCCTCGCCACTACTTCATCGAGGTTAGGCTTCGCACTTATAGAGTACATGGGATTGGTTGTACTCATACTATACTTTTCACTTCGTGTGCAGATTTTAGAGCCGGTCCAGCAGTGGTCAGTAGATTGCTCAAATCGATTGCTTTACGGAGACTTGAGGTAAAACTGCATGGCTTCCGTAGCCCTGAAGTCCCCTTTCATATATTTCTAGTTTACTGTATTTCAAATAGTTATTCTTTCATTTAGACTTTTATTTGTAGTACTCTAGTCCCTCATGCACTTGTGACACCAATTATGGGATTGTATCTATACATCGTTGTTATTCTAGTTTATTTACTCTATTTCAGTTTATTCAGCTTATTGGTTTCATTTGATTTTGAACTGTTAAAAATGCCTAAAACTATTCTAATGTTGGCTTTCCTAACAAGTAAAACGTTAGGTGCCATCACGGTCCGGAGGGTGAGAATTTTGGATCGTGACACAACGTCACGGTCTTAGCGTGACAATTTAGAATTGCGTGACATGGTGACAACCAATCCATGCCCAAAACAACATCAAAGTCTACCATAATAATTTAAACAATATCTACCCAGGTCTCACAACCCTCTATAAAGACCACACACAAATGATAGATACGGTCTATCATAATAGAATCCCCAACAGGCGTAGATACATAAATAGGTGCACTCAAAGAATCACGAGACATATACAAATGTGGAGCAAAATAGAATGATATATACGAATAAGTGGAACCCAACTCAAATAAAACTGATGCATCTCTATGGGAAACTAGAACAATATATGTGATGACCGCATTAGATGACTCAGCCTTAGGTCTAGATGGGAATGCATAGAAATTGGGCCGAGCCCTACCAATTTGACCTCTACCTCTCGGACAGCCTCTCCCAGGCTGACCTCCATCTCTAATGGCCTGACCACCACCCCGGTATTCCTGACCCTCGCCTCTAGCTGGCTAGGCAGGCAATAGAGCAACTGGTATAAGAATCAAGGCATGAGTACCCTATTGTGTCACACTACTATAAAGTCTAGGACTGACCTTGACAGTCTGGATATCCACTATGATAGCTCTGAATTAGTAGTGCACTGATGGGAGTTGAAGGTGCATTGTAGGCTAGTTGCTCAAGATGAAACCCATAAGAATCACGAGTGCCCCAAGCACTGTGTGATGCCTGAAGCGTTGACTGTATCGTCTTGATAGGATGGTCTCTGCCAAATGAACCCCTACCTCAAGATGAGGCACCACTCAAACACCCAAAATGACGAGACCTCTTCTCAGATGTCTCATCTCTACCCTAACCAGGAATCCTCTC
Organism: Nicotiana sylvestris; assembly: GCF_000393655.2. NCBI lineage: Eukaryota > Viridiplantae > Streptophyta > Magnoliopsida > Solanales > Solanaceae > Nicotiana > Nicotiana sylvestris. The sequence continues at coordinate 195,984,648 of NC_091058.1, read as the reverse complement.
CATCCGCCTAGCGATCTCCAGAACTTGAGTGAATGAAATATCATTCTCAATCTCTCTGGTAATCTATAGTCGGATACCATAAGTAAGGCCATCTATAAATTTTCTCACCCTCTCCCTCTCAGTAGCAATTAAGACAACTAAATGGCGAGATAAATCCATGAATCTTGTCTTGTACTAGGTAACAATAATGCTACACTTCTGGAGGCGCTCAAATTGGCTTCAGAAGTCCTCTCTTAAAGTGAAGGGGATGAACTTCTCCAAGAATATCTTTGAGAACTGGTCACAAGTGAGTGGAGGTGAACCTGCTGGTCAACCCCGAACATACTCCTTCCACCACCTCTTGGTAGAGCCATGCATCTAAAATACCGTGAAGTCGACTCCATTAGACTCCACTATACCCTTATTGCACAATACCTCATGGTATTGGCCCAAGAAATCCTCGGGGTCCTCAAAAGGTGACTCATTAAAGCGAATAAGAAATAATTTGGTGGACTTGTCCAATCTCTTCAGCCCTAAGGAAAACGTCACAGGTTCCTCCCCAGACTGCATACCAATAACAGGTTGAACTGCTCGCACTATGGAACTACTCGAGTCTGATACCCGTGAGCCATTTGCTCTGTAGTGTAAGGGATTCTGGACTCTTCCCCCCGCCTAAGAGATGACGGATGCCATACGGAACGCACTAACCTGGGCCACATTCTTCATACAGCCCACCAAGCGGACCAAAGCATCCTAAAGTATTATGGTAGCAATAAACCCCTCTGAGGCTTGAGCTGGTCCAACAGACATAGTTTGAACATGGATTTTTTCCTCCTGCTCGATCCGAGGCTCTGGCTGAGCTCTAAATCTGCATCTGGCTCTCCTTTGGCCCTGGCCCCTACCCTTGGTGTTTGGTTCAATCTGGGGCTCCGGATCCTAGTCAGCAATCAATGTTTTGTGTGTCTCCGCTATTTGTGAGAGAACAAGAATATAATGATTCAAACTCAATGATGGAATAAAATCCTACGATAGTGAAAGAAAGAAGTGAAATTTTCTAAAGTCCTATATCCTCTAGAAGATAAGTACAGACGTCTTTGCACTGATCCTTAAGACCCTACTAAACTTGATTACGACTCGAAATCCCAACCTCGGGGCCGTGATGGTGACGTCCACTTACTAGGCGAGCCAACATTAGTACACACCTATTCATTTTAAACAACCTTTAAAAGCGGTTTAATAAGAATCAAAGTTGTAGAACCTCAAAATAAATATAACATACTCCAAATGCCGTCTAATCTAATCCCAGAATCTAGTGTCACAAGTACATGAGCTACTAAAAGTGATACAACCAATGTCAGAATGAAAATACAATTGTTTGAATTAAATTAAACAGTACAAAAGATAAAAAGGGGACTTCAGTGTCTGTGAGCATCGTGCAGCCCTACCTCAAGTCTCTGAATGGATAGTAGTCGGAGTAATGTCTCCACTAGATGCCACTAGGACCCATACTAGAATCTGCACAAGAAGTGCAGAAGTATAATATGAGTATAACTGACCCCATGTACTGCATAAGTATCGAGCCTAACCTCCATAAATTATTCACGGGGCTATAATAAGGCACTCACTATAAACATGTATGAGTATAAATAAAAACAATAGTAGAAATTGAGAAAACAAAAGTTGACATAAAAACGAAATAATAAATACATAACCGAGGGCCCAAGAATAACATATATACTCAAATTCTCAGTACATCACGAATACGAAACCAACAACTAATAACCGTCAATTTTTCTTCTTCGTTGGGGTTGTTGGTATGTATATACACACACAAATATCTGGTGCGACATATAACCCTATCCCAAACAATACTACCAATATTTGTTGTAGTGCGAAATCTAATATCAAACAATAATACTAACAACTATTGTGACATGCAACCTGATCCCAAACAATAATAACAATATTAGTTGTGGAGTGCAATCCAATCACAAATATATAACATGTATGAATAAAACTACAACCAACCACAATGTATTTCACAATAAAATCCAATAAGAGAATTAAACAAATAAAGACGTAAAAGGGAAAAAAAGTTGATATCGAACAACATACAAAAATATAAGGCAAGTAAACGCAGTCAATAAATAAAGACACATATTCAAGAAACATATAGCAAATTAGTGCATGTAACGAATAAAAGCATGAAATTAACAAGTAAAGGCAAGTAAATATTAAAGCATTTAACACGTAATAACATGGAATAAATGAATGCATGAAATAATTGAAGACAACCAACTAAGAGGCATGCCCCACGTGTTTAACCCATGATAACGTATATGCACTCGTCACATTACATATACATCGTCCTCACAAATAACAAGTAGCACATACACCAATCAAGTTCTAATTCCCTCACGTCAAGGTTAACCACGACACTTACCTCTTTCCGCAATCGAATCAACAATCAATCACATCTTTTCCTTTTGAAAAAGCCTCTAATCCAATTCAATATAACCAAATATTGTCCAAACAATTCGAAACAGGCTTTAGAAACTACCCACGAGTGAAAATGATTCAACCTTTAATGAAATTAAAAAACTCAACAAAAGTCAACCCATGACTCGCTTGGTCAAACTCGAGATTCTGACAAAATTTCGATTATCCATTCACCCATGAGCTTAGTTATCTAATTTGTTCCAAAATTCAACTTTAATTCGAGGTCTAATTCTCAATTTTACCAAATGTCCTAAATTCTACTCAAAACCCCAATTTCTACTTTGTAATCACTAAATTAAAGTTAAAATCAATTATGATTATGGAAATACATCAAAACTAGTTAAAAAGTACAAACCAATAAAGTTGGGATAAAAATATCTTCAAAAATCTCTATAGTCCGAGCTCTAGGTTTTAAAAATTGTGAAAGATAACGAAATCTCATTTTTTTCCATCTTTTGTTTAATTGGGCACCAGGTGCTCTTCGCGTTCGCGAAGTGCATAGTCCTGTTGGCCTTCACGTTCGCGGGGTCCTCACCGCGTTCGCGAAAGCATCACCCCAGCAAGCCTCCACATTTGAAACCAAAGGGTCAAATTCGCGATGAAGAACCTCTTGCCTTCCCCAGATTTTTCCATATACTATGCATTCGTGCGGGGTCTGCCGTGTTCATGAAGGTCAATCCCCCCAAGCCCTCGCGTTTGCGAGCCTTCCCTCGCGTTCGCGATCCTATCCTCGTGTTCGTGTAGAGCAACCATCCTAGCCCAATATTTTTCCTTCGCGGTTGCGATAATGGCTTTGCGATCACGAAGCACTGATACACAAGCAGAAAAATCAGCAAACTCACAAGGCCAAAAATGGTCCGAAATCAATCTGATACTCACCTTAGCCCCCTGGGTTTCGACCAGAACATGCACACAAGTGTAATAGCATCATGCAGACTCGCTCGCTACATTAAATGATCAAAACAACATCAAAAATCACAAATCGATCTTCAAAATTTAAGGTTTTTCAAAGTTTAAACTCATTTTTCAACTTTCCACACAACACATCGAAACGCCCTCAGGTCTCCCGGAACCCCAACTAAAGATGTATAAAAGTTCCAAAACATCATATGAACCTGTCAGAATCGTCAAACTACTGATCTTATTTCGTTTACTAAGAACGTTGAACATAGTCAACTCTAGTTGTTTTTAAAGCCAAAAATCATATTTTCTTAATTATTTCGCGTAAAAACTCTCTGAAATATGACACGGACCATGCACGCAAGTCATATATCATCAAATAAAGCTATGAGAGGTCTCAATACACAATAATAAAAGCTAGTACTCAAAACAACCTATTGGTTCGTCACATATACCGTCTACTAAACTTTAGCTGGAATTTCTATGCATATTATACGTACTTTTAGCTAAAAATCTCATCACTTTAATAATTGCGCCATACCCCATTGATCTTTTTCTAGATTAAGAGCCTAGCTAAAACTAATTACCTATTGGCGTTTTAGCCTGTTAATTTAGAAAAAAAGACGTCCCTATTAATTTTTAATCTGAGAAAAAGAAATAGTAAAAAGCCTACAAATTCTCTTAATTCATCAATTCATGAAATTCCAAAAAGACTTCCACTTCAAGTGGAAGCCAAAGGGTTAAAGATATTTGTAGGAAAAACTACAAACATCAAAGTTTTCTCTTTGAGAAATAAGCAATATGCAACAATAACGCACTAAAGAATCCAGCGATTTAGACGTTTTGAATTCTGAGTTGAAATAGTACCTTATGAAATAATGTATATTCTTCTCTTGGAAAAGTAACTAATAGTTCTAAAATATATATTCACTTTATTTATTTTTATTTTCGTATATATACAAATATAATTATTCTGAAACACGGGCTCTGCCGAACCTACAACAACAACAACAACAACGACCCAGTATAATCCCACAAGTGGGGTCTGGGGAGGGTAATATGTACGTAGACCTTACCCCTACCCCGAAGGGTAGAGAGGCTGTTTCCAGGAGACTCTCGGCTCAAAAAAGCAATAGGAGATGATATATTAGTACCATAAAAATGCATAATAAAAATAACAATAATATAAAGGATTGGCTCTGCCGAACATATGAACAAAAAAATATAAATGATGTGCATAAACAGGGAAAACGATTTTTTTTTAACACAACACACGGATTACTTAAAACAAAGCTACATAGACATAGTAGATATTTTTAGGGCATTACTATTGCACATAGTTGCCAAATAGTTACAAACACTAGTAGAAATATTCTTAAAGCTATTACAAATACCATGCTTGTTCTTCATCAGTTCTTGTTCAACAAAATAGGGTGGACAGGCATGGTAAAAACACTTTGTAGAGGGTTGGCTCTTGATAGCTTCGTTGGCCATCATATGTGCCACCTCATTTCCTTCCCTGAAATTATGCTTCAGGTGTGGGAGATTCAATTGATGCATTAACTATCTGCATTCACAAATAATGTTAGAGAAGTTATAGCTATCCTCATATATAAGCTTGATGACATCCGTATAGTCAGTTCAATTTTCAGATTTAGGAAGTTCATTTCTTTAGCAAATTTTAATCCTTCTAGCAATGACATCAACTTTGCATGTGTAGGAGAAATTGCTTGGCTTGCTTTGTGGAATTCCACAATCCAGTCTCCATTGCTATTTCAGAATGCACCACTAAGCCCAACTGCATTATTGTTACTAGAAAAAGCACCATCACAATTTAATTTAATCATACCTTTAGGAGGTTTGTCCCAACTGATCTCAATTTTAATTTTTTTTGAGCATGAAAGGATTTTTCTCCGTGAAAAAATTGAATTCCCATGCTAGACGGATAATTTTTCTTACCTCCAAATTTTTATTAAGGTTGTTAATGTTATCACGATTCTTGTTTTTCCATATTTCACAGATGGAGAAGGGAAATAAAGTAACCCAAATTATCTGGTGATTACAATTTTGAATGAAGATATCCCTTAGCTTTACTAGCCAATTTGTGTCACTATTAATATTTAGGAAGGGAAGACCCATATATTTTCAAAAATGGTGAGAGACTAGACAATTAATAAAAATGTGATGGATGTCCTCCACTCCAGTTTTGCAAATGGTACATGTAGCATTAATATTGATTCCTATTTTAGCTAGATAGGCTTGGCAAAGGATACGATTGTGCATGTATTGCCAAAGGAAGAACTTTATTTTATTGGGACTATGGAGGTTCCAAATCCACTTAAAAGAGTTAGAATGCAGATTGACCTCAGAGAGAAGTTTATAACAAGACTTAGTTGTAAAAAGACCATTTGAGTTGAGGCTCCAGCTAGTTCTATCAATTTTTGGTCCTTTACTAGGGAAGGGGTAAGGGTAAGTGTATTAAGAACATCACTGGGCAAATCAAAAGAAATATCCTTAGTATTACATTCATTGTTATTGATAAGGTTTTCTATCGAATGATTTAGGTCATTCCTACTTACAGTGCCTTCTATAGAGCTTCTAAAAGATTTAGAGTTATAGATCGAATTGGTATACCAAATGCTAATACTAGAGTTAATAGTTGGATGCCAAAGAATACCATTGTTACACATATTTCATCCCTTAAGGATAGATTTCTAGATGAATGATGTGGTAGTGACAACTTTATTCTTTGCAGATTTGGCCATAATCAGGTGGCCCCATGGAGTGGTAGGGGTTTTTCAAAAGTCTCCATGCAAGGCTTGAAAGTAAAACTATATTTTTTTCTTTAGCAGGGCGATTACCCAGCCCTCCCCCCCCCTTTTTATCCCTAGTTACCTTTTGCTAGCTAATGAGGTACACTTTTTTAGCTAAGCTAGTGGATCCCCAGATAAAAGTCCTTTTTTATTTTATCAATCTTATGTAATATTTTTTTTGGGGGGGGGGGGGGCGAATGGTGTATTGAATGGAGTGAGTAGAAATGGAACCTAAGGTACTAGAAGCTAGAGTAGTCCTTTCAGTCATACTTAGAAAAGAGCATTTCCAGTGAGACAACTTGGTTTGTAATTTATCTATGATAGATTGGAAGTCTTTGGTATTGGAGAGTGAATTAGGATTGGAAAGCCAAGGTACTTACCAAATTCATAGCTGGATTTTATACCAAAAAGGTTTGTTAGAAATAAGGTGAAATCCGTGGGGCTATTTTTAGGTAAGACAATTCTTGATTTAGAGGTGTTTATGGCTAGCCCAGATTCATAGCAAAAAAGGTCCATGCAAGATTTTATGCAATGACCTAGTTTTTGTTTGCTTTTCCCATTAGAGTTATATCATCAACAAAAAGTATGTAGGAAAAAGGAGGGTCCTTTTTATGTAATGTTAATAGGATCCCATCTTAATATGTTTGCTTGGTGTTTTATTAATCTAGATAAGAGTTCGAGGCAAAGTATGAATATATAGGTAGATATGAGATCACCCTTCTAGCACCATTCACTAGGATCCTCAAAGAGCTTGTACTTATGCAATGCATAATAAGACGAGATAAATTGGGGAAAACATGAAATATTTAAGGGCCTTATGCATAAAAGACCATTCCAGTCTATCAAAATCATTCTCCAAATCTAATTTGATTATCACATCAAAGTTGGATTTTTTTGATCTACGAAGGTTATTCATAGTTTCCTGAATAATAATGGCATTATCACAAGCTCTTCTACTCTGAATAAAGCTAGATTGCATAGGAATGATAAGGTAAAGGAGGAAAGGTTTTATCCTATTTGCAATAATTTTAGTGATAATTGTGTAAGAAGTGTTACAAAGACCAATAGGTCGAAAGTTTTTAAGGTTATTTGCATTAGAAAACTTAGGTATGAGGCAAATAAAGGTATCATTGATGCCACTAGGCAGATATTGGGTTTTGAATACCTTGTGACAGTAGTTTATAATGGAGTCATAACGATATGCCAATATTTTTTTGGTAAAAAAAAGGATGAATGCCATCCGGGCCTAGAGCCTTAAAAGGTTTAAAAGAAAATATAGTCTTGGTGATTTCCATATTGTGAAGACCTGGCCAGTCGTTTTAAGAATTTATGCCCCGATCCCCCATTAACTACTTTCCCCAAGTTTATTTCTGCTATTTTGATTTACCAGTATGTTCGATTTTGAGTTTCGGAGAGTTTTAGGGACGCTTAGTCCCTAAATGAGAGCTTAAGTGTTGGAAAGTTGACCGTAGTCGGAACAGCATAAAAACAGGACTAGGAATGAAAATCTGATGGTTCCGTTAGATCTATTGGGTGATTTCGGGCTTAGGGGTGTGTTCGGATTGTGTTTTGGAGGTCCATAGCTAATTTAGGCTTGAAATGCCGAAAGTTGAATTTTTGAAGTTTCTGGTTTGATAGTGAGATTTTGACTCGAGGGTCGGAACAGAATTACGGAAGTTGAAGTAGCTCTGTGGTGTTGAATGTGACGTGTGTGCAAAATTTTAGGTCATTCGGACGAGGTTTGATAGACTTTTTGATCGAAAGCGTATTTTTAGAGTTTTTGAAGTTCTTAGGCTTGAATCCGATGCTAAATTGGCGTTTTGATTTTGTTTTGAGCATTTCGAATGTTGGAACATGTTTGAATTGTGTTATGGAATATGTTGGTAGGTTTGGTTGAGGTCCCGAGTGCCTCGGGTGTGTTTCAGATGCTCAACGGACCATTTTTGGACTTGGGGAAGGATCAGATTTTTGCTGGTATTTATTGCAGACTGTTCTACATCGCGATCGCGTGGGAAAGATCACGATCGCGAAAGCTTACATGAGGCAGAGGGAAATCTTGCTCTTCGTGTTCACGTGAATAGGAATGAGAACGCGTAATTATGGGAAGTGCTTAATCGCGAACACGTGGGCTAAGCCACGTTCGCGTAGAAGAAATAAGGCAGCAGTGGAATTTAGTGTTTCTCTATGCGGTCGCGTGAAGACAACCTCGATCGTGTAGGTTTGAGGGAGATAAATCATTGTGTTCGCGGATGGGGTTCCGCGTTTGCGTAGAGTAAATCTGAGGCACGTGAGTTTTGCTCTTTGCGATCGCGACTAGGCTTTCGCGATCGCAATGAATGTATTGCCTGGGTAGATTTTAAAACACAAAATCGAGGGTTTAAGCCATAATTTTTATTTTGGACTTGGGAGCTTAGGAGATTGCGTTTTTTGAAGAGATTTTCACCTAGGCGATTTGGGCAAGTAATACCTACTCGGTTTAGACAAATTTCCATGAAGCTACACTTAAATCCATCATTTAATTTCGGAATTTGTATGAAAATTGGGGGAAAGTTCTTAGACCAAGAATTTGAGTTTTTAATGGAAATTTGACATTGGATTGGGATAATTTTGGTATGGTTAGACTCGTGAAAGTGTGAGGATTCTGGAAATGTAAATTTTACCCGATTCCGAGATGTGGGCCCAAGGGGCATTTTGGTCATTTTACCTTATTTCGCGTATTAGCTTAGAATTTCTTTGAAGAATTAGTTACTTGAAGTATTATTTACGTTATGAAATTGAATTGAATAGATTTGGGCCATTTGGAGTCGAGTACTCGTGGCAAGAGCGTGGTTTTGGATTAATTATTGAGTCGATTCGACGTAAGTGGCTTGTCTAACCTTGTGTGGGGACCTTCTCCTTAGGATTTGGTATTATTATTAATTGAAATGCCTTGTACGTGAGGTGACGAGTGATTACTTGTGCTAGTAGTTGAAAATACGATTTTCATTATGTAATTGCTAGTATGTTTCTTTCCCTGTTTATATTACTTGCACTTTAAGCCTGTTGTTAGCGTAGAAAAGCATATCTAAATGATTTAATTGTTTTTTGATCAAACTGCTTTACATGAATTCTGTGCAGCATGCTAGACTAGAATCACTTGTTTGCCTTAATATGAAATTGACATTTGCTGAATATTTTCCTGTAATTGTTGTGTATTTATATTTTGGACTACGGATGTGGGATTCCGATAGATCTCCCTTGTCTGTTTAATTGGGACTACGGATGTGGGATTCCGGTAGATCCCCCTTGTCTGTTTAATTCGGACTATGGATGTGGGATTCCAGTAGATCCTCCTTGCATAGTTATATGGAACTACGAGACTGCACCAGGTAGATTCCCCCAGTACTGGGAATTTATATTTGGGACTATGGATCGGGATTACGGTAGATCCACGCGCATTGATAGTTGGACTACGAGATGGGATCCCGGAAAATCCTTCGGATATATATATGATGGACTACGGGATGGTATCCGGGGAGATCCATTGGATAGTTGCTGTTACCTCTGCGTTGAGCTGTATTTCTTTCCCGTGATTTATTTTGTCTCTATTCTAGTTGTTTTTGTTCTTTCAATTCTATGTTATTTCTTATTGTTGCACTTATTTATACTACGTTATTTCACATTGTTAACTCTTATATTTTATTTAACCTCAGTAGGGCCCTGACCTTCCTTGTCACTACCCGACCGAGGTTAGGCTTGGAACTTACTGAGTACCGTTATGGTGTACTCATGCCCTTTCTGCGCATGTTTTTCATGTGTAGATCCAGGTACCTTTACTCTGTCTTATCATCCTTGAGGCGAGGCGCTTCTGTAGAGACTTCGAGGTATATCTTCTATGTCCGCAGACCGAGGAGTCCCTTTCTATCTTTCTGTAATAGTATAGCCCTTCAGTATTCATCTTTTGTTAGACATTTCTTAAGTTAGAGCTTCTTAGGTATCTCTTAGCTTCTGATTCATGGGTTTCCAGGTTTTGGGAAAATGTATTGGTTTTAAGAGTTAATATTGTGTATGCCGAGTGACACTTTTAACTTGTCTTACCTCGATTTCACTGCTAAGTTTTACATCCTTATTTAATTAATTTATTATCTTGGATCAAATCGATTCGCTTGTTTATAAACTACTTATACAAGTGTACTGTTTTACGTACAAACATTAATTAGTTGAGTAAATTAACAAGACCTTCTGTCATTACAATGATGTAACAATATAACAGCCTGTCATTCTTACTTGCATGTCAAACCTAAAAGTAAAAACTAGTAGTAACAAAAAAATGTCGACTGATAAAAAGACAAACTAAAAGATGAACAGAGAAGAAGGAAGGAAGATGCTTCAAGTGTTACCTGATACAATCATTAGGTATGAAAGATGATATCTCAAGTCACTATTCGTTCATACGTCATTTTCCTTAAAATTTACATGGTTTACAAAATATTGCGTCCAGATGATTGATGGTCATATTGATTGAAAAACATTACGCGTTTCTACAATTACTTTTCATCTGTCTTTTGTCTTTGTCTGACAAAATAACATTCACACACAATCCATAAAGCTACTATAGTACTCGTGCGATCAGATATTGAATTAGCTATAGCTGCAGTCTTATGAGGAAAAGTCAGCGTAAAACTTGAAAATAATGTCGGTTTTACATATACGGTTTTGTTTAAGGTGCCAATGTAAAAGGATATCTGCAACTGCACGCACGAACAAGAACTAGAACTAAAATAAATGGTTAAAGCAGGAGAATATTGCAAATTATATATATATATATATATATATATATATATATTTGTTATAACACAAAATAATAGAAGATCATTGAATGTTTTGATCGAAAGGGTTTGGCCCCACGAACCACTATATCATAACAAGTAGGAACTGGTTATCTTACAGTTAGAGATGATATCAAGTTTCAACAATAATGTCATGGTTCACATTTTGCTTCTTTACTTTTATTGGCATACAATGGTGAACCAAAGAATGTTCCTATATTTTTAAAATGATATATATATATATATATATATATATATATATATATAAAATATTTTTCATATATATACACAAAGCATAAGTCTTCAGCGATGTTTCATTTAGGTTAAAAATACAAATATAGCCATAATATAGGCTTGAAATTTGGCTTTGAATTGAATTATATACTTTGTATTTCTTTTGACCATTGTTAGTGTTAGATTCATGCTTTTTGGTTTGAGACGTTGATCTTACATATTAGCTGCTCAGTTGGTAGTGAAAAATAAGTAGTTTTCCTCTATATAGAAGTGTAGGAGATATAGCAAAGCTTGATGAGAAAATATGGAGATGTTTTCTTTATTGTCTCACTGAAAGGGAAAAAAAAAAAATAAGGCGCACTTAGTCAAATCTTTCAGTCGTCTTTTATTAAATCATTTAGCCTGTTTGGCCTGCTTTAAAGCCTAAAGTAATTTTTCCTTTTTCAAGAAAATTAATATTTTTTTTCAAAGTTGATGTGTTGATTGGTCACACTTTTAAAAGTAAAAAGGTATTTTTGAGTAGAAGCAAAAACAGTTTTTGAGAAGCACAAAAAAATAACTTCTCCCTAAAAGTACTTTTGAGAAAAATATACTCAGAAGCACTTTGAAGAAGCTTGGTCCAACACTATAATTGTTGCTGAAAAGTACTTTTTAAATTAATTAATTTAATACAATATGTTTTGTTTCCAAAAGTACTTTTTTGAAAAGCACTTTTGAAAAAACCGCCACTAGTCAAAAGAAGTTGATTTTAGAAGCTTGACCAAATAGGTTGTGAATATCATCTAAGATGAGGAAAAACAGAAGTATTAAGGTACGTACGCAAACTTCGACACAAGAGAAGAGGTCCAGGCGCTTTCTATCTTCGAGATAGTAGTTGGCGGTTTTCTTTAATCCAACACTCATTATAGATCAACTCATGTTTTCACTTTATTTTTATTACGAAGATGTATTATGCAAGGATCCGTAGCTCAAACCAAATCACACCAACATTATGGAAGTTCCTGGATCACATAAAATAATAGTAGTATCAAGACAACACGTTCTATCAAAATGAAAAATTGGCTATGAAGATTTAAAAGGGAAATATAATGCACGATTAGCCTAAAAAAGAAACATCTATTGCAGATTATTCTCGATTTGGGGATTGCAACAAAACCGTTTTCCCAATCCTAAATTTGCAAACTATGCAACTTCCAAACTCCTCTCATCTAATCTCTCCAAAACTATCTGATATTGATTCAATGTAATCTGTCAGTGATTCTGCCCCATCTATCCCAAGTTTTAAAGATAAATTAATAGATGGAATGCATGAAGGCCAAATAAATGTGATCATTGATTCAAATGTTCAAGGACAACCTGAATCATATAATGAAGGAAATGGGGACCAACCCACCCACTCAGATAAGGAACAACAAGTTCAACTATCTCTAGAAGACCTCCAAAGAACGTATCACCCATGGAGATTTTCAACTATAATCAAGCTTCAAGGAAGAAGAATTCAACACCATAAAGAAAAATTCAAGACTTGTGGAAAATAAAAGAAAATTTTTCACTGGTTGATCTAGGGTCCGATTACTATATTACAAAGTTTAACAATGAAGATAGTATGCTTAAGCCCTTCATAATGAACCTTGGTTTAGTTTTAGTCACTTTCTATCAGTCCAAAAATGGGTTCCAAACTTCATTGATTCGGAGGCAAAAATATCCCAAGCAACTATTTGGATACGTGTACCACAATTGCCAACTGAATTCTACGATGGACTAATTTTAAAGAATGTTAGCAACAAAATTGGTAGATTATTGAAGATTGATGCATGCACATCCTAAACCCTTAGAGGAAGATATGTGAGGCTTTGCATTGAAATTCCGCTAGAAGTCCCGGTGACCCCCTTTGTTTTCATTGGCCAACACAAACAAGAAATCCCCTATGAGGGAGATAATTTTCTATGTAAAAAGTGTGGAAGACTAAGACATTCAATAGCCAATTTCCAGTATATAGTGCGAAAGGTCCCCTCCTAATAGTTCATAGGGAGATCAAGCTATCAACCAATCCAAGAGTTTTGATGGACCTCAAGACAAAATGGAAGATGTCTCACACCTGCCCAAGGAAAATTCCTAGCAAGTGGTAGTGTTCCCCAGGAAGAAAAAGACCAATCATAACATAAAGGTGATGCACTCCACACCTGGTAAGTTTCAAGACCCAAACACGTACCCTCCAGGTAACTCTCCATCCCTTTTATTAAATGAGATTTCAATAGGAAGATCTTTCGTTAATAGAAATACCTCTACTGCTACACCTTCTAAAATCCTAGGAAAAAATCAATTAACTGAGACACTAATGTGTCCTAAACATGACAAATCCACCACTCTCTCAAAACAAACCAACGGGCAACCAAATATTTTTCATTCAACCCCCACTACCCCAAGATCATCAACCCATATCATAGGTGGAACAATCACTAATGGGCGATGCAATAACATTCAACATGGTATTGGATGGTCAAGAGACAATTATTGTCCTTCAAAACTCTTACTTCCTAGCCCAATTAGTGTCAGAGGGAATGCACATGGCAATGAACAATTACCTCAATCATGTGTGGATGAACAACATCCTTCACCATCTAGCCCTATGAATGAACGTATTCAAGCCCAAGCCATGAGGAATCGATGGAGCTTACCATCCCGCTTCAATCCAATCCAAACTCAAAATGTGCCAGTGGAGCTCCCCTTCTTTCCTCTAGGGGAGATCACCAACATGAACCACATTTTTATGCCTTGATCCAACCCAGTCGACAATGTAACAACTCAAGCAAACCTCCACATGCAAATCCCTTCCTATGAAAACCCAACTCAACCACAAAATCCACCAAATGTTCCACCACCAATGCCACAACCTATTCCACCACCAATTCCACATCCAACTCCTCAAGTACAACCCCCTCCCAATGCACCAGAACTAAAAAAATATTCAAATGGAGGAAGCAGAGGAAATAAAGCTACTAGGGTCCAAAGCAGTCCTAAAATTTTCAAGTCTCAACGAGGTAAAAATATTTCTTTTCATGGAACTACTAGATAAGAGATATGTGCTCAGTTTTCCCCCTGCACTTTACAAGTGCTCAATGAATGTGAGGCCTCCTCACGACCCAACGATGGGTATTTATGCAATGATTTTGGTCCTTTCACTAAGGAGGAACTCAGTGCTGCAAGCACAGATGGAAAATGGTCCAACAAACAACCATGCAATGATGTTTAGGCCGACTAGTAAAATTATATGGAATGTTCGTTGAGGTAACAATGAGTACTTCAGGGTTAATTTTAGAGAGATGATAGATACCCATAGGCCATGCATGGTAACACTGTTGGAAACAAGAATGGAAAATCACATCTCCCTTCTTAGTGATTTTTCATTCTCATAAATGATTGAGGTTCCAAGTGAGGGCCAATCTGGAGGCATGGTGATCCTCTGAGATTCCGGTGTTGTTAAGGTTCATAACTTTGTTATGAGAAATCAGGAGATTTATGCAACTATTGAGGTACTCCCCTCTCTAACTACTTGGTTTTTTTCCTCTATTTATGCTAGTACTATGATTGAAAAAGACGTGAATTATGGAATAATATAGAAAATATTAATACTGGTTATAAAGGTACTTGGTTGTTAGGGGGAGACTTTAATGATATTCTCAGTTCTAATGACAAACTTGGTGGAAACCCCATCAACCGTAGGCATAGTAATTCTATTTGGAATAGCATTAACAATTGTAACTTACTAGACCTAGTTTACAAGGGGTGCAAATATACATGGTCAAATCATAGGAAAAAGTCTAGGGGTTTAATTATAGAAAGACTAGATAGAGTTTTTATTAACAAAAGTGGTTATCAATATATCCCAAAGCAGTGGTCATTCACCTTCCTAAGACTCATTCTGATCATAACCACTTGTTAATTAATCTCTTCCCTGAGAATGTGAATCATTGTAGTAAACCATTCCGTTTGGAAACCATTTGGTGTAGGCATCCAAATTTTATTAACTTAGTGAAACATTGTTGGACTGATAATGACCTTATTTGTGCTCAAAATATCTTTAGAAATGAGGTCATAAAATGGAAGAATAATACATTTGGAGACATTTTCAAAAAGAAAAAAAGGATTCTAGCTAGACTAAGTGGAATTTAGTCTTCACCTAATTATCATAAAAGTCATTTCTTACAAGATTTAGAATCAAATTTACAACTTGAGTGCAATAATATTTTTAAAATGGAAAATGATTTCTGAAAACTAAGATCTAGAATTAATTGGCTCAATGAAGGTGAGCCAAATACCAAATATTACCATATTATGGCCTCTAATTGTAAATGTCGTAATGCCATTATGTATTTCACAAATGTGAATGGAGACTTGATCTCTAAACCTACACAAATTCTTGACTATACTCTTTCCTTTTTTATGGAAGCCTTTAAGACATCCAAAACTTCTTCCACTAATAACATTATTATAAGTGATCCCTCGTGCCATAATAACGTTGACCTAAGTAGCCTTGATAACCCTTTATCTAATATGTGTCACGACCCCGGTTCGCCCTCTGTAAACCATCGTGACGGCACCTAGTCCCTATGACTTGGTAAGCCTAAAATGCGGAAGATAAACCAAATTTGCAAAAGAAAATAATTTAAAACAAAAATAGAGTAATAAAACAACGTTTAAAAGTGTCACTCGGCATACACAATATTAACTCTTAAAACCAATACATTTTCCCAAAACCCGGAAACCCATGAATCACAAGCTAACAGATACCTAAGATGCTCTAACTTTATAAATGTCTAACAAAAGAGGAATATTGAAGGGTTATACTATTACAGAAAGATACAAAGGGACTTCTCGGTCTGCAGACGCGGCAGATATACCTCGAAGTCTCTGTAGAAGTGCATCGCCTCAAGGATGATAAGACATAGTGAAAGTACCTAGATCTGCACATGAAAAACGTGCGCATAAAGGGCATGAGTATACCACAACGGTACTCAGTAAGTGCCAAGCCTATCCTCGGTCGGGTAGTGACGAAGAAGGTCAGGGCCCTACTGAGGTTAAATAAAATATAAAGGTTAACAATGTAAAATAACACAGTATAAATAAGTGCAATAGTAAGAAATGACATAGAATTGAAAGAACAACAACAACTAGAACAGAGAAAAAATAAATCACGGGAAAGAAATACAGTTCAACGCAGATGTAACAACAACTATCCAGTGGATCTCCCAGGATACTGTCCTGTAGTCCATCATATATATATATATATATATATATATCCGAAGGTTCTCCCGGGATCCCATTCCATAGTCCAACTATCAGTGCGCGAGGATCTACCAGAATCCCGATCCGTAGTCCCAAATATAAATACCTAGTACTGGGAGAATCTACCGGGTGCGGTCCTGTAGTTTCATATAATTGTGCAGGGGGGTCTACCAGAATCCCACATTCGTAGTCCCAATTAAACAGACAAGGGGAATCTACCAGAATCCAGCATCTGTAGTTCCAAATAAACAAACAAGGGGGATCTGCCGGAATCCCACATCCGTAGTGCCAAATATAAATACACAACAACAATAGTAAAATATTCAACAAATGTTAATTTCATATTAAGGCAAACAAGTGATTCTAGTCTAGTATGCTGCACAGAATTCAGGTAAAGCAGTTTGAGCAAATAAAGCAATTAAATCACTTAGACATGCTTTCCTACGCTAACAACAGACTTAAAGTGCAAGTAATATAAACAGGGAAAGAAACATACTAGTAATTACTTAATGAAAATCGAATTTTTAAAAACTAGCACAAGTACACACTCGTGAGCTCATGTACAAGGCATTTCAATTAATAATAATAATACCAAATCCTAAGGTGAAGGTGCCCCACACAAGGTTAGACAAGCCACTTACCTCGAACCGGCTCAATAGTCAATCTGAAACCACGTTCTTGCCACGAGTACTCGACTCCAAATAGCTCAAATTTATTCAATTCAATTTCATAACGTAAATAACACTTCAAGTAACTGATTCTACAAAGAAATATTAAGCTAATACGCGAAATTAGGTAAAATGACCAAAACGTCCCTCGGGCTCACGTTTTGGAATCGGGTAAAATTTATCCTTCCAGAATCCTCACACTCTCACGAGTTTAACCATACCAAAATTATCCCAATCCAATGTCAAATTCCCAATCAAAACTCAAATTCTTTGTCTAAGAACTTTCCCCAATTTTCACACAAATTCCGAAATTAAATGATGGATTTAAATGATCGCAATCTCCCGAGCTCCCCAGTCCAAAGTATGAATTATGGATTAAACCCTCGATTTTGGGTTTTAAAATTTGCCCAAGCAATACATTCATTGCCATCGCGGAAGCCCAGTCGCGATCGCGAAGAGCAAAACCCACGGGCCTCAGATTTACTCTACGCGAACGCGGAACCTCGTCCGCGAACGCAATGCTTTATCTCCCTCAAAACTACACAATTGCGGTTGGCTTCACGCGACCGCGTACAGAACACTAAATTCCATTGCTTCCTTATTTCTTCTATGCGAACGCAGCCTAGCCCACACGTTCGCGATTAAGCACTGCCCATAACTACGCGTTCATATTACTCTTCACGCGAACGCGAAGAGCAAGATTACCCTATGCCTCATCTAAGCCTTCGCGATCGCAATCCTCCCCAGGCGATCGCGATGAAGAACAGTCTGCAATAAATGTCAGCAAAAGTCTGACCGTTCTCCAAGTCCAAAAATGGTATGTTGAGAATCGAAAACACACCCAAGGCCCTCGGAACCTCAACCAAACCTACCAACATATCCCATAAAAATATTCAAACTTGTTCCAACCTTCAGAATGCTCAAAACAACATCAAAACACCATTTAGCATCAGATTCAAGCCTAAGAATTTCAAAAACTCTAAAAATACGCTTTCGATCAAAAAGTCTATTAAACCTCGTCCGAATGACCTGCAATTTTGCACACACGTCACATTCAACATTACGGAGCGACTCCAACTACCAGAATTCCATTTTGACCCATGGATCAAAATCGCACTATCGAACCGAAAACTTCAAAAATTCAACTTTTGGTATTTTAGCCTAAATTAGCTACGAGGCCTCCAAAACACAATCTGAACACGCTACTAAGCCCAAAATCACCTAATGGAGCTAACGGAACCATCGAATTTTCATTCTGAGGATGTATTCACACTGTTCCGACTACTGTCAACTTTCCAACACTTAAGCTTTCATTTGGGAACTAAGTGTCTCCAAAACTCTCCAAAACTCAAAACCGAACATCCCGACAAATCAAAATAGCAGAAATAAACTTGGGGAAAGTAGTTAATGGGGATCGGGGAGTAAAATCTTGAAACGACCAGTTGGGTCGTCACATGCTCCTATACTTAAACATTCGTTCGTCCTCGAACGAGTATAGAGACATACCTGAAGTAGTGAAAATATGAGGGTAACAGCTGCGCATATTCTGCTCGGTCTCCCAGCTCGCCTCCTCGATCGGCTGACCCCGCCATTGAACCTTTACCGATGCAATGTTCTTTGACCTCAACTTTTTAACTTGCCTTTCCAATATTTCCACTGGCTCCTCAACATAAGATAGATCCTTGTCGAACTGGACTGAACTGAAATTGAACATGTGTGACGGGTCACCGTGATGCCTCCGGAGCATCGAAACATGAAATACCGGATGAACTTCTGCCAAGCTGGGAGGTAAGGCAAGCTTACAAGCAACCTCCCCAACATGCCTCAATATCTCAAATGGGCCAATAAACCTCTGACTCAACTTCTCTTTCTTCCCAAATCTCATAACACCCTTCATAGGCGAAAACCGAAGTAGAACCCACTCTCCAACCATATAAGAAACATCACGAACCTTCCGATCTGTGTAACTCTTCTGTCTAGACTGGGCTGTACGTAGCCTATCCTGAATCACCTTGACCTTCTCCAAAGCATCCTGAACCATGTCTGTGCCCAATAATCTGGCCTCACCAGTCTCAAACCCACCCACCGGGGATCTACACTGTCTACCATATAAACCCTCATGTGGAGCCATCTGAATGCTAGACTGATAGTTGTTGTTGTAAGCAAACTCCGCCAATGGTAAGAACTAATCCCAAGACCCTCCAAACTCAATCACACATGCACAGGGCATATCCTCAAGAATCTGAATAGTGCGTTCGAACTGTCCGTCCGTCTAAGGGTGAAATATTGTACTCAACTCCACTCGAGTACCCAACACATGCTGAACAGCCCTCCAAAACCGTGATATGAACTTTGTAGCTCTACCTAAAATGATGGACACTGGAATACCATGCAAGTGAACAATTTCCAGAATATAAATTCCCGCCAACCGCTTTGAAGAATAAGTAGTACACACAGGAATGAAATGAGAGGACTTAGTCAGCCGATCCACAATCAGCAAAATAGCATTGAACTTCCTCAAAGTCCGTGGGAACCCAACTACAAAGTCTATGGTGATCTGATCCTATTTCCAGTCCAGAATCTCTATCTGCTGAAGCAACTCACCCGGTCTTTGGTGCTCATACTTCACCTGCTGACAGTTGAGGCACCAAGCTACAAATCCAACTATATCTTTCTTCATCCGCCTCCACTAGTAGTGCTGCCTCAAATCCTGATACATCTTCGCAACACCCAGATGAATGGAATACCCAAACTATGGGCCTCCTCTAGAATCAACTCCCAAAGCCCATCAATATTGGGTACACAAATCCGACCCTGCATCCTCAATACACCGTCGTCACCAATAGTCACATCTCTAGCATCACCGTGCTGAACCATGTCCTTGAGGACAAGCAAATGAGGGTCATCATACTGACGCTCCCTGATATGATCAAATAAGAAAGACTAAGAAACCATGCAAGCTAGAACCCGACTGTGCTCCAAAAGATCCAATCTCACAAACTAGCTGGCTAAGTCCTGAACATCCATCGTCATAGGCCTCTCCGATACTAGTAAATAAGCTAAACTCCCCAAACTCTCTGCCCGACAACTTAAAGCATCGGCTACCACATTGGCCTTGCCCTGGTGATACAAAATAGTGATATCATAGTCCTTCAGCAACTCTAACCACCTCCTCTGGCGCAAATTTAGATCCTTTTGCTTAAACAGGTGCTGCAAGCTCCGATGGTCAGTATAAATCTCACAAGGAACCCCGTATAAGTAATGGCGCCAAATCTTCAGGGCGTGAACAATGGCAGCTAACTCAAGGTCGTGGACAAGATAGTTCTTCTCATGTACCTTCAACTATCGGGACGCGTAGGAAATCACCCTACTTTCATGCATCAACACCGCTCTGATGCCAATCCTCGAGGCATCACAATAAACATATAAGATCCCGAACCTGTAGGCAATATCAAAATTGGGGTTGTAGTCAAAGCTATCTTGAGCTTCTGAAATCTCACCTCACACTCCTCCGTCCACTGGAACAGAGCACACTTCTGGGTCAACCTGGTCATTGTCACACTTCCTTTCCTCTACACCCCCGGAAAGGGTATAAAGGGGAGTTTTTTCCAATTTAAAGTGACAATCGAAACGGGATTGTTTATTTATCAAATTCTGACAAAAACTTGGGATAATTTTATGGTGTCCCAAGTCACTAGTTCAAATCCCGAATCAAGGAAAAGATTGACTCTGTATTACAGTCCAGAAATCCGGGTAAGGAATTCTGTTAATCCGGGAGAAGGTGTTAGGCATTACGGAGTTCCGTGGTTCTAGCACGGTAGCTCAATTATTCAAATCGGCTCAATTATCTGATTTTAGTACAAGTTTTAAACCCATGTGCAAGTTCTGACTTTTAACCGCCTTTAATTAATTTTAAGAAAAATTCAACATCACATAAAACTCATTTTGAACCGTGTCACATAAATGTACCCGCAGCTCGCAACACATTTTTATATAACGTTGTTAGGATTTGGATTTGGGTCACATAAATGCACACCTGAGTTTAGGAAAGTAACTTTTTTAATAGCGCGCCTAAAGCAACTACGCACTTTCAACTTTGCGAGGGCCATGGAAAATTCAACTAAATGGCGCGCCTCGATTTCTAAGGATTCAAGTATTAATTAGGCGAGGGCCATGCATTTTGAGATTTTATTTGTCACGGCACACCTCGATCCCAATCCTTAGAGGAAATTCGAAATTACGCTTTTGAGGGCCATAAATTGTATCTTATTCGACATGGCAAGCCCCAAATTTACTTTCAGGCATCCAACTAATTAATTAAAGAAGGTTCAGTGGAATCCCAATTATTTTTAACTAAAGGGAGACTTTATTTAACTGCTAGAGGGCATCGTGTTTAACTAATCAATTAACTAAAAAACCATTGTTCCGGACAAAAGCAACATGATCAAGATATGAAGCTGAACTTGATGAAATGAAATAGGTTCGAACAACATAGAGTGTATGACACTATTCGCATGTGCCCTTCACATTTGGGCCTAAAAATCAGCCCAACCATTCAGAAAACAAAATGTCCATGGGGATAAAACATGCAGGCCAAGTCTGATTGCTGATTATTGAGCATCTTAACTGGGCCAATTCTAGGCCCAAATTTTAAAACCAGTACTTGCACAAACTAATCAAATACCAATTAATCAAAAGAAACCAGATGAACCATGAAGCTGAACTAACTAATAATTCTGAGTTTTTAACTATTTAACACAAATTGGCTAGTTAAACTTCCCATTGTATATTGCATGCATTTTTGGGTTGAATCTAACATGAGGAAAATCTAGCAACAACGGACTAGCTGTTGGGCTCAAGAAACAAGCCCGGGTAGTAAGGGCCTACTACCTTCTCTTTCTAAAGACCTCAAAACCAGGCTTAAGAGGCCCAAGCCTGACCAGAATCCAAATTGAAGATCTGGACTCCATATCGAGTCTTCATTATCGACAAAATACCAATTGCATTTGAAAATAAACTGATAAACTCTATCATTCGACATTCACTGGAGCATAGGGAAATTTTAGAAGCAGAAAAAACGCATGCTTAGCTCAGACTACACTGATAATGCATTTATAATATTCAAGTTTGAATCAAAACTTAAATTCAACCACATCCTGGAAACTTCTAACCCGTTAACTTTCTTCAATACCAACAGTAACGAGGTCTAAGTAATTAGCACAGTTCACTTAAATCCAAAAACCAACACCCAAATTCTTAAAGAGCATAAGTTCAGCACAACAATAATGTAAGATAACCAGGCTAACAGGTACACATATGGTCCATTATAGAACATTTTAAGAAATAGAAGAAGCAAATGAAAGGATGATCCAAATCAACTTGTATTCAATCTGGCCTCAGTCGGAAATATATATTCTTAACTACTTGATGATCATGGTTTGAAGTAATACCTGGTAATGAACAAGGGAAAAAACAAAAGAAGTGAAGGATCAGCAGTAAGCAGTAGCAGAAATCAGCGCAGATTCGGCCAATAAAACAGTGAAATCAGCTCGGAAAAATCAATGGAACAATAGAGGAAAACCAACACTAACTCCAAACAAAAGCATAAACCATTTCTCTAACCAGATGCATAATTTTGGAAGTTCTTCATAAATTTCAGATTAACAGAATATTCAGAGAACCAAAACCAAGAAACCAAAACCAATTCAAACAATTTTCAGCATTTTCTCGAAATTTTCAGAAAGAAAGAAAAAAATTTCTGAAATTCAGTATTTTTCTTATCTTTTCAGTGTCTCTAGGGTGCAAAAGCTGTCCCTTGAGTGAAATAAAGGCCTCCTTTATAAGGCTGGGGGTCTGTTGTGTGCCTTCCAAGGCAAGACAATCAGATTTTCCCAAAATACCCTTACAGAGCATCTTTCAAAACTGAATTTTTGGACAGATGTTCATTTCCTTCAGATATTTTCAATTTGCAGCCTGTTTTCCCTAATAATTTTAGGCAGCTCTCCATTTAGGAAGCTTCCCAATCAGTTACTAAAGATTCCCCCAGGTCAAACAATCCCCAAATTACCCTTCCAAAGCCTGTTTATTACATTCCTTGCCTAAGTTTTCTATGTGCTCTTAGGCCCTTGGGGTTCTTAGTTATGGACAAATTAAGACTAACATCCTAAAGCCAGAATCACAATAGACATAAGAATCAAAAATGAGGCCACTTGAACATATTAAACAAGAAATGCACTTAATTTGCATGAACAACAATTCACTAAGCCTACGTTTAAGCAAAAATGGAATCAGCTGCCGGTCAATCTTCAACTTAAACCAATCATGATCTAACTATTCTAAACACCCAAAACCAAATTAGCCTATCAAAAATACTACTTAATTCTAAATAATAACTAACATAACTAATTAAAAACCAAATTAAAAGAAAATTACCAAAATTCGAATTTAAACAATAAAATGCAAAATTGGTTTTTTTTGGTGATTTTCCAATTTTATGAAACACTAATTTACTAATTAATAAAATTAAATCCTAGATGAAAATGCAACATATTTTTTGTATTTTTATGAATTAAATAAAATTAACGTGCACAAACAAATGTGAATAGCCGACAAATATGCCACAAAAAATCTACAATCCAAATGGACGAAACATAAAATCTGAATTACAACCCTGGAATACTCCAGATAAACTGAAAGAAAATCAAAGCAAACTACCAAAACTCTTTCCTGGTGGGGAGAGGAGTAGCTTTCCAATTGTTAATATTTACACCGGGCCCAACAAATTGCACATATGCCTTGCTAGAACTCTCTCCAGCTGCCACCATGTACACCTCATCGAATAATTTCTCAAACCTTTCAAGCAACTCCTTATCAGGACCAACCACAAGACTGGGAACTGTTGTTGCTGGGCGCTTCTTGGCGCTGGGCCTGACAAATGATCTGGAGAGACGTGGGATGGGCTTTGGGAGGACCCATGCCCTCTGTTTCAGCTTTATGTCTCTTTTTATGTCTGCAACTGTGGGATTGAACCCCAAATCAAATGTATCCAAGTTTTTGGGGAGAGACACCGACTGTACGATGCCTTGCAGAGATGCACCCGAATCCTTGCCTGGTACAAAACCATTTTTCAACATTTTAACGACTACCATGATTGATGCAGTGGCTACCCTCGGCGCTGTAATGCACTTCCCTTATGGAATTTTCACTACTGATACCGTGTCAAAAACCTAATAAACTCTTGTCGTCTTCAAACTCTATGAACAGAACAATAGCATCACTGTGGGCACACAAATTATCCTCGCCGTGCACAACAATTTCCTGTCTATCCCATTCAAAGTTGACCTTTTGATGCGGAGTAGACAGGACCGCTTTTGCAGTATGAATCCAGGGCCGACCCAACATCAGATTGTAAGAAACAGCCACATCGAGCACCTGGAACTCCATGGTAAATTCAATAGGCCCTATTTTAAGCTCAAGCACTATGTTCCCGACTGAATCTTTCCCTTCACCATCGAATCCCCGAATGTAGATACTGTTCTTGTGAATTCTTTCATCATCCACCTTCAATTTGTTCAAAGTGGAGAGAGGGCAAATGTTCGCACTGGAACCATTGTCGATCAGTACTCGGGTAACCACAAAATCTTCGCATTTCACCATGAGATAGAGGGCACTATTGTGCACAATGCCCTCCATGGGCAACTCATCATCAGAAAAAGTGACTCTGTTTACCTCAAATATCTTGTTAGTTATCTTTTCCAGGTGGTTTACTGCGATTTTGTCAGGAACGTGGGCCTCATTCAGGATCTTCATCAAAGCCCGACAGTGCTCGTCTAAATGGATCAATAGTGACAATAGTGAGATCTCAGCCGGTGTCTTCCTCAACTGCTCCATAATGGAATAGTCCTACACTTTCATCTTTCTCAAGAATTCCTCTGCTTCTTCTTCAGTCACAGCTTTCTTCCCTAGCACTGGGTTGTCTTTGGAGCTTTTAGCCTTCCTCAATTCTTCGGGGGCAAAGCATCTCCTCGATTGAGTCAAACCATGGGTTTCAAAAACTTCTTATTTAACTTCTTTCCCCTTGTAAGTCACTGTCACTCGTTCATAATTCCACGGGACCTCTCTGCTGTTAACTATTGGTAATTGAGTTACCGGCTTGATAATGACAGGGTCTATGCGGGCACCTTCCACAATTACAACAAGCTTGTTCGGCACTCCTGGCATAACCACTTTCGCTCTTTCATGTTTCCCTGCAACGTCACTTGAGGGCCCCTTCTTGACCACCACAGATGGTTCACTATTTGCCCCATTCAACTTGATCACAGACTTCTCACTTGTTGACTTTTCAAATGGCCTGGCTTCATTGGACCAAATCATCATGACAGTTTGCGAAGGCTTCTTAGGCTTCCCTTTCTTATGCACTATCTCAATCATATTTGTCTTATGATGGGCCGACAATGGGTTCTGGTTAATATTAGGTGCCTCCGGAGCTTGGATCTCAATCCGATTAGTATCAATAAGATCTTGAATAGCTGTTTTCAATTGCTAGCATTTCTCTGTGTCGTGCCCTGGAGCACCAGAGCAATATTCGCAACTCACAGAGTGATCAAGATTCCTCGGGGGAGGACTTGGCAGTTTCGGCTCGATCGGACTCAGCATACCCAATTGTCTCAACCTGTGGAACAAACTGGTATATGATTCTTCCAATGGAGTGAAGGTTTTCTTCTTCTGCAACCTCTCGTTCTTAAATGCTTGGTTGGGTCAAAAACCTGATTCAGGAGGGTTTCGATATGCTCTTGGGGGTGGATAGGCATTTTGTGGAGCTGGGTATATATTTTGTGGGACTGGCGTATGCCATTGTGCGTGGGTTGGAGGTTGGCTAAATGTTTGGGCATAGTGGACAGAAAAATGGGGAACTGGTGATGGGTAGTAGTGTTGTGGTGGGCTATATGGGGTATGATGATAGGTTTGGTGGTGGGGTCGAGGTTGATTGTAGTAATGTGATGGACCCCTGTGTCCGAACCAAGCTCTTGAATCAATCGTTGCTACATCCTCTTTCTTCTTCTTTCCAATTACTCCCCCAGTTCCGCTTTGAATGGCCTGAGTGGTTGCCTTGATAGCCGAGTAACTCATGACTTTGTTTGTCTTCAGCCCTTCTTCTACCATACTGCCCATCTTTACCACTTCATTGAAAGAATCCTACAGCTGATACCAGATGACCGTAATAAGTAGGTTCTAAGGTCTGTAGAAAATAATCCACCAATACATTTTCTTTCATTGGAGGGTCAACCCTTGCTGCCTGCTCTCTCCACCTAAAACCTTATTCCCTGAAACTTTCATTGTGCGTTTTCTCAAGTTCTGTCAAAGACAGACGATCCGGAATAATCTCGAGATTGTATTGGAAGTGGCAAGCAAATGCCTGGCTAAGATCGTCCCATGTGTACCATCTCCCGTGATCCTGCCGAGTATACCATTCTAGCGTTGATCTGTTCAGACTTTGACTAAAATACGCCATTAGTAGCTCGTCTTTTCTGCCAGCTCCCCTCATTTTTCTACAGAAACCTCTCAAATATGCCACTAGATCACCGTGCCCATCATAAAAATCAAACTTGGGCATCTTAAACCATGCCGTCAATTGCACATCTAGAAATAGACATAGATCTTTTTAAGCCACACTTACTTGACCTCCCAAACCCCGCATGTCCCTGAATGACTATTCCAGGCTTTTAACTTTCTTGAACATCTCCTCCTGTTCGGGATTTTTAGATGGTTTTTCAGTTTTCGCAGGGAGGTCAAAATGAGGAGTGAAGGAATAGGGTTCGGGAACCTTGAAAGTGGGCTCCGGGGGGCAATACTGGTTATCGTGACTTTGGAATAGAGGCTCACTAGAGGATCGGTGTAATGCAGCAGGTGGAGGTGCCACAAAAACAGGAGTGACCGGTGGAGGAGGGTGCGGGACTTGTTTGGGTGGTGGAGCTTGTGATTTATGGGAAGTGGTGACATAGCACTATTGGTATAGGGGAAAGGCCGGAGATGAGTTCACAGTGGGAAGTTCCTGGGTTTGAGCCAATGGCGGGATAAGAGCAGGGTTGGCGGGGTAAACTGGCGGTGGGTGCCCATTTGCCCATGCTTGGTACATTTCAGCCATTTGCTGCTTCATCTTATATAACTCATCTCTCAAATTAACCTCCGATTCATCCACCTCTTTTGACGGATCGACAATGCTTTCCTCTAGTTCTTGGTTGGCCATGTTCAACTTGTCTTTTGACCGGGTGTTGTAGGAATGAGTTGCCAGAATGCCAATCAACTAACCACCTGCCTGAAGTCAATACATCAACAACAATCTTGTTAGCGATTAGGGCTTTAACAGATTAGTAACCGCACAATTTTGGGAATGAATGCACCTAAGCAGTTAACCGTTTCTATTATGCATTTGATCGGCTGCTTGCGCCATCCCGGCTTTTCCTTATTTTCATTTGCAACTTCTCTTTTCTCTTTTTTTTTCATTCTTACCTTTCCTTGCTTGATTTCTCATGGTTTCCGCCCTATGGTTTCTTATTTTTTTTTCTTGTTTTTCCTCTTTTTTTTTTCTTTTTTCTTCTCTTTTTCTTTTTTTTTCTTTTGGTTATGGTCGAATCCTATGGAGATTGCCTATGTATCATGACCCCGCATAAATCAGACCGAGCGTAGTTCTAAAACAAATGCTTTGATTACAAAGACTCAAAACTAACAGACTCCAAAAGAAACTAACAGACTCTAATGCAAAGACTAAATACAGACTCTAAATATAAACTATCATACTCCAACAAAAGAAAATACAGACTCGAAAACAACTGATAGACTCCAGCAGAAAGAAAATATAGACTCAAAACAACTGATAGACTCTAACGGAAAAGGAAATATAGACTCAAATGAAAAATCATGAATACATTAATGCTCCTGGTGCTCGCGGGACATCATTCGGTCTCGCTGCGGGCCTATATGCTAGATCCCTTTGAAGTCTATCCAAGTCACTCATTATCTATTTAACAAATGTCATCACTGCCACGAAGAAGGTGGTGCGAGTCATATCCTCATAGGCTTGGCACATAACAACAATGTAATCGGCTGTGGTTCTAATTCTCTCTCTTATGACACCTTTTTCTTGCAACAAACGCCCGATCTGCTGGGTCCTGGCTTCCAAAGTTTGCTCGGCCACATGATTATGCTCCTGAAGTTGTTGTAAGTCTATTTCTAATTGTGCCAATGTTGTATAACAATGTTCTCTTTCTGCCTTAATGTCTTTCGCCTGCTTGATCATTTTGTTTTTCTATGGCGATGACCCTTTTCTTTAATCCTGCGACCTCATTGTCGTACTTTTCTTTCTGCTGCTTAACCAGGCGTGCTCGTTCATCCGCATTTTTAGCCAATTGCTTTCGAGCCCTGGCTAGATCACTTTCTGCTTTGTTCAAATTAAAACTATAGTCACTCACTTTCTGCCTCAGGTTATATATGAGTTTTTCATCTTTGGCACTTCTGGCGGGATCTTTTGTCGCTATTTTCATTTTCTGAATCTGGCCTCGAAGGGCCTCATTTTCTTTTGTCAGCATTTTCTTTTCCCCTTCATCTGCCGCGATTTGCAAGCTATTCTCGAATTGAAGTTCTTTGAC
This sequence comes from Nicotiana sylvestris, assembly GCF_000393655.2. Classification (NCBI taxonomy): domain Eukaryota; kingdom Viridiplantae; phylum Streptophyta; class Magnoliopsida; order Solanales; family Solanaceae; genus Nicotiana; species Nicotiana sylvestris. The sequence continues at coordinate 195,955,816 of NC_091058.1, read as the reverse complement.
TTATTTTTCCAACTTTCCTTTTCTGGTCCTGTACTCATTCTCCTTGGCCAACCAAGCCCATTGTTCTTGTGACGCCTTGACGAATTCCTGAAGGTGGGGTCTTTTGGCCAGCCTTCTAAACTCAATTTCTCTTTTATACCAAGCCAGGTACCCTGGTGAAACCTCACCTTTGGATCGATCACGTATACAGGTACTTGCTGTTAAGTATTGACATTCACTCAAAATTTGGCGGACTGCTGCTTTATGAAACTCACCGTTGGGTCCGATCTCGACTACTTGGGCACTAAGATATTCATCTCTCGGAACTATTTGGCATCTCCCCAGCTGCCTCAAAACCCGATATGCGGCATAAGGCTGGATACTCCTGAGTCATATCGAGAGGAAATGAGGCCCGGTGGCTGGCATGTATATGATCTCATCCACAGGCAGTCATCCAAATGTCCACTCTATTTAGTTTGTAGTGATGGAACGGAGGTGTGCTACCCACTCTGTGACCCCTTCTGGCATGATGATCCCATCAACCCTCGTATAAAATTCTTCTATGCATGTTTTCTTTGTCGACCCATTGTGAGCACGTGATTTTTGTTTTACGCGACAATCGCTCCAAAAGAAATAAAAATAATAACAAATGGTCCTGCTGTACAATTTTTTGGATTTTACATGGCACTTTGTTAATTATTTATGATTTTTGCCCATTTTTATTTTATTAAAACAAAATACAAAAAAAAATGGATGTGTCATGCGTAATTTGAACCGTAATCCGGTTGTTAAATAAAAAATCATAAATAGGCATCTTTGTCCGTGATTTTTGTTTTGTTTGATTTTACCTGCTTCAAATATTTTAATATGTGTGTGCCAATAATTTTATTAAGTGTTTATTTAATTTTAATTTGATTTATTTGGGTTTTGTTTTTAAAAATAAAATAAAAAATATATATAAAAATAAAAGAGAATGCAGAATTGGGTTGAAAATCAGTTTGGGCTCATTTTCATTTTAAATTTGAGGCCCAAATCAAGCCCAGAACGTGAGCCTGCCCCGGTCCAGACCAGCTAATACGCAGAACTTCCAAACGACACCGTTTTAACCTGGTCTGATCTGGGCCGTTGATCTCAGATTGATCAACGGCCAAGATCACTTCCCCATAACCCACTAATGAACCCGACCCGTTCCACCCGGACCGACCCAAACCCCTTTAGGATGAAACGACACCGTCCCCCACCAGCCAAGAGATCCTGACCCTTCATCGTATCCCATCCAACGGCTAGGAACCAACCCCTCACTAACTATATAAACCTATAACCTTTACCCTGCCCCCCTATCCGAACCCCCTGCCTTAGGTCGTCTTCACCCCAGACCTCAGACCTTCAAACTCTAGCCGCCCCTGTATACTTTCACCATGAAAGCCGGCAACATGGACGCCGGTGACCCCACCCTTAACACCATAGATGCTCCTCACCGTCCCGAACCCAAATCCACCAACCACACACTTCGAATCCCCTCCCACCTTCTTGAATCTTCATTTGAAGATTCGAGTCGGAACCTAACTTACACCGATTGACTCTAGTTTTATACCAGATAGTCCCCGAACCTCCCTCATGACCAAACCGTGCTTGGTTTGGTCCGAATCTGACCAGGGAAACACGAATCCCAGATCTGATGTTTTGAACCCTAGGGTCCTCGTGTCTGTTCCGTGCCTGTTTAAACCAAGAGATTAGGTTTAAACCTCGTGCCTGTTCCGTGCCTGTTTAAACCAGGAGATTAGGGTCTAATCCAAGCTAAACCAAGGGTCTGTTCCGTGCCCGTTTAAACCAAGAAATTAAGGGTACCAAGGGTCTGTTCCGTGCCTGTTCCGTGCCTATTTAAACCAAGAGATTAGGGTCTAATGGACCTTAATCGAAGTGTTTCTCATTTGAGAAACATTTCGATTAAAGTCCGTTCAACCTTGAGAAAGGGTCTGTACAACACAAGCTGATTTTTTCTGTTTCTGCTTTCAAAGTTTTAAGGTAAGTTTGTTTTCTCTTTGTTATTCAGTACATGTGTGGTTTAAAGGTCTGTTCGTATGGCCTAATGTCTTGTGTAATTTGTTGTCTTTGAATTTTTTTATCAACTGTTGATTGTCCACCTTACCTGTACCCCTTTTGTTTGATCGAATGTTTCCTCATTCACTGATAATGTGTGTGTATGTGAACTGCCTAATTGATTGAATTAAAATTGTTTGAGTAATCAATCCCCAAGTTAACTTCTGTATTGACATGTGCAATCTGACCCCTTGTTGATACTGTTTGATTCTAATCCTTGGCTTTGATTGTGTATGTTGTAATTAGTATAGTCGATTCGATACATGTCGTCAAATAGTTTTAGTTGTTTGAATGGTAACAGCTTGATTTGTCTTGCTGAGCATTGTTTGAATTAAAATTGAGAATCAACTATAGCTACTTACCTTTGATGTATTTGAATCAGAAATATAAAGGGATTGGTTTTGTTTAGTTGCAGTCAGAATTGGATGGCATGGGCACTTGTGCACAACATGTGCATAAAGGCCCTTTTTGAATTAAATAGTTTGACAGACTACATTCTGCTTCCCATACTCTACTTTAGCTTCAGAAATAATAAACATTACTCAAAAGTAAGTCTGCCAGGGAATATCATGGGGTTTGTTTATACTTAATTAGCTAAGTGGAATCTGAAAATAGGAGAGCACATGGGAGGGGTGTTCTAATTGTCTAAACAAGCTGTTAAAGGGTTGATTTTAGGTTTATAAAAGGGGGGACTTCCATCAGTTTTAAGACAGACATTAAGAGATCTGAGAAGAGAGAGGAAATAATTGATAGATACACAGAGAGACACAGGGAGAACCCAGACTGAATTTTTGAGAACTGAAGTTCTGGGGAAAACAGTAAAAACTGGAAAAGGTTTCTTTCTGATAACTCAAGTATAAGTTCAAAACTGAAGACTGATATTGGATTTTGAAAAGAAAGGAGATAGGGAGAGGGATAAACAGAAAATCAGCAACTATTTCTGCCTTGTTTGTGTGATTCTCAGTTTGTTCAACCTGTTCAATCAACTCTGTTTTCTTTCAAGTATCAGCTGAGTTCATTGGTTGATTCACATTGTTTGTTTCTCCTGGATTTGGTCTGTCTTGGAGTATTGTTCCTACTGCATTGTCTGCTGCTACCTTTCTGCCATTTCTTATCGGTTCTAACTGTATCTTGCACTGGGAGCTGTCCTATTTGTACCTGCTGTTACTGCTGTTGTTTGGTGTTGCTTCTATTGTCCTACTGACCCCTTGCTTCTTCTATTGTATCCAACATCCAGGTACATACTAAGACTTTGCATCTGATGTAACAATGAAAGCATGAAATCAAAGATATGCAAGAGTTTAATCATTCGTTTGTTGCAGTTACAGTTTTACAAATGTTATTAAGATCTGTGTAATTTGTTTAGTTTGTAATTCAATAAAGAAACACGTTAGGTAGCCTTGTACTTAATCGCAGCTTAGTCCGTCCTAAATTGTGATTTCGTTTGCTTAATGGGTTGTCTAATAAGGAATGCATAAGTGTTTTAACACACAGATAATTAGGTAACTTTTCAACTAATATTCTACATGTATAGAAAAGATTGCCTTAAGCTTGCCAGATATGATGTTTAGTTTTATTGAATCTTTGTAGATAGTTCACAGGATCCTATTCAAACTCTATTAGTAATAGTTTCCGATAAGTTAATTCCACTGATTTGGTTTAAATAAGCGAGTTTCAAACTTAGATCTGAAGAACATTTATCATAAGCTTTTAACAGTTCTATTAATCTTGTATATTAATTTCCCCTGACAATTTAACAACATGCTCATCCATGAAATAAGGCACAAAATAATTCACGCCTCATAAAAATCAGATAATCAAGTAAGGATCCGAAGCTGGTCAAGCATGTAATTAGCACGTAATCCTCTTTCTTTCATTTTATTAGAGACAAATTTAATAGGAAAATATAGTCACTGTAGGTTTATCCTTTTAAATAAAAATGAGACGAGCCTCGACAAACAAAAATGCACAAGCTGCGGGGCCCTCTAAATGTATATATTAAAATACTTAGAATTCGGGACAGGCCGTTTAGCGAATTTTACGGCCTTCCCAAAATAACAATACGCTAGTTGCTTTAGGCGCACCTTTAATAATTTAACCTTCTTAAACACGGGTGCACATTGATGTGACCCAAATCCGAATCTCAACGGAGTCAAAATGTGTCGACGACCACGGGTGCATTGATTGTGACGTGGTTCGAGATGCATTTTCACGACGTTGCAATTCTATAAAAATAAATGATAATAATAAAAGCGGTTTAAACTTAATAAAAGCACATAAGTCACAACATGTATTTAAATCAGATATTTAGCCATTATAACAATTTAAGCGACCGTGCTAGAACCACGGGATTCGAGGGTGCCTAACACCTTCCCTCGGGTCAACAGAATTCCTTACTTAGAATTTCTGGTTCGCAGACTTCATTTGGAAAAGTCGAAATTTCCTCGATTTGGGATTCAAGATAAACCGGTGACTTGGGACACCAAAAGCCAAACCTTTCCCAAGTGGCGACTCTGAATTAAATAAATAATCCCATTTCGAATATTGTCACTTAAATTGGAAAAACTCCCTCGCGCATTTCTACCCTTCGGGGCGGGCGCGCAAAAAGGAGGTGTGACAGCTCTGGCGACGCTGCTGGGGAAGCTGACCCAGAACCACTGGTTCAGGGTTCAAGAATTCGAGCTTAGAACAATTGTTATATTTGGCTTTATTATCTGATCTTTATTACATGTTTTTGCATAACGTGCTAAATGTTGTCTTTTACCGCTTTGATATTATCTGAACTGTATATAAACTGTGCCGAAACCTTTCTCTTCTTACCTCCGGGGAGAAGCTCGCTGGTCGAGACTCCCTATTCTGTTAGTGTCAATACCTGAAATAAGAAAGAGGTCGGACAAGTTACAAAGCCGGACGATCTCGCGGGTCCCCGGTACGTAGCCCCCTCCTCGACTCGAGTTGTCCGCTCGGGTACACAGTCTAGAACAAATACCCAGGGTATAAACCTAGTATAACGAAACTTCATGCCGGATCCCTAGTAGGAACGTTTATTTGCATCATGTTGCATTTGACTTAGGGGGCTCAACACAGGGGTTGGGTCCGTCTAGGACAGGCAACCTGAAATGAAAAGACCACCCTGCTGCATCCTATTTGTTTTGCGCATTTATTTGCTTCGGTTCCGCATGCTGACCGGTTTCTAAAAAAAAAAGAGAGGAAAAATAGCAGCGTAGGGAGATAATTACTTATTTTGGGAAAATAAAACCAATGTCCAATTAGTGTCACAACCTCGCCGGAATTTTTCTAAAAAAAAAACAGAATAAAACCAACATTTGTCTTTTAGTTTGATTTATTAAAAAAAAAATATAAAATTTTTTCTTTTCTTTTAAAAAATCAAAAGGGGTATTTATTTAAAAGTAAAAAAAAATTTGGAAATTCATAATGTGTTGTTTCTTTCGTAGCACCTCTTTATAAATTCAGACTAATAGTCCAAATACTTCCTTAAAAAAAATTCTTTAGTCTTTATCTCTTTTCGAAAGAAAATAAAAAAAAAAATATTCTTGCTTTCTGGATTTAATTGATTTTCTCTATTCATGATGTCCCGAACTACGCAGGTTTGATTCTCACCGGATGTGAGATACGTAGGCAACCCTCGTCGGGTTCAACCCCCATTTTGCTAAAATAGCCAAAATCAAAAAAAAAATATGTTTCAAATTTTTAAAGAGTCATAAATAAGTCAGGTGATGCTGTTTTGACATGAATAGCCGAATGTTCCCGAAAGGGACGCCGGAAGGCTGACTTTGCATAAATAGCCACTTTTGGGTTTTGCTTAGCATTTTTAGACCCACACAGCCTTAAAATCTTCGTCCCCGAAGTGCTTAAAGGCCGTGTTCAAAGCTTGGTCCCCTCTGTAAAATATTTTGAGTCAGTCATTTTTGTTAAAATCACCTTAATAAATGTGCAGGATGAGCACGATGCAAAATGAACATTTTTCAATAATGACCAAAATCCCTGTCAAGTTACGGCTATGGTGGAATGATCTAGGTGTTGAAGGACAAAATGAGGTCAAGAAATATCTGAAAGGTCTCGTGGGTTTGTTGGAAATCCAGCCTCGGGGAGATATCATAAGAGCTTTGGTTACCTACTGGGACCCGGCGCACAATGTTTTCCATTTCTCTGATTTTGAACTCACCCCGACTTTGGAAGAAATGGCCGGGTACATCGGGAATGTTGAACTTCCGTTGAGGCAAAAATACTTGGTCGCCCCAAGAGTTGTCACGGTACATCGGTTCCTAGATTCATTGAAGATACCCAGAACGGTCCACAACCCGGATCTGGCAGCCGGATTTTGTACTCCATGCTTCATATATGATAGGTACGGTCATGAGGGGGGATTCAATAATCCAATCAACAAACTGTGCAGCAAAGGTGTTCGTCAGAAGTGGGACAAACACAGACGGGTAGCTTTCATGATGATGTTCCTGGGCCTTCTGGTATTTCCAAGGAAAGACGGAAACATTGATTTGAAGATATCCGGGGTCGTCAGCACTTTACTCACGCAAAATGACAGTACTCTCGCACCTATGGTGGTATCTGACATCTTTCGAGCTCTTACAGCTTGTAAAGCTGGGGGAAATTTCTTCGAAGGTTGTAACTTGCTCCTACAAATGTGGATGACCGAGCACCTCTGCCATCGTTCCGAGATTTTGAGCCATGGTTCCCCGGAAAAGACTTGCATAGAAGAATTTTACACGAGAACCAAAGAGATCAGTTTGCCCAAAGGAGTCCTGGCATGGACCTCGTTCTTTCAAGCTCTTACTGCCAGCCAAATACAATGGACGCTAGGATGGTTGCCTGTTGATGAGATCCTATATATGTCGGCAGCTAAAACTCATTTCTTACTGATGGGGCTTAAGAGCATTCAACCTTACGCACCCTGCCGAGTTTTGAGACAGTTCGGAAGATGCCAGACAGTACCTCATGAGGAAGATCTTAGCACTCAAGCAGTTGAGATAAGTCCTAACGGACAATTCCCAGAAGCGAAGATTCGCCAAATCTGGAGTAGGTGTCAATATTTGAAATCAGATACTTGCGTGCGGGATCGAGCCAAAGGAGAGACGGCGCCAGGTTACCTTGCATGGTATAGAAGGCCGACTAAGAGACCCCACATCCTGAATTTCGCCGAATCATCGCAAAAGCAGTGGGATTGGTTAGCGAAAGAAAGAGGCTATTGTGCCGAAATCAGCAGGTTGAAGCAACAAGTCGAAAGCTTGAAATATGAGCACAACGTGCAAATTGCTACCAATCTGGGAGAGCGGAACAGGTTAATTCAGGAAAACGAAATGCTCAGAGCCCAGATCAAACAGATAAGGGTGGATGCGGATAAACAGCCAAGGCGTCGATCAGACGAGCAGCTGATAAAAAGGCTAAAAAGTGAAATCAGGGAATGGCAAGATGGTTTAGAAAGATCTGAAAACGTCATAGCAGAGCTCAGGGCACAGTGGGATACAAGAGCAGATAAGCATCGCCGATACCTGAATCAATTGGAAGGCGACCACGAGAAAACTGTTGCTAAAATGAAGAGAGAGATGGTTACACTTGAGATCAAAACAGCTAATCAGGCCAAGGATTTCCAAATTGAGAGCAGATACTGGTACGACTTGTTGGCCCAGATGAAGTTAGAAGTACGGCAACTGAAGCATCAGCATATACAGGATTCTCAGGTATTCAAGATATGTAGCGATCAGATAAAACGCCTACTCATAGAGAAGAAGCAAACCAGAGATAGGATCAAGGCCATTGCCCATGCCATCACCAGACGATGCCTACGATGTGAGGACATGACCAGTGTTACCGTCCTCTCGGCAGTGATGGGTTATGTCAAGCAGACCATGCATGAGCTGGAGCAACTTGAAGGGGATCTCACGCCTAGGACCGCGGCGAGGCCAAACGATGCCCCGCAGACACCAATTTTCAAAACCATAATGTACTCATAAGTCAAGTCTGTATCTTGGCATCTTCTGCCTGTTTTTTCCAACGGGGTGATTTTTAGTCTATTTTGAGTCTAGGTTTATTTTCAAAGTTTGCTTTTTCTTTTGCAAATGTAGTTTGTAATAGACCGTTTCAACAATAAAAGGTGTGTTTCTTTCATTTGTGTTTCGAACTACGTAATGATCTGATTCACGTATGCATCGTGATACGTAGGCAATCCTCATCGGATCCGGTCGCATTTTTTCCGCAAATAAAAACATAAAATAAAAACAAAAAGAGAAGAAAATGATAAGAAAAGGGAAGCTTAAAAAGAATGCCGGAATGACGCATGCTTTCGCCGCGAACATGTAGGAATCCACTTAATTGCATAGGTGCATCATGCCAAACATGAGATTGCCAATCTGTTATTTGCTGCAAATTAACCGTGCGTTTGTCGTTGAGTATCTTCCAGGTTTTTGGAAAAGACGGTTGGTTTGGTGAAAGTCTGGCCTTGCACTCATACTTCACGAGGTCAAAGAGAAGTGTTCAACTACCTGTTGTTAAGACCGGAAGCAGTACTCACACTTACTTCACCAGGTCAAAAGGAAGTGTGGAAATGTCTTCAGAAATTCCGTTACAAACAATCCCTGTTTCCGAGGAGAGCTCGATCTCAGCCGTCCTCACACCTGAATCCGCAACTGCGGAGGAAAATAGAATCCTAAGACTCCGTATGTTAGAAATGCTGGACGACTGGAATAACGGAAAAGAACCGCCAAGTGTCGTCCCCGTATTCCCTGAGTTATTCTCCCGGTCAAGCGGGACTTCTAATGTCCCCATAAATTATCCCGCTACCCCATTCGGATACCCAGCCACTTCAGCCTTCTCTGCTGGATCGCCTTCTGAGCCTCATCCCCGAATGTCAGCCACCGATGCAAGCATGAACATCTTTACTGCACTGCCCTGCCCGACTACGGCACAACCTGCTGCGTACAAGCCAAGCTTTGACTCATCCTCTTTTACATTCCAAGCACCCTCATTCTCAATGGAACCAACTAGGTTCACTACCAACACTAATCCTCCACCGCCTCAGTGCGAGCTTGCACCCGGGCAGGATCAGAACCCCAGAATTGCAGAACAAAATGAGATGGCCAAAAGAATGAGAAGCATTGAACAAAGTTTGAAGAATATGCAAGGTTTGAGTGGACAGAAGAGCATCTCTTATGCCGACCTATGCATGTTTCCTCACGTGCACCTGCCAGTGGGTTTCAAGACCCCAAAGTTTGAGAAATACGACGGGCACGGTGACCCCATTGCACATCTTAAGAAATATTGCAACCAATTGCGGGGAGCCGACGGAAAAGAAGAACTGCTAATGGCATATTTTGGGGAAAGTCTAGTAGGGATAGCCTCGGAATGGTATATTGACCAGGAAATGTCCCGATGGCATATATGAGATGATCTCGGTAGAGATTTTGTGAAACAATTCCAATATAACATCGACATTGCACCAGACCGAAATTCTCTGTCAAATTTGAAGAAGAAACCTTCAGAAAGCTTCAGAGAATATGCTATTAAGTGGCGTGAGCAGGCGTCGAGGGTAAAGCCTCCCATGGATGAAGTGGAAATGGTCACTACCTTTCTCCAGGCTCAAGAGTCTGACTATTTCCAAAACATGATGTCAGCCATGGGAAAGCCGTTTGCAGAAGCAATCAAGATTGGAGAGATGGTGGAGAATGGTCTGAAAACAGGTAGGATTCTGAGTCAAGCAGCCATAAGGGCGACCTCCAAAGCCGTCCAAAGCGGGTCCGGAGGAATGGCAAGAGGTAAGAAAAAGGAAGAAACGACCATGGCAGCTTCGGAAGCAAGGGAATATCGTCATCCCAGGCCTCGTTTCCCGGAAAGAACCCCACAACACTATTACCCCCACTCAAATCTGGCATATTCTCATCAACCCTATATGGTCATGAATGCCCAGCCTTATGCCCGTCCGCAACAACAAGCCAACCAAGGCCCAGCTCCACCTCCCAGAAATCAGCCTCCTTACCGCAACCACTATAACCCACAACCCCCGCAGAATAACTTCCGCCCTCAGGAGCCACCTCGAAGGCGGACTTTCACGCCCATCGGTGAACCATACTCTACTTTGTTCCCGAAGCTAGTCCAGTTGGGTTTCTTGCAACCAATCCCTCAAACGAGGCAAAACCCGACGTCACCTTCTTACAAAGCTGGAGTCAGATGCGCCTATCATTCAGGGGCCGAGGGACATGATACAAATGACTGCTGGTCGTTGAAAAGAGTGGTCGAGAATTTGATAGAGCAAGGGAAAATAGTGCTAAGGGACGAGGAGATCCCTAATGTGACTAACAATCCATTGCCTGCTCACAATAATGGGCCGCTGATCAGAATGATTTGCGAAGATAAAGAATTCGACCCTACTCTAAAAGCTATAATCGCCATTGTCGACAGTGGGAAAAAGCCTGAGACGGACCAGAAACCAGGAAAGGGGGAGGAGGCCAAGGCTATAAAGAGCGAGCCTGAAAAGAATGTGGAGAAGAAAGTGGTACCGGTAAAGGATGGGATTCTTTACATACCACGAGGTCGAGCTGAGAAGACGCAGAACTTCGGGATCAAAAAGGCAAAACCTATGTACGTGCCAAAAGGGGCCTATGAGGTCCGGGGGACGATTCAACCACCTCGGCTGAATGAGCCAGTGGTTATCGGACGCGTGCCACAAAAGCCAATGACCAACCCGTACACAGTGCCGTGGAATTATCAAAAGACTTTGGTAATGTACAAAGGTAAAGAGGTCATAGAAGAACTTCCGGAAAATACTTTCATTGGAAGGTATTCAAATACCCAAGACCTGAATAACGCCACACAAAGGCGCTTCCCACCAAAGAAGCCTGTGAGCGTTGAAGAAGCGGAAATGTTCTTCCAACAAATGAAAATGCCGGATTACGAAGTGATAGATCAACTGCGCAAGTACCCCGAGCAAGTGTCCATGCTATCATTGTTGATGAGGTCGGCCGAGCATCAAAAGATCTTACTGAAGACCCTGAATGAAGCATATGTGCCAGTTGAAACCTCGGTTGAACAACTAGAGCGGATGACAGAAAGATTCTTCGCCGTCAACCAAATCTCTTTCAGCAAGAATGATTTACCCCCGGAAGGAGCGACACACAACAAGCCTTTGCATCTAACAGTTAAATAAGAGGACTACTATGTCAAGTGGGTAATGTTGGATGGGGGATCAGGTGTTGACATTTGCCCGCTCTCTACGCTACAAAGAATGGAAATTGGGACCGGAAGAATCCGACCCAACAATGTCTGCGTAAGGGATTTCGACGGCATCAAGAGAGATACCATGGGGGAAATAGACCTGTTGTTGGTCATAGGACCAGTCGAGTTTGAAGTAACCTTCCAGGTGCTCGACATGGATACATCCTACAATTTCCTCCTCGGCAGACCTTGGATCCATGCGGCAGGAGCTGTGCCTTCCACTCTTCACCAGATGGTGAAGTTTGAGTACGAAGACCGAGAGATCGTGGTCCATGGAGAAGACGAGCATGCTATCTATCGGGACCCATCCATCCCATATCTTGAACCGAGAGAAGGGAGCGAACATACGGTCTATCAAGCTTTCGAGATTGTACTGGCAGAGCAGCACGAAGAGGGAATACCCTGCCCCCAGCCTTTCTAGTCTAACGCCTCGGTTATGGTGGCCAAAGAGATGATCCGGCACGGATTTAGGCCAGGGAAAGGGCTTGGATGAACCCTTCAGGGAATAACAGAACCCATTACCTTGCCAGTCACCAAGAAACCCTTTGGACTAGGCTTCAAACCCACTCTAGCAGACGAAGAGTGGGCAAAGAAAAGGAAAAATGAGGGTTGGAAGTTACCTCGACCATTGCCGGATTTATATGCAACTTTCATCAGGCCAAGGTACGCCGAAGAACAAGACGATGAGGTCTTCACAGCTGAGGAAATCGAGGAGATATGTGGGCGATGAGAGAAATGCTCTACGAGGTCCACATGGTTCAACCAGGTGAAGGCACAAGCACTGCTGAGATGTTGTACGTGGGGCCGAACGCCAAACTTCGAAACTGGGAGGCCACGCCATTCCCGACTAGACGCAAGTCCGGGTAGACCTGTCCTGCCACCTTTCCTGTGTCGCAAGTTATCTCCAGGACATAACTTGAACGTTTTCTTCCTTTCAATTGTTGTTTTGAATTCCTAAGTTGTAAACATTGTTGTCTTCCAACTTCCCAAAGAAAAATAAAAAAAATCATCATTGTTTTCCCATTTTTCTTTTGTTCTAATTTTTGTCATTTTTCCTTTTTATCTTCCTTTCAGTTATAATAATGCGGCTTTAAATATGACATGCTTGAGGATTTCACGCCCAGATCACAACGAGCTATTTAACTGTGAATTAATGAACTCAGAACCAGAATATAACGAAGAAGAGGCTTTTAGGGAAATAAACTGAGAGTTGGAACATTTCGAGAATAAACCTAAGCCAAATCTGAATGACACTGAACCGGTAAATTTAGGAACCCCGGAAGAAATCCGGGAGACCAAGATACGCATTCACACGGACAAGAAAACAGGAGATGCGATAATTCAACTTCTTTTTGAATTTAAAGACGTGTTTGCTTGGTCATATGATGACATGCGGGGACTAGGTGTTGATCTAGTGGTTCATAAATTGCCGATCCATCCTAATTGTCCTCCAGTTCAACAAAAGCAACGAAAGTTCAAAACTGAGGTCAGTGACAAGATTAAAGAGGAGATCACCAAACAATTGAAAACGGGAGTGATTCGGGTAGTCCAATATACAACATGGTTGGCAAATGTGGTTCCAGTACCGAAAAAGGACGGGAAGACTCGGGTATGTGTAGATTACCGAGATTTGAATAGAGCGAGTCCCAAAGATAATTTGCCGCTGCCCAACATCCACATCCTCGTTGATAATTGCGCTAAACACGAGATACAGTCTTTCGTAGATTGTTACGCTGGGTATCATCAGGTATTGATGGATGAAGAGGATGCCGAGAAAACTGCCTTCACCACGCCTTGGGGCACCTACTGTTATCGGGTCATGCCATTTGGTTTGAAGAATGCTGGGGCTACTTACATGAGGGCCATGACTGCCATTTTTCATGACATGATGCATCAGGAAATAGAGGTGTACGTGGACGACGTGATAGTCAAGTCCAGGACGCAGGATAATCACATCCAAGACTTGAGGAAATTCTTCGAGAGATTAAGGAAGTATGACTTGAAGCTGAACCCAGCCAAATGCGCTTTCGGAGTTCCGTCGGGCAAACTTTTGGGCTTCATCGTAAGCAGGAGAGGTATCGAGCTAGATCCAACTAAGATAAAATCCATCAGAGATCTGCCTCCCCCGAGAACAAAGAAAGACGTGATGAGTCTGTTGGGCAGGTTGAACTACATCAGTCGGTTTATTGCCCAGCTGACAAGCACGTGTGAGCCCATATTCAAGCTGTTAAGGAAAGATGCGGCGATCAAATGGACAACTGAGTGTCAAGAAGCCTTTGATAAAGTCAAAGAATACCTTTCGAATCCCCCAGTCTTGGTCCCTCCAGAACCAGGGAGGCCACTTTTCTTGTATCTGACAGTCTTGGAGAACTCTTTCGGTTGCGTCCTCGGGCAACACGACATAACCGGAAAGAAGGAACAAGCAATCTACTACCTGAGCAAGAAATTCACCAGCTACGAGGCCAAATACACTCTGCTGGAAAGGACATGCTGCGCTCTCACATGGGTTGCTCAAAAGCTGAGACATTATCTCCAAGCCCACACTACATTCCTCATAAGCAGGTTGGATCCTTTGAAGTATATATTTCAGAAACCAATGCCTACTGGGAGACTGGCTAAATGGCAAATCTTGCTTACGGAATTCGACATAGTTTATGTCACTCGCACGGCAATGAAAGCCCAGGCGTTAGCAGATCATTTGGCCGAAAATCCGGTCGATGAGGAATACCAGCCATTGAGTACCTACTTTCCCGATGAAGAAGTAAACACCGTAGAAGTGGTCTCGGAGGACGCTCATGTTTGGAAGATGTTCTTTGATGGAGACGTGAATGCCAAAGGTGTAGGGATTGGGGCAATTTTGATTTCGCCTTCTGGTCAGCATTACCCCGCCACAGCTAGACTGCATTTCTTTTGCACAAACAATATAGCTGAGTATGAAGCCTGCATCATGGGCATGCATATGGCAATCGATTAGGATGTCGGAGATTTACTGATTATGGGAGATTCCGACCTGATTATCCGGCAAGTCCAAGGCGAATGGGAAACTCGGGATGTCAAACTTATCCCTTACCGACAGCATGTGGAGGACCTCGGCAAGCGCTTTACATCAATAGAGTTCAGGTATATCCCGAGGTGTCACAATGAACTGGCGGACGCACTTGCTACTCTGGCTTCAATGCTACCCTACCCGGGCAACGCCCACGTCGATCCTTTGGAAATCCAAATCAAGGAAAGACACGGTTACTGCAATGTAATCGAGGCGGGATCAAATACACAGCCTTGGTACCATGACATCAAGAGGTTCCCGAAGACACAAGAATACCCCGAGCATGCTACTGGAGATCAAAAGAGAACCGTTAGGCGACATGCAAGTGGTTTCTTTTTGAGCGGTGAATTGTTGTACAAGAGGACCCCGAACCTCAACCTCCTAAGATGTGTCGACGCCGAGGAGGCAAGAAAGATTATGCACGAAGTACACGCAGGTGTGTGCGGACCTCACATGAACGGGTATGTCTTAGCAAAGAAAATCCTTCGAGCAGGTTATTACTGGATGACCATGGAAAAGGACTGCTTCAGCTTCGTTCGGAAGTGTCATCAGTGTCAGGTACACGGTGATTTGATTCATGCACCTCCCACGGAACTGCATCCCATGTCTGCACCTTGGCCATTTGCCGCCTGGGGCATGGACGTCATTGGACCAATCGAGCCAAAGGCTTCAAATGGACACAGATTTATACTGGTTGCCATATACTAATTCACAAAATGGGTAGAGGCTGTCACTCTCAAGTCGGTCACTAAAAAAGCTGTAGTAGATTTTGTACACTCAAATCTTATCTGTCGTTTCGGTATTCCTGCGACTATCATTACAGATAATGCAGCAAACTTGAACAGTCACTTTATGGAAGATGTATGCGAGCAATTCAAAATAATGCATAGGAATTCTACTCCTTATCGGCCGAAGGCCAATGGCGCTGTAGAAGCGGCGAACAAAAACATCAAGAAGATTTTGAGGAAAACGATCCAAAGTTCCCGACAGTGGCATGAGCAGTTACCATTTGCATTGTTGGGGTATCACACTACGGTACGCACGTCAGTAGGAGCGACTCCTTATCTTTTGGTTTATGGGACCGAGGCTGTAATACCGGCAGAGGTAGAAATTCCTTCGCTTCGAACCATTGTCAAAGCAGAAATCGAAGACAGCGAGTGGGTCAAGACTCGGTTAGAGCAATTGACTTTGATTGATGAAAAACGAATGGCCGCGGTTTGTCACGGACAGTTGTACCAACGAAGAATGGCCCGTGCTTACAACAAGAAAGTCCGACCCAGGAATTTCGAAGTAGGCCAGCTGGTACTGAGGTGTATTCTGCCACATCACCAGGAAGCGAAAGGGAAGTTTGCTCCAAATTGGAAAGGCCCATACATCATAAGGAAGATATTGCCGAGAGGAGAATTGTATCTAGGTGATATCGAAGGAAATGACCCCGAAACAGCAGTAAATGCAGATGCAGTCAAGAGATACTACGTCTAAATTATACTCTGGTGGTCCTGACACATTTGAAAATGACGAAGGTTTTACTCCCCACTACCCCCCAAACACTGCCAATTCTCTCTACAAGCCATTTGAGCTGGTCACATCCCTTCGGCGACCAATAATTAAAAAAAAAGAAAACAAAACAAAACATTGATTGAGGCCTGAACTACGTTTGACTTGATTCCAAAAGGATACGTAGGCAGCCTCTCCCTGAGGTTCAGTCACACCAACAATAAAATCCCATTCACCCTGAAGTTGAAACCGGCGCACGTCGAGCAGTTTAGAAGTTAGTATCATCTACCTCTATTTACCAATCACAAACCTTCAAATCAATTATCAAAGGTAGCGGGAAGCCAATAAGCGTCACAAATGGAGACCGGCACACTTTGAATTGAGAGAGATAAAATGAGAGAGTCTCGTCGGTGAAAACTTTCGGGCACCGCAAGGCGACGGGAGTAGAGAGACCAAAATGAGAGAGCTTGTTTAGTAAAAACTACCAAAGGGTGCTATCAAGCGATGCCAGGAAGAGAAATGAGAGAGGTCAGCCAGCGAAAACCCGCAAAGGGCGCTGTTGGCCGAAAGAGTGAGTCCACCCAAGGAGGTTTCGGCAAAGTTCCACCATTTTGGAATCACAAATCCGTTTTGGTTCAGGGAAACGCAAGCTCATGGAAAGTCAGGCGTCCAGTCCAAAGAGCATGTCATATAATTTAAAGCCAGCATTATCTTCCTCAGATAAGTCTTTCTCGTCCCGAAGGGGGCACTCCTTTTCTGAAATTTGTTTTATCTTTTCTTTGTTTTTCTTCGAATCTCTTTCATGTTTAAGCCCAAGTTCTAGATGTACCGGAAAGGACAGGTGGCAGGTTTGGTTGCACGAAATTCCGTTTCATGAAGGAAAATACCTCGTTTCGTTGGTACGTCTGTCCAAGCCTGATGAATCATGATGTTTGATGGCGTTCGAAGTAAAGAGGAAAAAGAGAAATTTCCCCCAGCAAGTCCGCCTTCGGATGAATCCCCACAGAATCTCCCCTTGTACAATCCCCCACAGAGTCTACCAAAAAAAAAATCCCCGTTTGAAATTTCCCCAGCACATCCCCAGCGAGTCCCTTTTCCCCAACAAGCTTACCCCAACAAATCCTAGAAAGCCCGCTTTGAAACAAATCCCCAGCATGCCCCATTGTACAAAAATCCACACAAAGAATCCACTTTGTAAATATTCCCCCACAGAGTTTCCTTTTGTACAAATCCCCACAGAATACCTCCAATAAAATCCCCGTTGAGAATCTCCAAGCAAAACGGGACAAAAAAAAAAGAACCTTACGAGGCAAATCATCACAGAATCCGGAAGTACAAGCCTGAGCAGTCTAAAGGGTTTCGCCATTTGAATCCAATCTATGGCAGGGCTTCGTGACAGGAATAAGGACGCAACAAAGCAACTGGGAACGATCAAGGTCACCGAACTGACCGTCATTTCCGAACTAATAATCGTTCTTTGTCTGAAAAGTTGAAACAGGTATAATCCAAGACAACCGTGCAAGAAGCAGGTGTCGCCCAAAGAAGAAGGTACATGGGTACAAGAAGTACTTTGGCAATAAGGAATTCACTCGAAAGGTAAGTTTCCACGAAACTCCCTTTTATCTTCTACTAAAACAAGAAAACTCAAAAAAAAAGAGGTCAGTTAGTATCCTCGAACTTTGTCCCCAGCCAGTCAGCATTAGAGTTTTAAACCCTAAACTGAACTTTTCCTTTCAGTCAGCATTAGGGTTTTAAAACCCTAAACTGAACTTTTCCTTTTAGTCAGCATTAGGGTTTTAAACCCTAAACTGAATTTTTTTCCATTCAGCCAGCATTAGGGTTTTAAACCCTAAACTGAGTTTTTCCATGCAATCAGCGTTAAGGTTTTAAACCCTAAACTGAACTTTTTCCATTCAGTCAGCATTAGGGTTTTAAACCCTAAACTGAGCTTTTCCATGCAATCAGCATTAGGGTTTTAAACCTTAAACTGAACTTTTTTCCTTTCAGTCAGCATTAGGGTTTTAAACCTAAACTGAGCTTTTCCATGCAATCAGCATTAGGGTTTTAAACCTTAAACTGAACTTTTTCCATTCAGCCAGCATTAGGGTTTTAAACCCTAAACTGAGCTTTTCCTTTCAGTTAGCATTTGGGTTTTAAACCCTAAACTGAACTTTTTTCCTTCAGCCAGCATTAGAGTTTTAAACCCTAAACTGATTTTTTCCATTTAGTCAGCATTAGGGTTTTAAACCCTAAACTGAACTTTTTCCATTAAGCTAGCATTAGGGTTTTAAACCCTAAACTGAGCTTTTCCATGCAGTCAGCATTAGGGTTTTAAACCCTAAACTGAACTTTTTCCATTCAGCCAGCATTAGGGTTTTAAACCCTAAACTGAGCTTTTCCATGCAATCAGCATTAGGGTTTTAAACCCTAAACTGAATTTTCCTTTAATCAGCATTAGGGTTTTAAACCCTAAACTGAACTTTTTCCTTTCAGTCAGCATTATGGTTTTAAACCCTAAACTGAACTTTTCCTTTCAGTCAGCATTAGGGTTTTAAACCCTAAACTGAACTTTTTCCTTTCAATCAGCATTAGGGTTTTAAACCCTAAACTGAACTTTTCCTTTCAGTCAGCATTAGGGTTTTAAACCCTAAACTGAACTTTTTCCTTTCAGTCAGCATTAGGGTTTTAAACCCTAAACTGAACTTTTCCTTTCAGTCAGCATTAGGGTTTTAAACCCTAAACTGAATTTTTCCTTTCAGTCAGCTTTAGAATTTTAAACCCCAAACTGAATTTTTTCCTTTCAGTCAGCATTAGGGTTTTAAACCCTAAAACTAAACCTTTTCCATTCAGCCAGCATTAGGGTTTTAAACCCTAAACTGAGCTTTTCCATGCAGTCAGCATTAGGGTTTTAAACCCTAAACTGAATTTTTCCCTTTAGTCAGCATTAGGGTTTTAAACCCTAAACTGAATTTTTTCTTTCAGTCAGCATTAGGGTTTTAAACCCTAAACTGAACTTTTTCCTTTCAGTCAGCATTAGGGTTTTAAACCCTAAACTGAATTTTTCCTTTCAGTCAGCATTAGGGTTTTAAACCCTAAACTGAATTTTTCCTTTCAATCAGCATTAGAATTTTAAACCCTAAACTGAACTTTTCCTTTCAGTCAGCATTAGGGTTTTAAACCCTAAACTGATCTTTTTCCTTTCAATCAGCATTAGGGTTTTAAACCCTAAACTGAACTTTTCCTTTCAGTCAGCATTAGGGTTTTAAACCCTAAACTGAACTTTTTCCTTTCAGTCAGCATTAGGGTTTTAAACCCTAAATTGAATTTTTCCTTTCAGTCAGCATTAGAATTTTAAACCCCAAACTGAACTTTTTCCTTTCAGTCAGCATTAGGGTTTTAAACCCTAAAACTGAACCTTTTCCATTCAGCCAGCATTAGGGTTTTAAACCCTAAACTGATCTTTTCCATGCAGTCAGCATTAGGGTTTTAAACCCTAAACTGAATTTTTCCCTTTAGTCAGCATTAGGGTTTTAAACCCTAAACTGAATTTTTTCTTTCAGTCAGCATTAGGGTTTTAAACCCTAAACTAAACTTTTTCCTTTCAGTCAGCATTAGGGTTTTAAACCTTAAACTGAATTTTTCCTTTCAGTCAGCATTAGGGTTTTAAACCCTAAACTGAACTTTTTCCTTTCAATCAGCATTAGGGTTTTAAACCCTAAACTGAACTTTTCCTTTCAGTCAGCATTAGGGTTTTAAACCCTAAACTGAACTTTTTCCTTTCAGTCAGCATTAGGGTTTTAAACCCTAAACTGAACTTTTCCTTTCAGTCAGCATTAGGGTTTTAAACCCTAAACTGAACTCTTTCCCTTTAGTCAGCATTAGGGTTTTAAACCCTAAACTGAACTTTTTCCTTTCAGTCAGCATTAGGGTTTTAAACCCTAAACTGAACTTTTCCTTTCAGTCAGCATTAGGGTTTTAAACCCTAAACTGAACTCTTTCCCTTTAGTCAGCATTAGGGTTTTAAACCCTAAACTGAACTTTTCCTTTCAGTCAGCATTAGGGTTTTAAACCCTAAACTGAACTTTTTCCTTTCAGTCAGCATTAGGGTTTTAAACCCTAAACTGAATTTTTCCTTTCAGTCAGCATTAGGGTTTTAAACCCTAAACTGAACTTTTTCCTTTCAGTCAGCATTGGGGTTTTAAACCCTAAACTGAACTTTTTCCTTTCAGTCAGCATTAGGGTTTTAAACCCTAAACTGAACTTTTCCTTTCAGTCAGCATTAGGGTTATAAACCCTAAACGGAACTTTTTCCTTTCAGTCAGCATTAGGGTTTTAAACCCTAAACTGAACTTTTCCTTTCAGTCAGCATTAGGGTTTTAAACCCTAAACTGAACTTTTTCCTTTCAGTCAGCATTAGGGTTTTAAACCCTAAACTGAACTTTTCCTTTCAGTCAGCATTAGGGTTTTAAACCCTAAACTGAACTCTTTCCCTTTAGTCAGCATTAGGGTTTTAAACCCTAAACTGAACTTTTTCCTTTCAGTCAGCATTAGGGTTTTAAACCCTAAACTGAACTTTTCCTTTCAGTCAGCATTAGGGTTTTAAACCCTAAACTGAACTCTTTCCCTTTAGTCAGCATTAGGGTTTTAAACCCTAAACTGAACTTTTTCCCTTTAGTCAGCATTAGGGTTTTAAACCCTAAACTGAATTTTTTCTTTCAGTCAGCATTAGGGTTTTAAACCCTAAACTGAACTTTTTCCTTTCAGTCAGCATTAGGGTTTTAAACCCTAAACTGAATTTTTCCTTTCAGTCAGCATTAGGGTTTTAAACCCTAAACTGAACTTTTTCCTTTAAATCAGCATTAGGGTTTTAAACCCTAAACTGAACTTTTCCTTTCAGTCAGCATTAGGGTTTTAAACCCTAAACTGAACTTTTTCCTTTCAGTCAGCATTAGGGTTTTAAACCCTAAACTGAACTTTTCCTTTCAGTCAGCATTAGGGTTTTAAACCCTAAACTGAATTTTTCCTTTCAGTCAGCATTAGAATTTTAAACCCCAAACTGAACTTTTTTCTTTCAGTCAGCATTAGGGTTTTAAACCCTAAACTGGACTTTTCCTTTCAGTCAGCATTAGGGTTTTAAACCCTAAACTGAATTTTTCCTTTCAGTCAACATTAGGGTTTTAAACCCTAAACTGAATTTTTCCATTCAGTCAGCATTAGGGTTTTAAACCCTAAACTGAACTTTTCCCATTCAGTCAGCATTAGGGTTTTAAACCCTAAACTGAACTTTTTCCTTTCAGTCAGCATTAGGGTTTTAAACCCTAAACTGAACTTTTCCTTTCAATCGGCATTAGGGTTTTAAACCCTAAACTGAATTTTTCCTTTCAGTCAGCATTAGGGTTTTAAACCCTAAACTGAACTTTTTCCTTTCAGTCAGCATTAGGGTTTTAAACCCTAAACTGGACTTTTCCTTTCAGTCAGCATTAGGGTTTTAAACCCTAAACTGAATTTTTCCTTTCAGTCAGCATTAGGGTTTTAAACCCTAAACTGAATTTTTCCATTCAGTCAGCATTAGGGTTTTAAACCCTAAACTGAACTTTTCCCATTCAGTCAGCATTAGGGTTTTAAACCTTAAACTAAACTTTTTCCATTCAGCCAACATTAGGGTTTTAAACCCTAAACTGAGCTTTTCCTTTCAGTTAGCATTAGGGTTTTAAACCCTAAATTGAACTTTTTTCCTTCAGCCAACATTAGGGTTTTAAACCGTAAACTGATTTTTTCCATTTAGTCAGCATTAGGGTTTTAAACCCTAAACTGAACTTTTTCCATTCAGCTAGCATTAGGGTTTTAAACCCTAAACTGAGCTTTTCCTTTCAGTCAGCATTAGGGTTTTAAACCCTAAACTGAACTTTTCCTTTCAGTCAGCATTAGGGTTTTAAACCCTAAACTGAATTTTTCCTTTCAGTCAGCATTAGAATTTTAAACCCCAAACTGAACTTTTTCCTTTCAGTCAGCATTAGGGTTTTAAACCCTAAAACTGAACCTTTTCCATTCAGCCAACATTAGGGTTTTAAACCCTAAACTGAGCTTTTCCATGCAGTCAGCATTAGGGTTTTAAACCCTAAACTGAATTTTTCCCTTTAGTCAGCATTAGGGTTTTAAACCCTAAACTGAATTTTTCTTTCAGTCAGCATTAGGGTTTTAAACCCTAAACTGAACTTTTTCCTTTCAGTCAGCATTAGGGTTTTAAACCCTAAACTGAATTTTTCCTTTCAGTCAGCATTAGGGTTTTAAACCCTAAACTGAACTTTTTCCTTTAAATCAGCATTAGGGTTTTAAACCCTAAACTGAACTTTTCCTTTCAGTCAGCATTAGGGTTTTAAACCCTAAACTGAACTTTTTCCTTTCAGTCAGCATTAGGGTTTTAAACCCTAAACTGAACTTTTCCTTTCAGTCAGCATTAGGGTTTTAAACCCTAAACTGAACTCTTTCCCTTTAGTCAGCATTAGGGTTTTAAACCCTAAACTGAACTTTTTCCTTTCAGTCAGCATTAGGGTTTTAAACCCTAAACTGAACTTTTCCTTTCAGTCAGCATTAGGGTTTTAAACCCTAAACTGAACTCTTTCCCTTTAGTCAGCATTAGGGTTTTAAACCCTAAACTGAACTTTTTCCCTTTAGTCAGCATTAGGGTTTTAAACCCTAAACTGAATTTTTCTTTCAGTCAGCATTAGGGTTTTAAACCCTAAACTGAACTTTTTCCTTTCAGTCAGCATTAGGGTTTTAAACCCTAAACTGAATTTTTCCTTTCAGTCAGCATTAGGGTTTTAAACCCTAAACTGAACTTTTTCCTTTAAATCAGCATTAGGGTTTTAAACCCTAAACTGAACTTTTCCTTTCAGTCAGCATTAGGGTTTTAAACCCTAAACTGAACTTTTTCCTTTCAGTCAGCATTAGGGTTTTAAACCCTAAACTGAACTTTTCCTTTCAGTCAGCATTAGGGTTTTAAACCCTAAACTGAATTTTTCCTTTCAGTCAGCATTAGAATTTTAAACCCCAAACTGAACTTTTTTCTTTCAGTCAGCATTAGGGTTTTAAACCCTAAACTGGACTTTTCCTTTCAGTCAGCATTAGGGTTTTAAACCCTAAACTGAATTTTTCCTTTCAGTCAACATTAGGGTTTTAAACCCTAAACTGAATTTTTCCATTCAGTCAGCATTAGGGTTTTAAACCCTAAACTGAACTTTTCCCATTCAGTCAGCATTAGGGTTTTAAACCCTAAACTGAACTTTTCCCCAGTTGGTAAGTATTAGAGTTTCAACTCCAAAACTGAACTTCTCCCTAGCTAGTCGGTATTAGGGCCCCAACCCTGAACTGAGCAAGCATATCCTCTTTCATCAATTTTATGAACTTCCTGGCGAATAATTCACGAAATTTTCCTAGTGAAACTGGGGCAGAAAATTTCGTTCGTTTGTTTGTTTTCTCCCGCAGGTCTAACCTCGAGCCCCACGGATCGAAATGACCCACGAGATGAGTTCTCAACTCAGAATCAAAGAAGAAAAAGACAAAAGAAGATGTCCCGAGATATCGGAGTAAATGGAAGGCGGATCGACTCCAACATTTGATTAAGGTCCTGAACTCTGCCAGTCGCGTTTCACTCAGTATCCCAGAGATTAAACAAGTCGCCGCAACTCGCAAGCATCAAAATTCGGATCGAAGTCTCCAAGCACAATCAGCTAAGACCCAAGATCAAGTCGCAAAAGAATCATAGATAGGAATCTTGTAACTCGCAGTTGACATGCATATAAGTATTTAGTTCAGTTCCAATTTTTCTTTGGTTGTAATAAGGCGGTCAGTGACGCAGCAGTAACAACAGCAACAGCAGTAACAGCAAGCATTTCAATCCCATGGTAGTCCCAGCTACCGAAGCTTCCCGAACTACATTGACCTGATTCCTGTTTAGCCCAGGATATGAAGGAAATCTTCGAAGCAAAGATTCGGTCAAATCTTTCAAAAAACATGCTTCACACGGAGTAGTCCATAGGCAAAAATCGCTCATATCTGCTCACTTTATCTTTGCACGAAAACTCTTCGTGTTTCCGAACAAAGAGGTGCAGCTGTGAGCACGTGATTTTTGTTTTACGCGACAATCGCTCCAAAAGAAATAAAAATAATAACAAATGGTCATGCTATACAATTTTTTGGATTTTACATGGCACTTTTATAATTATTTATGATTTTTGCCCATTTTTATTTTATTAAAACAAAATACAAAAAAAATGTATGTGTCATGCATAATTTGAACCGTAATCCGGTTGTTAAATAGAAAATCATAAATAGGCATCTTTGTCCGTGATTTTTGTTTTGTTTGATTTTACCTGCTTCAAATATTTTAATATGTGTGTGCAAATAATTGTATTAAGTATCTATTTAATTTTAATTTGATTTACTTGGGTTTTGTTTTTAAAAATAAAATAAAAAATATATATAAAAATAAAAGAGAATGCAGAATTGGGTTGAAAATCAGTTTGGGCTCATTTTCATTTTAAATTTGAGGCCCAAATCAAGCCCAGAACGTGAGCCTGCCCCGGTCCAGACCAGCTGATACCCAGAACTTCCAAACGACACCGTTTTAACCTGGTCTGATCTAGGCCTTTGATCTCAGATTGATCAATGACCAAGATCACTTCCCCATAACCCACTGATGAACCCGACCCGTTCCACCCGGACCGACCCAAACCCCTTTAGGATGAAACGACACCGTCCCCCACCAGCCAAGAGATCCTGACCCTTCATCGTACCCCATCCAACGGCTAGGAACCAACCCCTCACTAACTATATAAACCTATAACCTTTACCCTGCCCCCCATCCGAACCTCCTGCCTTAGGTCGTCTTCACCCCAGACCTCAGACCATCAAACCCTAGCCGCCCCTGTATACTTTCACCATGAAAGCCGGCGGCATGGACGCCGGTGACCCCACCCTTAACACCATAGATGCTCCTCACCGTCCCAAACCCAAATCCACCAACCACACACTTCGAATCCCCTCCCACCTTCTCGAATCTTCATTTGAAGATTCGAGTCGGAACCTAACTTACACCGATTGACTCTAGTTTTATATCAGATAGTCCCCGAACCTCCCTCGTGACCAAACCATGCTTGGTTTGGTCCGAATCTGACCAGAGAAACACGAATCCCAGATCTGATGTTTTGAACCCTAGAGTCCTCGTGTCTGTTCCGTGCCTGTTTAAACCAAGAGATTAGGTTTAAACCTCGTGCCTGTTCCGTGCCTGTTTAAACCAGGAGATTAGGGTCTAATCCAAGCTAAACCAAGGGTCTATTCCGTGCCTGTTTAAACCAATAAATTAAGGGTCCCTCGTGCATGTTCCGTGCCTATTTAAACCAAGAGATTAGGGTCTAATGGACCTTAATCGAAGTGTTTCTCATTTGAGAAACATTTCGATTAAAGTCCATTCAACCTTGAGAAAGGGTCTGTACAACACAAGTTGATTTTTCTGTTTCTGCTTTCAAAGTTTTAAGGTAAGTTTGTTTTCTCTTTGTTATTCAGTACGTGTGTGGTTTAAAGGTCTGTTCGTATGGCCGAATGTCTTGTGTAATTTGTTGTCTTTGAATTTTTTTATCAACTGTTGATTGTCCACCTTGCCTGTACCCCTTTTGTTTGATCGAATGTTTCCTCATTCACTGATAATGTGTGTGTATGTGAACTGCCTAATTGATTGAATTAAAATTGTTTGAGTAATCAATCCCCAAGTTAACTTCTGTATTGACATGTGCAATCTGACCCCTTGTTGATATTGTTTGATTCTAATCCTTGGCTTTGATTGTGTATGTTGTAATTAGTATAGTCGATTCGATACATGTCGTCAAATAGTTTTAGCTGTTTGAATGGTAACAGCTTGATTTGTCTTGCTGAACATTGTTTGAATTAAAATTGAGAATCAACTATAGTTACTTACCTTTGATGTATTTGAATCAGAAATATAAAGGGATTGGTTTTGTTTAGTTGCAGTCAGAATTGGATGGCATGGGCACTTGTGCACAACATGTGCATAAAGGCCCTTTTTGAATTAAATAGTTTGACAGACTACATTCTGCTGCCCATACTCTACTTTAGCTTCAGAAATAATAAACATTACTCAAAAGTAAGTCTGCCAGGGAATATCATGGGGTTTGTTTATACTTAATTAGCTAAGTGGAATCTGAAAATAGGAGAGCACATGGGAGGGGTGTTCTAATTGTCTAAACAAGCTGTTAAAGGGTTGATTTTAGGTTTATAAAAGGGGGGACTTCCATTAGTTTTAAGACAGACATTAAGAGATCTGAGAAGAGAGAGGAAATAATTGATAGATACACAGAGAGACACAGGGAGAACCCAGACTGAATTTTTGAGAACTGAAGTTCTGGGGAAAACAATAAAAACTGGAAAAGGTTTCTTTCTGATAACTCAAGTATAAGTTCAAAACTGAAGACTGATATTGGATTTTGAAAAGAAAGGAGATAGGGAGAGGGATAAACAGAAAATCAGCAACTATTTCTGCCTTGTTTGTGTGATTCTCAGTTTGTTCAACCTGTTCAATCAACTCTGTTTTCTTTCAAGTATCAGCTGAGTTTATTGGTTGATTCACATTGTTTGTTTCTCCTGGATTTGGTCTGTCTTAGAGTATTGTTCCTACTGCATTGTCTGCTGCTACCTTTCTGCCATTTCTTATCGGTTCTAACTGTATCTTGCACTGGGAGCTGTCCTATTTGTACCTGCTGTTACTGCTGCTGTTTGGTGTTGCTTCTATTGTCCTACTGACCCCTTGCTTCTTCTGTTGTATCCAACATCCAGGTACATACTAAGACTTTGCATCTGATGTAACAATGAAAGCATGAAATCAAAGATATGCAGGAGTTTAATCATTCGTTTGCTGCAGTTACAATTTTACAAATTTTATTAAGATCTGTGTAATTTGTTTAGTTTGTAATTCAATAAAGAAACACGTTAGGTAGCCTTGTACTTAATCGTAGCTTAGTCCGTCCGAAATTGTGATTTCGTTTGCTTAATGGGTTGTCTAATAAGGAATGCATGAGTGTTTTAACACACAGATAATTAGGTAACTTTTCAACTAATATTCTGCATGTATAGAAAAGATTACCTTAAGCTTGCCAGATATGATGTTTAGTTTTATTGAATCTTTGTAGATAGTTCACAGGATCCTATTCAAACT
Source organism: Nicotiana sylvestris (assembly GCF_000393655.2). Classification (NCBI taxonomy): domain Eukaryota; kingdom Viridiplantae; phylum Streptophyta; class Magnoliopsida; order Solanales; family Solanaceae; genus Nicotiana; species Nicotiana sylvestris. The sequence continues at coordinate 195,928,724 of NC_091058.1, read as the reverse complement.
CTATTAGTAATAGTTTCCGATAAGTTAATTCCACTGATTTGGTTTGAATAAGCGAGTTTCAAACTTAGATCTGAAGAACATTTATCATAAGCTTTTAACAGTTCTATTAATCTTGTATATTAATTTCCCCTGACAATTTAACAACATGCTCATCCATGAAATAAGGCACAAAATAATTCACGCCTCATAAAAATCAGATAATCAAGTAAGGATCCGAAGCTGGTCAAGCATGTAATTAGCACGTAATCCTCTTTCTTTCATTTTATTAGAGACAAATGTAATAGAAATGTAGACGCTTCAGGATATCCTTTTTCTAAAAATAATGAGATGAGTCTCTCCAAATAAAAATGCCCATTGCGGGGCCCTCAATAACTAAACATAATAAATATTTAGAATTCGGGATTTGGTCGTTTAATGAACCTTCACGGCCTCTTCCTAAAATAACAATACGCTAGTTGCTTTAGGCGTACCTTTAATAATTTAACCTTCTTAAACTCGGGTGCACATTGATGTGACCCGAATCCAAATCTCAACGGAGTCGAAATGTGTTAACAACTACGGGTGCATTGATTGTGACGTGGTTCGAGATGCATTTTCATGACGTTGCAATTCTATAAAAATAAATGATAATAATAAAAGCGGTTTTAAACTTAATAAAAGCACATAAGTCACAACATGTATTTAAATCAGATATTTAGCCATTATAACAATTTAAGCGACCGTGCTAGAACCACGGGATTCGAGGGTGCCTAACACCTTCCCTCGGGTCAACAGAATTCCTTACTTAGAATTTCTGGTTCGCAGACTTCATTTGGAAAAGTCGAAAATTTCCTCGATTTGGGATTCAAGATAAACCGGTGACTTGGGACACCAAAAGCCAAACCTTTCCCAAGTGGCGACTCTGAATTAAATAAATAATCCCATTTCGAATATTGTCACTTAAATTGGAAAAACTCCCTCGCGCATTTCTACCCTTCGGGGCGGGCGCGCAAAAAGGAGGTGTGACACCCATATCTCATAAATTGAGGACTATGGCATAGATGTTCAATCATCCACATCTGCAGCAACACGTTGCACCCCTCGAAAAAGTTTCCTCCGGCTTTGCAGGCTGTGAGAGCGTGGAAGATTTCAGCTACTATCATAGGTGCGAGGGTGCTGTTGGCCTGAGTAAGCAAAGTGCTGACAACCCCAAAAAGACCACCATAAAAGCAAAACACATGTGTTATTCCCACTTAAGGCGGTTTCCTTTGCTGCAAATTTTGTTTTTCGACTTGCTGAACCCCCTTATATGACCATATATGTTGTATATAAACTGTAAAGTACAAAAACTAGCAGCCAAGTCTGGGTTGTGGGCCCCTCTGCTTATTTTCAAAGAGTCTAGGAACCTATGTACAGCTATGGCCCTTGGAGCAATCAGGTACTGGTGTCTTAGAGGAACTTTGGGACCCCCAATATATCCGGTTATTTCATCCAATATTGGGGTAAGTTCAAAATCTGAGAAATGAAATACGTTGTGGGCCGGGTCCCAGAATGTAACCAATGCCTTTATGATGTCTCCCCTAGGATTGATCTTCAGCAACACAGTGAGGCCTCCCAGGTATAGATTGGCCGTGTTTTGTCCCGATTTACCCAGATCATCCCACCACATATGCAACTCCAAAGGGATCTTATTCACGATTGTTGTTGGCAAATTCTGACTTGTGCTTATTCTGAACATTTATTAGGGTGATTAAGCAAAAACCATGATTCGATTGACTCAAAAACAAAGCTAACACTTTTCAGATTTTCATTTCAAAAGTAAAAACTCAGTTTTGCAAATACGGCCTATCAACACTTCCGGGGAAAGATTTTAAGGCTGTGCTCGCTAACCGGCTAAAAATTTGAAAAAGAGACCGAAGGCGGTTGTTCTTGCAAACAGCCTTCTGGCGTCCTTTTTGGGGACAATCGGCTAGTTTTGACAAAAATGGCATCACCTTAACCATTATAATAAAAATAATTTTTTTTTGTTTTTTGGGCTATTTTTTGCAAAAAGGGAGTTGGACCCGATGGGGGTTGCCTACGTATCTCACACCCTGTGAGAATCAAACTGGTGTAGTTCGGGCTATTTGACAAAATAAAACCAATTATTTTTCTTTTCTAAAAACACAAAGATTTTCCCCTTTTTTCTTTTCTTTAAAAACCACAAAATTTCTTCTTTTTTCGGAATTTTGATAGAGCTTGGGTATGTTTTGGGACATCGGTTTTTCAAACAGTCCTTTATCCCTCTGAACCACCTCATTAATTTTCTCTAAATTTTCCTATAAACAGGTCAACATGCAAATTCGAAGCAAATGAATGCACAAGTAGCAAGTAAGATGCATCAGGATGGTCTTTTCGTTTCGGGTACACCTATCCTAGACAGACCCAACCCCTTTGTTGAGTTTCCAAAGTCAAATGCACATGATGCAAACAAACGTTCCTACTAGGGATCCGGCATGAGGATGAGTTATTCTAGGTTCAAAACCTTGGTATTTGTTCTAGACTTGTGTTCCCGAGCGGACAACTCAAGCCGAGGAGGGGGCTACGTACCGGGAACCAAAAGGCCATCCAGCCTAGTAACTTGTCCGAGCCTCTTTCTTATTTCAAGGTATGACACTAACAAAATAGGGAGTCTCGACCAACGAGCACATCCCCGAAGATGAGAAGAGAAAGGTTTCGTAGCAGTTTATATACACTTTAGATAATATTAAAGCGGTAAAAGCAACATTTAGCACATTAGGCCCAATCATGTAATAAAATCAGATAATAGATAAAACCAAATACAACAATTCATCTAAGCTCGAATTTTGAACCCTGCGAAACCAGAGATTCTAGCTTCGCTCCCCAGCAGAGTCGCCAGAGCTGTCACACCTGCTTTCCTCTACACCCCCGGAAAGGGTATAAAGGTGAGTTTTTTCCAACTTAAAGTGACAATCGAAATAGAATTATTTATTTATCAAATTCAGAGTCACCACTTGGGATAATTTTATGGTGTCCCAAGTCACCGGTTCAAATCTAGAGTAGAGGAAACGATTAACACTGTATTACAGTTCGCGAACCAGAAATTCGGGTAAAGAATTCTGTTAACCCGGGAGAAGGTGTTAGGCATTCCCGAGTTTTGTGGTTCTAGCACGATCACTCAACTGTTTAAATCGGCTCAATTATCTAATTTTAGTACAAGTTTTAAACCCATGTGCAAATTCCGACTTTTAACCGCCTTTAATTAATTTTACGAAAAATTCAACGTCACATAAAACTCATTTTTAACCGCGTCACATAAATGCACCCGCAACCCGCAACACATTTTTATATAAAGTTGTTAGGATTTGGATTTGGGTCACATAAATGCACACCCGAGTTTAGGAAAGTAACTTTTTTAATAGCGCGCCTAAAGCAACTACGCACTTTCAACTTTGCGAGGGCCATGAAAAATTCAATTAAATGGCGCGCCTCGATTTCCATGGATTCGAGTATTAATTAAGCGAGGGCCATGCATTTTGAGATTTTATTTGGCACGGCACACCTCGATCCCAATCCTTAGAGGAAATTAGAAATTACGCTTTTGAGGGCCATAAATTGTATCTTATTCGACATGGCACGCCCCAAATTTACTTTCAAGCATCCAACTAATTAATTAAAGACGGTTCAATGGAATCCCAATTATTTTTAACGAAAGGGCGGCTTTATTTAACTGCTAGAAGGCATCGTGTTTAACTATTCAATTAACTAAAAAACCATTGTTCCGGACAAAAGCAACATGATCAAGAAATAAAGCTGAACTTGATGAAATGAAATAGGTTCGAACAACATAGAGTGTATGACCCTATTCGCAGGTGCCCTTCGCATTTGTGCCTAAAAATGAGCCCAACCATTTAGAAAAAAATGTCCATAGGGATAAAACATGAAGGCCAAGTCTGATTGTTGATTGTTGAGCATCTTAATTGGGCCAATTCTAGGCCCAAATTTTAAAACTAGTACTTGCACAAACCAATCAAATACCAATTAATCAAAAGAAACCAGATGAACCATGAAGCTGAACTAACTAATAATTCTGAGTTTTTAACTATTTAACACAAATTGGCTAGTTAAACTTCCCATTGTATATTGCATGCATTTTTGGTTTGAATCTAACCTGAGAAAAATCCAGCAACAGCGGACTAGCTGTTGGGCTTAAGAAACAAGCCTGGGTAGTAAGGGCCTACTACCTTCTCTTGCTAAAGACCTCAAAACCAGGCTTAAGAGGCCCAAGTCTGGCCAGAATCCAAATTGAAGATCAGGACTCCATATCGAGTCTTCACTATCCACAAAGTACCAATTGCATTTGAAAATAAACTGATAAACTCTATCATTCCACATTCACTAGAGCATAGGGAAATTTTAGAAGCAAAAAAACGCATGCTTAGCTCGGACTACACTGATAATGCATTTATAATATTCAAGTTTGACTCCAAACTTAAATTCAACCACATCATGGAAACTTCTAACCCATTAACATTCTTCAATACCAACAGTAACGAGGTCTAAGTGATTAACACAGTTCACTTAAATCCAAAAACCAACACCCAAATTCGTAAAGAGCATAAGTTCAGCACAACAATAACGTAAGATAACCAGGCTAACAGGTACACATATGGCCCATTACAGAACATTTTTAGAAATAGAAGAAGTAAATGAAAGGATGATCCAAATCAACTTGTATTCAATCTGGCCTCAGTCGGAAATACATATTCTTAGCTACTTGTTGATCATGGTTTGAAGTAATACCTGGTAATGAGCAAGGGAAAAACCAAAAGAAGTGAAGGATCAGCAGTAAGCAGTAGCAGAAATCAGCCCAGATTCAGCCAATAAAACAGTGAAATCAGCTCGAAAAATCAATGGAACAATAGAGGAAAACCAACACTAACTCCAAACCAAAGATTAAATCATTTCTCTAACCAGATGCACAATTTTGGAAGTCCTTCAAAAATTCCAAATTAACAGAAGATTCAGAGAACCAAAACCAAGAAACCAAAACCAATTCAAACAATTTTCAGCATTTTCTCAGGATTTTCAGAAAGAAAGAAAAAAAATCTAAAATTCAGTATTTTTCTAATCTTTTCAGTCTCTCTAGGGTGCAAAAGTTGTCCCTTGAGTGAAAGAAAGGCCTCCTTTATAAGGTTGGGGGTCTGTTGTTTGCCTTCCAAGGCAAGGCAATCAGATTTTCCCAAAATACCCTTACAGAGCATCGTTCAAAACTAAATTTTTGGACAGCTGTCCATTTCCTTAAGATATTTTCAATTTGCAGCCTATTTTCCCTAATAATTTTAGGTAGTTCTCCATTTAGGAAGCTTCCTAATCAGTTACTAAAGATTCCCCCAGGTCAAACAATCCCAAAATTACACTTTCGAAGCTTGTTTATTACATTCCTTGCCTAAGTTTTCTATGTGCTCTTAGGTCCCTGGGGTTCTTAGTTATGGACAAATTGAGACTAACATCCTAAAGCCAGAATCACAATAGACATAAGAATAAAAAATGAGGCTACTTGAACATATTAAACAATAAATGCACTTAATTCGCATGAACAACAATTCACTAAGCCTACATCAAAGCAAAAATGGAATCAGCTGCCAGTCAATCTTCAACTTAAACCAATCATGATCTAACTATTTTAAACACCCAAAATTAATCGAGACGACTAACTGAAATCTAATTTAACTAGTGATTAACAATAACAAGTTTAACACTAACAAGACTAAAACCAGTAGTTAATACTAACAAGAACGAAACCTAACAGGCAAAACAACTTAACTAAGGGGACGGGAAGAAACACAAAAATGACCTAGAACTATACGCATTAAACTTTCAGAAAAAAAAAGAAAAAGAAAGTGGAAGAAGAATGAAACTCTCAGAATCGTAAGGGGATAAAGCTTTACCTGAGAATAGAATCAAGGGGATCAAATCCTATTAGATTGATTCCACGGGCCGAAATTGTCTCGAAATGACCGAAAATTGAGACTAAGTAGTTGTTCTTGCTTCGAACAACTAACCAACCTATACTTCCGGCTAGTTCAAAGCTTGAAGATAAATCGAAGGCTTCTGACCTATTGCAGATTCAGGACTTGGGGGTTAATGGTAGGTTTTTTGGAGAAATTGACAATGAAATCAAGACGAGGGAGGGTTAGGGACGATGGGATTTGATTTTTGAGCGATTTAGGGAATTTAGGTTTTTGATCTGGTTTTCTGATCTAGAATTTAAAGCCCAAATACAGGGAGTCGAGGGTAGCTGGTCAGAGATTTGGGAAGAGGAGACGGAGAGGGTTCTAGGGTGTGATTTTTGGGTGGATTGGGGTGGTTTACGGCTGCGCCGCCACCAGATATAATGTTGGGTTTTTAGGGTGGCGGACTCTAGCGTTCATTGCTGAGAGAGACAAGGGAGACTGAGGATGGGGTTTGGGTGTGGGGGGTGGTCTGTTTCGGTCACTTTTATACGGGGGAAGGGTCAGTTCTGGTCCGTTGGATCTAGTTGATCCAACGGTTGAGGTGAGATAGGGCGAAACAACGTCGTTTGGCTTAAAGGTGGGGCAGGCCAGTTTTGGAGTGGGTTTTGGGCCGATTCTAACAGGTTTAGCCGGGTACTGGGTAAGACACTTGGGCCTGAAGAGTGCATATTAAGAGAATGGCCGAAGCAGACTTTCCTTTCAATTTATTTTCATTTTTTTCTTCTTTTTCTTCTTTTTTTTTCAAAATCTTTCTTTTCAAATTAAAAATAAAAACCTAAATTAAATCCTAAAACCAAATTAGCCTATCAAAAATACTACTTAATTCTAAATAATAACTAACATAACTAATTAAAAACCAAATTACCAAAATTCGAATTTAAACAATAAAATGCAAAATTGGTTATTTTTTGGTGATTTTCCAATTTTATGAAACACTAATTTACTAATTAATAAAATTATAAAATTAAATCCTAGATGCAAATGCAACATATTTTTTGTATTTTTATGAATTAAGTAAAATTAACGTGCAAAAACAAATGCGAATAGCCGACAAAAATGCCACAAAACATCTACAAAATTGCAAATAATGTGAGAAAATTATTTTCTTGAATCTATGGGAGTAATTTATATAGGGAAAAAATCATGTGCTCACAGTCATGGGGCTGCAATCGATGAAAACCCCTCCAAAAAACGACGATAGTAACCCGCCAAGCCAAGGAAACAGCGGATCTCTGTAGCTAAAGATGGTCTAGGACAACTCTGCACGACCTCTATTTTCTTCGGATCCACCTGAATACCATCACTTGATACCACATGGCCTAGGAATGCCACGGAATCGAACCAAACTCACATTTCGAGAACTTAGCATATAACTACTTCTCTCTCAGAGTTTGAAGCACAGTTCTCAGGTGCTGCTCATGATCTTCCCGACTCCGGGAATACACCAGAATATAATCAATAAAGACTATGATGAACAAGTCAAGATACGGCCGGAACACACTGTGCATCAAATGCATAAAGGCTGTTGGGGCATTGGTCATCCCAAATGACATAACAAGGAACTTGTAATGACTATACCGAGTCCTGAAAGTAGTCTTTGAAATATCTGGCTCCAGAATCTTCAAATGATAGTAACCTGAGCGCGATTCAATCTTAGAAAACACTCATGCGCCCTGAAGCTGGTCAAATAGATTATCAATGCGAGGCAAAGAATAACGATTCTTTACTGTAACCTTGTTGAACTAGCAATAATCACTACACATACGCATAGAACCATCATTTTTCATCACAAAAAAGCAGGACCACCCCAAGGTGATACACTGGGCTGAATAAAACCCTTGTCAAGGAATTCCTGTAACTGATCCTTCAACTCCTTCAATTCAAGAGGAGCCATATGATACGGAGGAATAGAAATGGGTTGAGTGCCCGGCAATAGATCAATACCAAAATCAATATCTCTATCAGGCAGAATGCCTGGAAGATCAGCTGGAAACACATCGGGAAAATCCCGTACTATTGGAACTGAATCAACTGAAGGGGTGTCAATACTGACATCTCTCACATAAGCTAAATACGCGTCACACCCCTTCTCAACCATACGTTGAGCTTTATGAAAAGATATAACTCTACTAGGAGTGTGATCTAAAGTACCCCTCCACTCAACACGCGATATACCTGGCATAGCCAGCGTCACGGTTTTGGTGTGACAATGTAAAATAGCATAATGGGTCAACAACCAGTCCATACCTAAGATAATGTCAAAATCTACCATGCTGAGCAACAATAAATAGGCTCTGGTCTCAAATCCACTAATAGAAACCAAACATGACCGATAAATGCGGTCTACAACAAGGGAATCTCCTACAAGAGTAGAAACATAAATAGGGGAACTCAAAGAATCCCGAGGTACGCCCAAATGCAGAGCAAAATAAGAAGACACATAAGGATAGGTGGAGCCTAGATCGAATAAAACTAATGCATCTCTATGACAAACTAGGACAATACCTGTGATGATAAAATCAGATGCGACAACCTCAGTTCGGACAGGAAGGGCATAATATCTGGCCTAGGCTTCCCCTCTAGCTGGCTGAGCAGGTGGGGTAGCAACTGGTGCGGCGATCATAGCCTGAGAACTCTGTGGAGCACGCTGTGACAGAGAAGTATGTGGAGGTGAACTCTTCCCAAGTATAGGGCAATCCCTCACCACATGGCGTGTGTCACCACACTTAAAACAAGATATGGGAGGATGTGGCAGTGGAAACTGTGCGGTGCGGGTACTCTAAGACCCCTGAACACCTGAAACAGTATGTGAAATCCGAGATGCAAACTGAGCTGGCTGACCCACAAAACCTCTACCATGCCGTAATCTTCCTCCAAAATAAGTACCAGTGGGTCTCTCTAGTCTATGAGGTCTCCTCACTTCCCTATACTCTCTCTCCTGACCTCGTCTGTCCTCTCTCTCCTGGACCCACCCATCCTCTACTCGGCGAGAGGTCCTCACCACATGCTGAACTGGGACCACAGGCTGTGTCACTATGACACCTAGAACCCGAACAATGAGAACTCGTTACTCTAGAGTGGGGGTAACGGAAGTCTGGGTCCCTTCCCCAATTTATGAGGTAGTTGGTACAACCTGAATCAACCCCTCCTAAACTAATGTACCAAACATGCTCAGGAACCGTGCTAATGTCTCCTGACTGGAGCATTAGTAGCAATAGGCGCACCCGGTTCCTGGACTCCATTTGGATTTGCTGGTGGCACTTCAGTGGCAGCTCACACAGGTGCTCTGGCTGCACAACGTGCGTGTCCTCGGTCTCTACTCTGGCCTCGACTTCTGGTGACTCTCACATGGACGCGGGTGCTTGATCATCTCTGGTAGCACGTGTCGTCACCATCGGTGAGAGAATAGAAGATAGAAGTTTAGAATTGTGATATCAAAAATCTCGCACGGCAAGGAATTCAAACGAAGCGAAATTTTCCTAACAGTTACAAAGCCTCTCGTAGGTAAGTACATACGTCTCCAAATCGATCATCGAGACTCTAATAAACCGGCTTGTGATCCATGACTCATAGGAATCTAGAGCTCTGATACCAACTTGTCACGACCCTAGTTCGCCCTCCGTGAACCATCGTGACGGCACCTAGTCCCTACGACTAAGTAAGCCTAAAATGTGGAAGATAAACCAAATTTGCGGAAGAAAACAATTTAAAACGGAAATAGAGCAATAAAAACGTGGGAAGCAGAGCTTCTAAAGGCACTAATAACGATATTAATAATCAAGAAGATAAAATGTGATTAAGCTTAGAACATTATATGGTATAAGATTGTGAGAAAATTCTCCCTTACAATGGTTGTTGGAATGCTTATTTATAGTGGCACCTAGGGAACAAGGACCTGGGATCAAGCTTCTCTTAAATAATAATTATGGGGCCACTGAAAAATTTGTAATTTCTGGCTAGTAGTGTCAAATTCTCTATAATGGACTGTTTATTTAATACTGCAGAATATGTTGAGGTTTTAAGCTAAATAGGCTTAAAAGAGTGTAAATAGGAAACGGAGGGAAAATGAAAATTTTAAGTGAAATTTTAAGTTCCCCCTTGACAAAGGGACATTATGCCATATTGAAAGAGGAAAGGGTTTTTGATGGGTACATATACAATTGCTCTTATTGTTGCTCTTAAAGAGTTAAGAAGAATGCAAGCCTCGCGCCGTCGTCGTCGTCACTCGGCTTCGGCTTCGGATCTGGTCAATTGATTGATTAATTTTTTGGACAAAATTTATTTGTTAATAGCAAATATTAACAGAAATCCAATGAAATATTAATATTAAATCCAATGAAAATATTAAACGTTTTATTTTTGTTATACGTTTTCAGTTTTTTGGTTTTGTAACTGAAAATTAACCTCCCTATTTAATTACTGGTTTATTGTTGCGTAAATAGCCATTTATATTATGGCATTTATGTTATGGCCGTTTTACATAAACAACCATTCTGAAGAGTTGCATCTCTTCAGTTTTTAGCTCAACATTGACTATAAATACCAATCCATTCTCTTAGAATTTCCATACGATTTTCTGAGTTCTCCTCCTTTCTTCTGCGTTGTTAACTTCAAATAAAGCAACAGTAAATGTAATTTGCTACCGAACTTTGTGTTCGCTGAAATACTGCGGTTTGAAGTACTACTACACCAGTGTGTAATTCATTCTATCATGGCAGGAAATAATCCACAACCTTGGGTACTAGGAGGGGGTTAAATTCCTTAAGGAAACACTGTGAATTCAGTGGGCTCGAATTAACTTCCGTTTCGTTTACATTTTTGTTTATATGTTATTTTATTTTTTCTATAATTATTTTACAAATATAGTATAATAACAAAATATTCTTCATTGAATGTTATTGGGTGATATGTGTTCATTTGTCTTCACGAGCAACGTTCCCTTCGGGGGCTTCCTGGTGCCAGCCAAGACTGCTGCCCCCGTTCTCGACTTCCACATATGTTGCTTTTCATTTGTCTCGGGTTCCACATCTCACTCTACTATTTGAAAATATAATATGGTCCCATTTTATCTTATACAGATTGTCCCCCTACTTTCCGATGGCACATCCTTGTATCATCGGGAAGTTGGTAAAGATACCTTTCTCGGCTTTTACTGACTTCCTTTGAAAAGTTTCTGGCACTTAATTAAACGCACATCCTTCCAAATTTAATGCCCCGAACATGCGTCATCCCACGAGCTTTTAATCCACCGAACATGCGTCATCCCATGATTCAACAATAGTTTCGCCGGTTCTTGAGGTAATCATGGTCATGATTTTAGCCGCCTATTTTTTTACTTATACGCTTCAATATTCTTCTCTTATACTTCATAATGTTTCTAAATCTCTCAAACTTTCCTTACTCAACTCACTCTTACTTTTAACCTTTTTCTTCACAGAAACCCTTACTTTATGCTGCTAACTATGGCCTTCTCTTCTAGATACTCTAATTCTTCAAAGAACAAAGAAAACACTGATGATGATGCCCCTCCTACGATGAGCACCATTATCCCCAAAAAGCTTATTACAACTAAGGACTTTAAGTACAAGTTCTCCTCTACTAACTCCCACACATGGGTTGTTGGTATATACCTCTCTTCCATCTATCCTTCTAGCATCCCTGCAGTGAAGGAAAAATGTGGTTTCTATGACTTGAACATCATCGCTCCTGACCTAGCTGAATGGGTAACCTTCCCCAAGAAGGGTTTTACATACGTTTACACGTACCCCTTCTCTTTGTGACCATTTTCATTCAGCAGGGGATTTGACTCCGTAATCTTGGAGTTTGCCTCCGCTATAAAGTCTGCTTAGCTCAGGTGAGCCCTTCTACGTCGCGGACGATAGCTTGTCTTTGGCAGTTATGCTAGGAGACGGGGGAAGAACTCTCCCTGGCTCGATTGATGAACCTTTATTCCCCCAAGACTTGCGTGGGGAATGATAAACTTTAGCAAAATGTGGTCATCATGCTTTGCTCACCAACATGGATGACGACAACGACTATGGCTGGATCGAGCGGTTCATTGTAGTTTTCACCAGGGACCTCATCCCTATCTGTAAGGCCCCAGATTTTTTTTTTCAAGTAACTTAAGATTTCGTCGTGCCAAGGTAGGCTAATTATTTTATTTTGTGTGGAAATGAGGATCTAGGATAGAATGGATATCAATTAGATATGTTAATAAGTGTATAAGTCATATTAGGAGTGAATTGGGGTCTAAGGAGAGGCCTAAGTCTAAGCCAAGTTGGAAAATTTCATAATAGACAAAAGTTGTAAATGAGTGCGCACAAGACCTCAATTTGGACGCTCATATCTCCCGTTATACAAGGTGTTGTATGACTCACAACCTATCAAATTAAAGCCCGTTGAGTCTAGTTTCCAACGGAATAAACCGTTTATTATTTGGATGTGTATACAGAAAGTTATGACCATTTTACTGGGCATGTGTCACTAGCGCGCCCAGATGAGCGCCCGCGCTAAAATATGCGCGGCCAAGATAGAACGCTGGGCAACTAGCGCGCCCAGATGCGCGGCCGCGCTAGTAACGGGCCCCTAAATACCCCAAGACCGGTCTAGAGAGTTCCCAAGTCATTTTTGGGGTTAAGGCTTGCTCTCTCAAGGGGATTTCGTCCCAAACTTCATCCCTATGATCCAAGGTAAGGTTTTTAGAGTACTTTGAGTGATTTCTACCCGCTAAACACCTTTACTAACAAGGATTAATCTTGAAAATCCTTAGATCTTCTTTCAAATCCTTGAATTTTTCAAGAACACCAAAAGTGGGGATTCTTAAAAATTCTTACTATAAGAGGTATGTCTATCATCTCTAACTACTCTATGGTGATTATATATGTATGATATACACATTAGAACTCATGGGATGGTGATTGGGAGCCATGAGTGTCTAACCTAGGTTGTGTTGGTATTGTAGAGATTGTGGGATGGGTCATTGAGGTACGATTCTTGGTATAATAGTATTATGTATGCATGCATGTGGAATAGGGTTGTGGGAAGATTGATGAACATAAATAGGTAAAGATTGGGTTGGGGAATGAAGGAAATCTTGTAAAAGGAAGTTAATATCAAGATGCTCAACTAGTGTTTGATAAAATGCTCCAATGAGCTGAAACCATGAATACCTTCCTAATTTGTGTTAATTTTGCTATGTCTCAAGTAGATTGGGATTGCTAGAATTTTCAAAACGTCGTAGTAACTTAAGGAAAGCTTAAACGAGGTAGGTATGGCTAACTTTGACCTTTGTAAAGTCACTTTGTTTGGTGCACGAATATCTGTTATGTAATATCTACATGAATTACTTGTGGAATTACTGTGTTTGGTATGATTTGATTGTTCGTGGTTAAATCTCCTGATATAATGGTGTCCGTAATTGGCAATAAACCAAATGTGTGGTTGTGAATGTGTTATGTGGTAAGAGCTGAGAAACAAATGATCGAAGGAAATCGTGAATGATGAACTTGGAACAATTGTGGTAATAACATACATGGCTTGTATTGGCAATTTCGCGGTGATATAAAATGCATACGAGTTGTTGAACATGATGGAAATAGTATTGATGGTTGTGGAAATTCTTTGAGAAATTGTCGTTATTGTTCTTTGAGAAATTGTTGTCGTTGTTCTTTGTGAACTATTGTTGTTGTTGTTGTTGTGTTGTTTGTGAATTGTGATTGTACGGTGGGATCGGGTTGCGTGCTGCAACACGAAGTAATAAGGTGTGGGTTGTGGTGATAAGGGTGGCCGAGGTAATAAGGGTGGCCGAGGTAATAAGGATGGAAAGTGATCGAAATCACTACTGAAATGAAAATATGAGAAAATTGTGAAATCATTGATATGAAAATGTTGAAGGGGAAATGGAGAGTTTGTAACTTGTTTGGCTTGATTGTTTTCTTTCAGGTGTATTTGATTGGTAATTTCATTACTACTGTTACTTGTGTTTTATGTATGGTTGAGTTTACTAAGGGCAAGTTTGTTCATACATACCAGTACAATTCAAATTTACTGACGGCCCTTTTGCCGGGCGCGCTACATTCGTGTTATGATTGTAGGTGGATCCATAGCAGGTACTCCAGTCCACCATCCGTAGCTCCCCTTCACTTTCCTCCAGGAGCATTGGTGAGCCCTTTTCCTCTCGGGGCCTTGCGTGGCTTATGCCGCTTTTCTTCCCGGAGTCTTATTATGGTATTTGTGTAAGGTATAGCCGGAGCCTTGTTGCCGACAAGTATCGTATCATCCTTTTGTATCCTTAGAGGCTCCGTAGACAGTAAATGTGGGTTGCGACCTTATGTAAATATGTATTTTGTATATGGGGCGATGTAAGTTGTAAACTTCATTAAGTGGCTATGTACGTTTTGTAAAAAGGGTGTTTTAATTTACAAATGACTATTTTCCTTGAGTAATGGAAAATGAAAATGCGGGGTGACACGTGGAATAGGAAAGGCACCCAGGTCCGCTTGGCTGGGGCTACCCGGTCGAGTGCCGGTCGCGCTCCTCGGATTTCGGGGCATGACAAACTTGGTATCAGAGCCTAAGGTTTTAAAGTGTCCTAGGATGTCTCGGAGCCGTGTCTAGTAGAGTCCTTCTTATCGGTGTGTTGTCGACCACATCTATAAGTTGGAGGCTACATGGACATTTAGGAATGTTACCCTTCTTCAACACTCCAGATCGTGTGATAGAGCTTGACTATGAGATTGTCTTCTAACACGTGCTTTAATATTCAAGATAAGTTTAAACGCTCTTTCGTCTATTCGAAGTAATGTTGTTATATGACATGACAAATGGGCAAAGGCCTGAATAATAAGGAGATGGCACATGTATCATGTTGAACGAATGGTACGAATATATGAGATACGTACATAGTACCAGAAGCATACTTTATTCGAGAAAAGTGTTAAAAAAAAGATTACCACCTCCAAAGAGACATTGACTTGATAAATGAGACGCAAACTTATATAGCACATGTGGATAGTGTGAGAAGTATGTAAATGATCCTAAGGTGTAAAAGAAAAAAATTGGTTGTATAAGCATGTGATATATGTAAGGCATGACCAGGAGAGTACTGACAAACATGTAGGTCTCTCAATGGAGACAAGAAGTCATGGAATGAGAGTCAATTGAACCCATAATGAGAAGACCCTTGTGCTATGAATGTTATAAGAATCTCATAAGTGTATGAAGATGTGTTACACTCCTAAAGGATATTGATATGAGGAATTGGAATCCCAAAGCCCATATGGCTGAATAAGAGTAGAGAACTTATGAGGTTAATACCATTGTGACTTCAATCTCCCTAATAGTTGAACATATATGCGAGGGATAGAGAAATGAGACATATGTCCATGAAGTTGCTAAATTCAAGACTTGTATAAAAAATCCGGGACATTCGCCTCAAGTGGGGGAGGAAGGGCCATAGTGAGGCCACTTAAATATAATGAAACAAGAGTAAGACCATGTAGCTTTGATGTTTGAATATTTTGTTGAAGATATGCGTAGTCTAGAAAAGTGATAATGGATAATGTGATTATCTGAAAGGATATGCTAATGATAGACCACTAGTACCCCCAAAAAGGTGGAAGGTTAAGGAAGGTAAATTCTTCATACATGGCAATGTGAATGATAGGGCCAACAATCCTAGAAACTAAGAGTAGGTTTGTAAAGGGGTTCTATACTTGTTAGAGGTCTAGGGACAATGCATCCCAAGTAAGTACTATAGATCAAAGGTGAAAGTTTTGCGAGTTTTCAGAATGAGTTAATCATGAAATTGCGATTCAACCAAAGTTTCAAGATGTTAAGAAAGGCGAAATGAGTGGGAGAAATAAATGTAATGCTATAATAACCCATGAGAGTATTTGGGCTTGATGGAGGGCCTCTAAAGAATCTTACAAGCAAAGAAGTGTTAAGTGATATGCGGATGAACACACTTTCCCACGTATATCCTAACAAGAGTTAAGAGATGAGCGGGATGAAATAACTAAGGGAAAAGACCATGTAACATGTGGAAGAATGCATGGCTATTCATTAGCTAGGAAGAATGAGGTGAGAAGAAATGGGGAGAAAACCTATAAATTGAGATGATCACGGGTATCATAAAATATCTTGTATCAGAATGGTGGACTCGCTTAGCGTATAAGTGTTAATGAAAGGTATAAAGGACTAACCGTAATGCAACCAACTTGGGTGACACCTAATATAAACTAAAGGATGTAGATACAGTTCATGTCTATATAAAATGGAAAGTGAGACTACTGGTGGTGAAGTTGTGGTATGATAAGCTCATTAAATCAGGCACAATGATATTACAAGTTCACGGGAGGTAGACAAGTGTGTGGCAAAATAAGGCTATCAATTATGCACTATGAGCAAAATAGAATGGGAATGAATATTCCAGTTAGAAAGAAAAGATGGTACCAGCATATATTGTTCGGGTCAGTGGCGCTTTCTGAATTGAATGTGTATGAAGGGTGTTGATATGCATTTTGGGTGGTGTTGCACAGTAAAGAGAGATCATGAGAATGTTCACAAGGGAAAGTGGAGTGGTTTCTTAAATTCTATAAGTCATGTAAGGAGGGAAAATGTTGTATAGGAAAGGTCCGAGCACCGTGTTACATTACATTTGATGCAATGCCGTGCATGTCTGAGTGGTTTCTTAAATTCTATAAGTCATGTAAGGAGGGAAAATGTTGTATAGGAAAGGTTTGAGCACAGTGTTACATTACATTTGATGCAATATCGTGCATGTCGATGATATGAAGGAGTGTGCGAAGGATAGAAGATATGATTTCTTTGAAATAAAAGGTCATACAAGAAAACTCATCCAGTAATATCTTTTGTTGAGAATTTGGAAGAGCAAGTTGCAAGTATTCATAGAAGATTGTAACCATATCAAGTAAATTATTGAAAAACTCAAAAATCCTAGGAGGTCATATGTAAGAGAAATGTGATAAAGATGTTTCACTAATGATGCAACATGTAAAGGTGATAGTTATCCCTCTAGGAAACTCAAGAATCATGGAAAGAACCATGCAGCACATGACTTAGAACTTGTGGAGGTAGTTTTTGTGTAAAGATTTGGCGACACTATGTGTATGGGGTCCACGTTGAAGTATTTACGGACCACAAGCGCCTCAATATATTTTCAAGCAAAAGGAGTTGAATCTGAGACAGAGAGGATGGCTCGGGTTAGTCAAGGACTATGACATTGAGATTCTCTATCACCCGAGAAAGGCCAATGTCATGGCGGATGCTCTTAGCCAAAAATCTATGGGTAGTTTAGCTCACTGGGCGATATGTCAAAGGTAGTTGGCCATGGAGGTTCACTAGTGGCTAGTTTGAAAGTTTGTCTTGTAAAGTCTAATGAAGGTAGGGAAAATGTGCAAAATAGGGCTGAATCGTCGCTTGTGGTGGAGCAGTATGCTCAACTGTATATCAAAGAAATAGACAGGTTGCATGGCACTCTAGCCTAAATCATTTCCGATCGAGAGGCTCAATTCACGACAAACTTTTGGAAAAAAAATTTCAGCAAGGTTTGGGTACTCAAGTAAATCTTAGTATAGCCTTTTATCCACAAACTGATGGGCAGGCAGAGCGGACTATTCAGATGCTCGAAGATATGTTGCGATCTTGTGTTCTAGGTTTCAAAGGTAGTCGGGATGACCATTTGCCGCTTGTCGAGTTTGCTTACAATAACAACTTTCACGCTAGTGTTCAGATGGCCCCATTTGAGGCATTGTATGGAAGGAGGTGTAGATCTCCGATTGGATGGATCGAGGTTGGTGAAGAAGAACTGTTAGGGCTAGATCTTGTGCATCAGGCTATGGAAAAAGTTAAAGTCATTCAGGAGAGGATAAAAACTGCTCAGAGTCATCATAAATCCTATGCAGACGTGCGTCAAAGAGAATTGGAATTCCAAGTAGATGATTGAGTGTTCTTGAAAGTATCTCCCATGAATGGAGTCATGCGATTTGGAGAGAAAGGGAAATTGAGCCCAAGGTATGTCGGGCCATATCGGATTGCTCAAAGGATAGGACAGGTGGCTTATAGGCTGGAATTGCCCCTTGAGATGCCATTAGTACATCCGGTATTCCATGTGTCTATGTTAAATAAAGTAGTGGGAAATCCATCCGCTATTGTGCCGGTTGAAATTATCGAGGTTAGTGAAGAGATGTTATATGAAGAAATCCCATTTGCCATTCTTGATAGGCAAGTCTGAAAATTGAGGAACAAGGGAATTGCTTCAGTTAAAGTATTGTGGCGAAGTCAACAAGTCGAGGAAGCCACATGGGAATCGGAAAAAGAAATGAAAGAGAAATATCCCCATCTGTTTGAACAAGTCTAATAGAGATCGTGCGAACGGTTGTCTTTAAGCAATTTGAGGTAGTGTTCAGATTTGTGCAAGGCACCCCATTTTCCCCAAATTGCCTTATTGTTGTAACTTCTTAATGTGTGCCAAATTGGAAATGTTGATGCTATTAGGGTAATGTGCAACCCTTGAGGTAAATGATTAATTGAAGCGTTTTTGACATGTTAAAGTGATTGAATTGTATGGGGCTCGTTGAAGTAACCCAGTTTTGTGCAGTAAATGACATTGGTTGAACCATGTGCAATTTGCGATGTAAAGAGAATGAGCTAAGTGCAAGTTGTTTAAAGTGTATGAATATGTATAAGTTGTTGAGGTAATGAATTGTATACCAGTTGTAGGGATGACAAAAACTGTGTAATGGTACTTGGAAATATGTTTCGGGGGCTCTCTGACAGGTAGATAGGCCTAATTACAGAGGAAACCCTGGCGAAATTTTCGAAAATTTAGGGAGTTAGCCAAATGCGGGGCTGTTGATATATTTCATGATGTGAACAAGCTGGAGTTATATAAGGATGGCTAATGAATGAACCTCGATCCTCATTCGAGGATGAATGATCCTAAGGGGGGGAGAATATAAGGCCCCGGATTTTTTTTTTCAAGTAACTTAAGATTTCGTCGTGCCAATGTAGGCTAATTATTTTATTTTGTGTGGAAATGAAGATCTAAGATAGAATGGATATCAATTGGATATGTTAATAAGTGTATAAGTCATATTAGGAGTGAATTGGGGTCTAAGGAGAGGCCTAAGTCTAAGCCAAGTTGGAAAGTTTTATAATAGACGAAAGTTGTAAATGAGTGCGCACAAGACCTCATTTTGGATGCTCATATCTCTCATTATACAAGGAGTTGTATGACTCACAACCTATCGAATTAAAGCCCTATGAGTCTAGTTTCCAACTCAATACATCGTTAATTATTTGGATGTGTATACAGAAAGTTATGACCATTTTACTGGGCATGTGTCACTAGCGCGCCCAGGTGCGCGCCCGCGCTAAAATATGCGCGGCCAAGACAGAACGTTGGGCAACTAGCACGCCCAGATGCGCGGCCACGCTAGTAACGGGCCCCTAAATACACCAAGACCGATCTAGAGAGTTCCCAAGTCATTTTTGGGGTTAAGGCTTGCTCTCTCAAGGGGATTTCGTCCCAAACTTCACCCCTATGATCCAAGGTAAGGTTTTTAGAGTACTTTGAGTGATTTCTACCCCCTAAACACCTTTACTAACAAGGATTAATCTTGAAAATCCTTAGATCTTCCTTTAAATCCTTGAATTTTTCAAGAACACCAAAAGTGGGGATTCTTAAAAATTCTTACTACAAGAGGTATGTCTATCATCTCTAACTACTCTATGGTGATTATATATGTATGATATACACATTAGAACTCACGGGATGGTGATTGGGAGCCATGAGTGTCTAACCTAGGTTGTGTTGGTATTGTAGAGATTGTGGGATAGGTCATTGAGGTATGATTCTTGGTATAATAGTATTATGTATGCATGCATGTGCAAATAGGGTTGTGGGAAGATTGATGAACATAAATAGGTAAAGATTGGGTTGGGGAATGAAGGAAATCTTGTAAAAGGAAGTTAATATCAAGATGCTCAACTAGTGTTTGATAAAATGCTCCAATAAGCTGAAACCATGAATACCTTCCTAATTTGTGTTAATTTTGTTATGTCTCAAGTAGATTGGGATTGCTAGAATTTTCAAAATGTCGTAGTAATTTAAGGAAAGCTTAAATGAGGTACGTATGGCTAACTTTGACCTTTGTAAAGTCACTTTGTTTGGTGCACGAATATTTGGTATGTAATATCTACGTGAATTACTTGTGGAATTACTGTGTTTGGTATGATTTGATTGTTCATGGTTAAATCTCCTGATATAATGGTGTCCGTAGTTGGCAATAAACCAAATGTGTGGTTGTGAATGTGTTATGTGGTAAGAGTTGAGAAACAAATGATAGAAGGAAATCGTGAATGATGAACTTGGAACAATTGTGGTAATAACATACATGGCTTGTATTGGCAATTATCGCGGTGATATAAAATGCATACGAGTTGTTGAACATGATGGAAATGGTATTGATGGTTGTGGAAATTCTTTGAGAAATTGTTGTTATTGTTCTTTGAGAAATTGTTGTGGTTGTTCTTTGTGAACTATTGTTGTTGTTGTTGTGTTGTTTGTGAATTGTGATTGTACGGTGGGATCGGGTTGCGTGCCTCAACACGAAGTAATAAGGTGTGGGTTGTGGTGATAAGGGTGTCCGAGGTAATAAGGGTGGCCGAGGTAATAAGGATGGAAAGTGATCGAAATCACTACTGAAATGAAAATATGAGAAAATTGTGAAATCATTGATATGAACACCACCAAGGGTTGAAGGCTTGGATTATTGGGTCCAGAAAGTTTTGCATGTTACCATGCCAAAGACCTACTGGTGGAAAGAACTGGCCATGAAATACAAATGGAAGGCCAAAAATATGGCAAGTTGATTTTTGAGTTTATCATGTTCTTTATCTCGCATATAAGAAAATAGGCTAACTTCTCTTTTTGTTGAATTCAGGTCTTCATCAAGGATAAGTTACCGTCTCCATGGAGGGCGTTTTAGCTAATCCTTAAATTCAGCGAGGTTGTTGCAGGAGGCCTTTGACCTAATGGGTGTCGCTGGTCTGTTTCCGGTATGAAAGCTTCCTCTCGGAATACCATGCCGGAGAACAAGCAACCAAAAAGGCGACGTTCCTTTTCAGCCGAGGTTAAAAATAAAAAGGCGAAAAGCGTCGCACCCGAGCCACCTGCGAACACTATCTTGATCGACAATGATGGAGGAGCCAATGACGAGGCTTCTTTACATAGAAGATAACGACTTTCATCAGCTCAATAGAATGCTCAATCTAATGAGTTAATAATATAAACTGATGACGACACCCAGGTGCTCTAGGGAAGTTTGATATGATGGAAGATGTCAGCTCTCTCTTTTGAGTCTTAGTTGCTACTCCTAGTTCTTCAAGGCTGGATACCGGGTCTCTTTCATCTTCAGTTGATGAGCAACCAATAACTAACACTACCTTTATTGCAGCTGCTTCTCAGCCTACAATGCAATCAGCTTCATCTTCTCCTTTCCAATCATGCCTTATCCGCCAGCAACTGCTACGTCATCTCCATCGGTTGCGGACACCCAAGAGAAGGATGTCCCTCCTCCCCATTCCACAGTCCATGGAGAATATAGGGAATAACTATTTGCTACCCTCCGAAGATCCTTAGAGGAGGAGGAGAATTTCCCTCTCGGTGTCTACCGGGTGCCATCTGCTATCCCGGCCAGTGGAACTTGCAATTTACCTAAAGCCACTAGCCTCAGAGAAGGATAGGAAAAAATATAGTCTCTCTCGGGAGAGTGTATGGTAAATAATGCCATGCACAACACAACAACAACAAGATATTTGTTCCCTTTGATGTTCCTTGCATCATTGCTATGACAAGATTTTTAATTCAAACTTTTGCTTTGCAGGATAACTTCCTTGCTTCCAAGGGCCTTCAGAGGTTGATCCTTGATAAAGAAAAACTTACATCCGAGCGGGATAACTGTTGGCTCAGCGATTCCCTACACTAGAAGCACAAGTTGCAGAGGCCGTTGAGTTGGAGGCTCGGTTGCAGCAAAGCAAGCAAGATGTAGTGACCCTCAGCCAAGAGACCACCCTATTAAGGGTAAAATTTGAAAAGGCCAAGGAATAGTAATTTGGAGGGTACAATTTGTTGCCGATCGTAAGGCTTCCTCCACTGAAAGAATAAATAATTTTGAGGCAACCTTGAACTCCAAAGCTGGAGAGGCTCCTGCTGCGGAGAAAAAACATGCCTGGATGGACGAAAAGTATAAGTAGGTCATGGATCATAATAAATTTTATAATTCCACTATCCATGACCTTGATGTTAGCCTTCAAACTGCTAGATCCGAGCATATTAATCTTTCGACTGAGGTTGACCAACTTAAGGAAGAGCCTCAGCACCGAGCGGCTTCACTCATTACTGAAGAAATATATTCTATGTATAGCATAAGAAGGAAAACATTGGAAGAGGCCAAAACAGGTGTCATTGACTTTGTTACCGAGACCGCCAAGGCCTGTGAGCTAGAGTCAACTACCCGAAGGGATCTCCCAGTCCAACCTGATGCGAATGATTCCTCTAGTTCCAGTTTTGAGTTCTTAGAAGCTAAAGAACCCAAAGGGAATTCTAGTGAAGGCCAAGACCTTGAGCTGGCGGCGGATCTGCCTACTTCTCCTGGGGAGCAAATGTTTCTTTTCCCCCGGATTCCGAGGATGCAGTAGCATAACATTTTGCTTTCTTTTCACTTTGCTTTTCTTTTACATACTTTTGTACTTGTACTACTTGTCACGTTTGTTGTATATAAAAGTGCTTTTTTGTTTTAGTATTGCGCAAATTTTACTCTTTTGCGTCAAATTATACAAGGATCCAGGTGTATTTTTCCTCGATGGAATTTGAATTTCGGGCATAGGTTATTGAGAAATCAACCATTTACTGTGAGGGTTTCATAAGAGAGGGCCCTCTTATGTTTACGATTCTCTTGAAGAGGACGTCTCCTATTTATTATGATACTAGCATTTGAAGTACTTGATTAACTTTCAAATGATAAAATTAATTTATTGTTCGTACAAGAAACAGGATAAAAATATAATGAATTTACTTTATTCGTTACATTTTAAAATGTACATAAGCATTCGTCGTGCTAAAAATAAATTGCTATTACTTGTGGCTAATTTGTACAACTTGTTTCTACGGGCTGGCTGTGCAGTCCCCGATCCTGATATAAAACTTTTTCACTGCTTTCGTAGTCCTGGTTGATGTGATAGTCATGTTTCCATATTCTTATATCATCCCCTCCCCAGTTGTTCGAATGCGGAGAATGCTTATTTGAACACCGGAAGTCTTGCTCCTTTGAAGATTCCACTAGTGAATGGTTGGATAATCTTTTGTTATATAGAAAGCTTCACTTCCCGTTAGGAACTTTGCTATAGAGCCAAAGATTATCTAATTACCCCTTAGTTATTTGCACTCATGAATGGTCAGGTAATTTTTGGCTCGATAGAAAGCTTTGTGTATTGGTAGAAACTTTGCTATCTAGCAAAAGAATATGTAACTGTCTCGTACTGGCTCATTGCTTGCATGCCTTGTCATTTAAAGGTCTTATTTTTTCTAACAAATCTTCCTTTGTAGTATACTTTCCATTGTTTCCTTGTTAAAAATCTAGCGAGACAAATTCATTTGGGACAAAAACTAGACGAAGAGAAAAATAGTGCAGCCCATACTTTCAGTATAGGCGGTGCTCATCAGCAATAGTTTATTTTGAGGTGTGCCACATTCCAGTTGCTCGGCAACTTTACTCCATCTTGATTTTTCAATTCATATGATCCTTTTTCGATGACAGCTAAAACCCGGTAGGGGCCTTCCCACGTTGGACCTAGCTTTCCTGCATTGAGCTCCTGGGTGTTTTGAGTTACTTTCCTTAAATCCAAAACTCCTACTTTGAAATAATGGAGTTTGGATCTTAAACTTTAATATCTTTTCATTCTCTATTTTTGGGCTGCCACCCTTATGTGCGCTAACTCACTGCGTTCGTCGAGCAACTCCAATCTGACCAATAATGCTTCGTTTTTGTTTCTTCATTCATGCAGAAGTATCCCAGGGTAGGTTCCCCTATTTCTACCAGGATCAAGGTTTATGCTCTGTATACGAGAGAGAAAGGAGTCTGCCCCATGCTTGATTTGGCCGTTGTTTAATATGCCTATAGTACTCCCGGCAACTCTTCAGGTCATTTGCCTTTGGCTGCTACCAATCACTTTTTGAGATTTCGGATAATTACCTTGTTTGTTGATTCTGCGTTACCATTTTTGCTCGAGTGATAAGGTAGTGATGTGATTCTTTTGATTTTTAGGTCTTCAAGGAATTTTGTGACCTTTGCACCTACAAATTGTGGTTCGTTGCCGCAGGCTATCTCTTTTGGTATCCCAAACCAGCAAATTTTGTTTTTTCCACAGGAATTCTACCACTTCACGCTCACCAATGTTTTGGTATGGACCTACTTCAAACCACTTAGAAAAGTAGTCAGTTAAAATCAAAAGAAATTTTAACTTACTGGGGGTCGGCAGCAGTGGACCAATTATGTCCATTCCCCACTTTATGCATGACCAAGGTGATAGAACCGAGTGCAATAACTATGCCAATTGGTTTACCAACGGTGCATGGAGTTGACACTTATCACATTTTTGAACATAATCCTTAGCGTTTTGTTCCATCTAGGGCCAGTAGCCTCCTACCCTAATCAGTTTTAATACCAAGGAGTCCTCACCCGAGTGGTTTTTGCATATCACTTCATGGACTTCTCTCATTACGTGATTAGCTTCGTAGGCTCCCAAGCATCGAGCCAATGGGTCTTGAAAAGATTTTCTATACAATTGACTTTCCCTAAAGCTATATCAGGTTGCTTTATTGCACAGCGCCCGGGATGCCTTGGGATCTTCGGGAAACTTTCTGTGCTCGAAATAGTCAATGATCTTATTCCTCCAGTCCCAGACCAAATTGGTTGCGTTTACTTTATAATAGCCATCAACGTCCAACACTAAATGCATAAGATGTATAATCGTACCAAAATCTGATCCCTTTATTTCTGTGAATAATCCTAGATTGGCTAGTGCATCTGCTTCTTTGTTTTCTTCCTGTCACGCCCCAAAAACTGTGGAACACGACCGACGCTCAACTGAGTAACCCAACTGAGCAAGCCTGTTAGATTTCATTCTACCCAAGCTAGTTCATGAATAAAGAGGGAATGTTACCCCATTTATCAAAACACTAAGCAATCCTCCATTAGAAACTTTCATTTCATTTTCGTTAAAGACTTCATTCATAGTTTACAAAATATTACAAGTTTACAAGTTTAATGAAAAATATGCTTATCAAGTACAACTTTTCTAGTCTGGACTCCCATCATCAACCACCACCCAAAAACAGTCTACGGAGCCTCTAAATACAATAGAAGAGTAATAGGGAAATACCGGCAAAAAGGCTCCGGCTATACCTCAAAAAGTGATGAGAAAATGAACAAAAGATACATGACATGACCCCCGGGATGGAGTGGGGCTCACCAATACTGCTGGAAAGAGAGTATCGCTATGACTTGTCGATGCCGCCCGCTATGGAACCACCTGTATCATTAAACGATACAATGCCCCCGGAAAAAGGGATGCTAGCGCCGTCGAATAAAACTAGTATGTAAGGCTAAAAGTCCTCTTTCGGAATAGAATAACCATACAAGCAAAGAAACCACAAAATAGTAAGTCAAAATCAACAATGTACTAGCATCCAATTTGAAGCATGCAAGTCTTCTAGTTTACCAAAATAATATATATAATTTTTGGTTGGGTGATCATTAGCACCGATATGAGTTATACCACCGTCTTTGTTAGCACGGAGTCCCGATCGGCTATGTCGTCCCTTTGGAGACATGTACCACAATCATAATTTCCAGTTTTGAAATTTTCAGTTTTTGATTCCCAGCACAATACCACCATGTGTGTAGCATAGTGTTCGATCACGGCCCGATCGACTAGGATGCCTTCCCACATATGTAGTGTGGGTTGGCGTTACCAATTTACAAATGTTACCAAGTTCATCCCAATTAAGGGGAATAACGACGATCCATCCCTACACCGACACGTGTAGTTTCAGGTATGAGCCTTATGACCCACCCTTCCTCGGTTTTGCTAATGATACTCCCAAAAACATTTTTGATTTGATTTGATTTGATATTGCACACAATTGTAGTACAAATACAAGTATACAAATATAGCATAAACACAACCATGCTTACCTCAATACCTATCATATTTTATAGCTTTTATTAATGTCCTCAGTCTCTCTCAATAACAGTATTTCTTTGGTCCTTTGGGCCTTTCACAATATTCATCTTTTTCATGGCACGAAGGCCGTATTTGGTCTTCCACATTTTCCATCTCCTTTATTTCCAAGGATCACCAACCAATATCAATGTACTGAATATTTCGGGAATCATATATTTTTGAGTCAATAGTAATAAAATCATCAAACACAAAGGATTCTTCCCAAAGGGGAACATGCCAACCAACAATTGAAATATACATTGAAGTTATAAGCAAGCAATCACCTCAATTATCCTTGAATTACCCCTTTTTCCATCATGACAAATGCACAATTTCAACATCGGAATGTGTAAGGACTAGCATTACATTGAATGTATTTATAAGGCAAAACATTAACTAAAACAACCACATATGGGCATAGTTCAGGTACAAGGCCTTTAGGCCATTCAAGTTTTGAAGTTAGTTCATAAGAGTTGAGTCAAGGCTTATTTCATAATTTGTTTCACATTTTCTCATTCGATTCATTTCCAAATATCTTTATAGTTTATCAACAAATAGGCACATTCAATCAAGGCATTTAGTACACATAAGAGCAACTAGGAGCATTAAACAGATCTAATTCTTCTCACCCGGTTAGTATACTAACCTTCATTTAAAATGTGATTCAAGGCTATACCATTTTGGTAGATAAACCACACTTAAACTTACAAACAATATGGAATTCACTTTCGAAAGAGAAAGTTTAGCCTACATACCTCGATTGAGCTTTCCTTAAGTCCTACTATACTCCGAGACATTTAGCAATGTCAAACTCTTAGGAACAGGACAAACAAAACCACAAATTAGAGAGGTGATCATAGTTCTAGCTCATTTGAGCATATTTTCAAACACTAAGTGGGAGTTATGCTTTTAAAATTGTTTGTGAAAGATCCTATCATCCCTCCTCCCATCCTTAGCTCACAACCTCACCAAATACTTTAAGAACTCATGCATGCAAGATATCCACTCCCATACTCATGGATTACCCTTCTAATGGTCTATCAAAGTTATATCTAATAATTAGGAGCTTGGGTTATAGAACCTTACCTTTTAGGAAGAAGACCTAGGTGCCTTTCTTGACAAATCTTCAAGGTTTAAGCAAGATCTTAGGAGAAATGTTGGTAAAGAACCCCTTCTCCCTTGTTGATACCCAATTTTTCCCCTATATATTTTTCAATATGCAAAATACATTCAAACTAGCATGTATATGCATATATAAGTATGTCCAAGTGTTTTATTATTTTTCCTTAATTTTTAAAGGTTTTAAACCAATTTATTTCTCTATTTTTATCCATACAAACCCAATAATAATTTCCAGAATTATTATTTTTGGTAATTCATTTATTGGACTCTCATACTTATGCCAAAATATAGATAAGATAATTTCGCATATTTTTACAAATTTCTTTAGTATTTTTAAAACTGAATTGCATATAATTGCAATATTGGCCTCTTTTAGGATTTAATTGCGTTTATATTTATAAAAATTAAGTCCAGTTTTTTAAAATTGTTAATTGTATGTTATGAATCTTTTTAGTGCTTTCAATTTATTTTCAGAAATTAATTTGCGATTTTTTATAAAATAAATAGGGAAAATGACTATTTAAAATATAGCCACATTTCATTTCAATTAGAGCCTAAAATTGGCCCCAATTTGAACCCAGTTATTCGGGCCAATTCCCCACTCAAACCCGACTTGCACGACCCAACACAATCTCCTACCTATTTAATCCTAGCCGTTGATCAAAATGATCAACGACTCCCGTTCCCCCTTACTTTTTTTAACCCTGAACGACCCCTAAACCTAAATCATTTTCCACCTACCGGTGCCCTAGAATTCCCCTTCTCTCTCAACTCTCTCTGCAACTCTTACAAACCCTAGCCTCCGCCATCAAACTACACCCTAATCCACCCTAAGCCCTGCCTGATCCATGGCCCATCGTGGTCATTTGAGACATGTACCAGCCTCTCATGGCTCTTGAGTGTTCGTTTATGAGGTTTCATGGCCAGTACTCAAGGAAATCTGGTCCAGTACTTGCTCGACCTTCGTTCATGGCTCTTCTCCGGCCATCCACAACCTTTCTCCAGCCACTCATGGCCTTTCAAGGTAGATCTTTGACTTTCCTGGTTAGATCGGAAACTTTCAAGGCCTTTCTCACCTTTTTCTAGGTTTTTCAAAACCCTAATTTTAAGATGTTGCAACTTCCTTTCAGATCTACTTTAGATCTGTACTTACTATGATTTTCTTAAGTGTTTCTCGAAGGTTCTTTAACATTGCTTTCAAAACGACTTTTCATTATTTTCCGATTAGGGTTTTCCTTTAAGTTATTTCAAAAATCTCTTCTCTGACTTTGACGTGTTTGTGATTTTGCTATGTTTTGCTCATGTTGTTCTTATATCTGGGTTAGCATGTTGAAAATCTTAATTTCTTTTGGGTCTCAATCGAATCCTTAGGTTGTTTGTTTAAAGGTGTACTTGTTTAATTAAGTTCCTCGTTCTTGTTTGACTTATTTGTGTTACCATCTTTTAAACTTGATTTTTGTTGAAAATCCCTAGGTCTTTGGGTCTAAAATTGTTTGTTTAAGTACTTGACTCGATTGAAATCTTTTGTTTTATACTCTCTTTCCTTTATGTGACTTATCTTTCAACTCGACTATGGCTGAAACCCAAACTTTTCAAAAGATTTCCTCACTTGTTACTGTGAGACCTTTACTTGTTTTGACTCTCTTCTTCACTTTGGCTATACGTGTGAGCCCTGACTATCTAGCTTTGTTCCCTACTGAATCCTACGCTTATTTCTCCTACTATTGTATGCTGTTTCTTTTGCCAACATGCTTTCCCTCGCATGTCTGATGTTCTGTTCACCCTATTTATATACTGAAGTGCAGAAACATGTTTTTTCCTTGATTGATTTTAATCTTGTTACTGATTTCAAAAACTTTTCCTTTATGAACTCTAATTTCACTCACCTGTTTAAAGTTAATTGATTCCTTTCCTCTACTATGATATTTTGCCTTACTGAATCTTTTTCCAAAATAAACATATTTATGTACTTAAACTCGATTGCTGGTTTGAGGGTATGTCAACATTAGATATTGTTCTGCATTACCCAAACCTGACCCCTCTCAGGGTCGTATGCTCTATGCGATGTATTCCCAAACCCCTGACCCCCTTTGTGCAACTATTGATTCTGTGTAGTTTTAGCTTTAATACTACTGTTTTCAAATCACCCTTCTCCCTTACTATTCTTAACCCAATTTTAAATAAATCATTGTTTCTGCACTTCCACTATACTCTTAGAATTTAGGATTTGCCCCTCTTGTGTGAGCCTTGCCTTGGGACCCATGAGCTCCCCCTGAACTTGGACACATAAAGGCTGGCCCTTCCACACTGCACGCATCTCTATCTGGTTATGCAAACCTGGGTGTAAGCACTGCCCGAGATCCCTTGAGACCCTTAGGGAACTTTGACACACCCAGGACTGAGAAAGGCTTTGAAACAAATGGAATTTGAGATGGTTTATTACATAACTCAGAGAGGAAGTCAAGAATCAGGCATTTTCTAGTTGTAACTTCTTCTTTTACACTTTTCTGATGTAATTTATTATTTGGTCTGTAATAATTTGTAATGAACATCGGGGTTGGCTAGTGAAAAGGGGGTGGGTAATTATGCATGTTTAGCAATTAGAAGGGTATAAAACGTTCCTATAGGGCCTGCTTTAAATTCTGCATGTTTAACTCTGCATTTAGATATCATGACCGTAAGATCTATTTTCTTTAAATTCTGCATGTTTTAATTCTACATCTATCGATCATGCCTATAGGACATGTTTCAAATTCTACATGTTTCATTACTACACTTAGACACCATGCGTAGGACTTAAACGACCATAATTAGACATCACGTCCATAAGGTTTAAAATCAGTATTTTCCATAGAAATCATGCCTACAGGATCTGAAACCAGCCTGGTTTAGAACCAGCCTAAATCATATTGTTTTGAACTAGTTGTAAACAACCTTACTCCTTTATTTAATGCGGTTTAGAAAGCATGCCTATAGGATCCAAGTCGCTCGTTTAAAAACTGTTACTGTTTTGCCACATTCTGAATTAGTAATAGATATCATGCTTATAGGGTATCAACCATACACACTTAGGCAAGCCTTAGGTGACAACGATGAAAATTGAATCCGCTTTGTTAATTAGTAACTGCTACAACCAGCAGGTAGGCCTGATTCAAACTTCTTATCTAAGTTATGTAATAAACTGGTCTGCCTCAACAATCAAAACCCCCCCCCCTTACCTTAGTAATTTAAATTCAGGCCCTGATTGTGTTTAAGTCATGCTATTTATGTGCTTTTCTTGAGGAGGTATACATGAGCCTCTTAGTTGCTTACATGTTTCCCCTAATATGGAGTCATATGTGTTTTGTATGTTGCCTTAGCTTTTTCACCTTTTGAAACCTAAAAGTTAGCCAATATCCCTCCCCTTTAGGAATAGTAGTCCTAAGTTCCTCCGGGACTGACATAAATGGGATGGGTAATAACATGCAATAGTGGTCGAGACCAATCCGCACTTTAATACCTTAACGGGGTGGGAATGGTAGATATGGATATGATGACCGGTGTGCTAATACTACGTGTATCCCCTCTTTTGAGGAGTGTCATACCGGGTATCGCACTGATGTGATCCATATTACAAATAAACCTAGGACCCCCCTTCCTTTTTTTAGAATTGTAACTTCTCTTCAAGCTCTTATGTGCTTAAACTTAAATCACCTACTATTTGAGCCTATACTTGTCTATTTGCTAAATTGCACAAATTCACAAAAAACTATCTGGTCGGGAACCACACTTAGTGGATCCTGAGGGTTGCCTAACACCTTATCCTATCTCTGGTTATCAAACAAACGTAGAAGTGAACCTTATAGGTGTCCTAATTCACCTTAAATCATTAGGTGCTGACTCTTTAAATGCAAAACCCAGTTCCCAAAAGGAATGAGTTGACCTATAGCCAAAATATCATAAACCCGATTTTCCGATGCAAAGAGGGAAAAAGGGGCGCGACAGCATGGCAACTTCGCTGGGGATATTTAGGCTTTTACCATTTCAGATTGTCTTGAGAAATTTGTACCTCTTTATGTGCAATTACTTGTTTCATTCCTTTAAGCATTTAATATCCTTTTCAACTGTAAAACTAACATGTCTTCTTATTTCTTTCCTTTATTGCCGCTTTAAATTATGAAACTGTTGTATTTATCGCTTTCTTAATGTGCAAATACGTGCCAACATGTTTTAATTATTGTATAATCATGCTCAACATCATACTCCACTCGTGCCAAACAAATACCATAGCAATGCTTATAATGAGTGGTTGCACTCTTCCTATATTATTACCCCTAAATTCGGAAAGGCATATTTGTGGTAAAACCATTCGATCAACAGTGCAGTCGACGGTTCCGTTCCTTCCCCCTTGAGTTGTCCGCTCAAGGGTACCAGTCTAAAACCCTATAGAAACCTTACTCTGTTCAAAATATGCATGCATCATGGTCAAACCTAGCCAAATCAGTTATGTTGTCCACATAATGATCCTTTAAGATAGCCTTGTCCAAAGTCCACAGAGTTTCCCTGAACCCAAACGGACACCACCACATTCTGTGCATTTATTTAGAGAACTAAATGCTTTATGCCACTTGTTGATATTAAATAGTCGAGTCTGGTAGGGGTAAGGGCCTAACCCTTTTTGTTTTGCAGAAATATGAGGCACAAAGTCCCTAGATTCGGCATGGTCACCACCATCCACCCAAGACTGCTAAGCTGGTGGAAAGATCTTCACTCTAGTGATCAAACTCTCGTCTGAAAATATCTGGGAAATCTACCATCTCTTATGGAGATTAAACCTAACAATAACATCATAAAAGCTGCCACACTGTTCTGGGATTGTGAAAGGGCTGTATTCCTCTTTGGGGACATTGAAATGACACCCTTGCTAGAAGAGATAGGAGGATTGGCCCGCCTAGTGTGGGATACTCTGGGTATGCTGATGCCTGAGAACCGCAAAGGCAGGGGTTTCCTCAAAATGATGAGTTTGAAGAAGAATCCAAATTTGACATGTCTGAAGGAATCCTACATCCCCTTTGACTCTTTGTATGAAAGGTACGATCACAGCAAATCCTACCGTACCTACCCTGACGAGTTTGCCATCACATACTTGGGGCACATCCATCGAAGGGTTTTCATCTTCATGTTTTGTTTCCTAGGGCTAATCGTGTTTCCGATGAAGAAAGCAAGAATCCACATAAGGCTGGCTATGGTAACTAAGACCCTAATAGAAGGGATTGGTGGCCAGCCATTCAACATCGTGCCCATGATCATTGGATACATATATCGAGCCTTAGAGAAGTGTCAACAAGGAGCAAAACACTTCGAAGGCTACAATTTATTACTTCAACTCTAGCTCGTGGAGCATCTCCAAAGGGGTGAATACCGACAAGAGATTCAGCGAAGGGACTAGGATGATCACTTTGCTTTCCATCATCCAAAGAGAATGAATTACGTGTCCAATATGTTCGCTCAACCAGAAGATGCCAAAGGATGGGTATACCTATTCGATAATCTAACCGAAGAACAGGTTCAATGGATGTTTAAGTGGTTTCCGATCGAGGAATTCATCGCCCGATCCAGGGATGCACCCTTTCTAATACTGATTGGTCTGAGGGGAACATATCCTTATGTCCCTCTCCAAGTCTTGAGACAAGCTGGTAGGAAGCAAGTTATACCCAGGGTCAACAAGATGAGTCATTTCCGTGCTGACTTCCAGAATGATGATAGTCCTTACAAGTGCCAAGCTCAGAATTTGTGGCATTGCAAGATGATAATGAGGAGAGATACCATCGAGCCAGACAAGTATCATGTTGGTTGCGCTCCTTTCTACTCCGGTTGGTTGGAAGACAATCACGATGGTCTGGGCCAACTAGGGTTTTCTCGAGGTCACAGGACCATAGATGAAAGGGCCGAGGTACAGGTCAAATACAACCAACTGCGCAAAAGGATCCGGGAGTACAAAAGCGAACACCGCGGGATACAAGAGTCCAACTAGAATATAATCGAGGAATGGAAGGATATGGCTATCAGTGCCAACAAGTGACTAGGATACTTGGAGCGAGGCATAATAGAATTGGATAGAAAGTTTCTCAAAAGGGTCAAATACGTCCAAAATGCTGAAGGAACCGAAGGCGGACATCTAGCTAGGGCCTACCAATTGCTGGGACTTCGCGAGTTGGGAAAGCTATTTTACGGAGCCAAGGATACCGGATCTGGGGAAGGTCCTTCTGGGACCAAGTATATAGGAGTTTTTCTTTTCGCTTTATAAAATGTAATAAGGCTAATGGCCATTAGTGATTTTCATTTCATGTGTCAATTTGGGATTCGTCTATTTTTTATCAATAAAATGAGGCATTTAGCATCCTAAGTTCTACAAATCAATTTGTTGCTAGGCCTAGCTCGGGCACAAAGAGGTCCCCAAATTAGGACACGATTTAAATTCCCGCAATATGTGTTTAAATACTGTAATACGTTTTATGATCCTCGCTAACTTTGTTACCTTTTTGTTTTTACTTTTTTTTTATTATCCCCCTCCCCAAAGGTTAGTTCGTGCACTTTGGCAACATCATCCTATTCCACGAGATCCAGCGGCCCTCCACCCACTCCTCCTCTTAGTCCAGTCAAAAACAAGAACAAGGGCAAGATGGAAGATTTGAACAACGTCAGAAAGGAGAATTCAAGTGAACGGGTAGAGGCCACCAATGGTCATGGTACTCAGGTTCCTAAGGATAATGTATCCTAACTTGAACAGAAATTGTTGAAATTCTAGGAAGAGCTCAATCAGGTTTGGAATCTGGCAAGCTTGTCATTTTCCCTCAGCACCCCGGATATCACCTATCCAAATACTCAAAACCCTATACTGCCTCCAAACGTCCCAAAGCAACAGAATCATCCCGCTCCTCACATTATTCCACCGAAGACCCAATGCAACACCTATCATACCCCAAATAACACTCCGCTACTCATCCCAGAACTCCAAAACTCCACAAACGACCACTTTCACACCCACCATAACACCCCATCTACGTGGAGACTATGCCACACTCCACCCAACCTATCTCAAGCACACCCGAGTCTGATGAAAAAGACCTGCTCATCAGGAACCTGGCTGAGGAACTTAAGAAATTAACTAGCCTAATTCAAGGCGTTGAAAGAAGCAAGAGAATTGAGGGGTTGAACTATGAAAATATTTGCATACAGCCCGATGTCGAACTGCCTGAGGGGTACAAACAAACGAACTACCTGCGGTCCGCATATGAATGGTATTTTCTTAGCAAAGAAGATACTCCGAGCTGTTTACCTTTGGATGACTATGGAAGCGGACTGCATCCAGTATGTCTGAAAATGCCACCACTGTCAGATACATGCAGACATGATAAAGGTGCCTCCAAATGAGCTTAATCCAACGAGCTCACCATGGTCGTTCGCCGCCTAGGGAATAGATGTTATTGGACCAATTGAGCCTGCTGCATACAACAGACATAGGTTTATCCTAGTAGCCATAGACTATTTCACCAAATGGGTCGAAGCAGCATTTTACAGAGCAGAGACTAAGAAAGTCATGGAGACTTTGTCCGCGACTGCATTGTCTGTCGATTCAGAATTCCAGAGGCAATCATTACTGATAATGGCTCCAACCTCAACAGTGACTTGATGAAAGCTATGTGTGAGTCTTTCAAAATCAGACACAAGAATTACATAGCTTACATGCCTCAAATGAATTGAGCTATAGAAACCGCCAATAAGAATATCAAGAAGATATTGAGGAAAATGATAGAGAAGCATAAACAGTGGCACGAGAAGTTATCATTTGCTTTATTGGGATACCGCACCACAATCCAAACATCAAATGGAGCAACCCCCTATATGCTGGTCATTCTTGCCGAGGTAGAAATCCCTTCCCTAAGGATTATACAAGAAGCCAAGCTTGACGACGCAGAATGGGTAAAAGGTTGTTATGAACAACTAGCCCTTATAGACGGAAAGAGAATGAATGCAGTTTTCCATTGTCAAATTTATCATAACAGAATGTCCAAAGCCATCAACAAGAGAGTCAAGCCGATACAGTTCACACCAGGGCAATTAGTGCTAAAGAAAATTTTTCCGCATCAGGATGAAGCCAAAGGGAAATTCTCTCCCAACTTGTAGGGTCCATACATGGTTCACCGGGTTCTGAAAGGAAGAGCTCTCATACTTGCAGAAATGTACGGAGAAGTTTGGCCAAAGAAGATTAATTCAGATGCAGTCAAGCATTACTATGTATAATTTTCATGCTTCTCTTATATGATGTAATTGAACTATGCCTGAACTGATTCCCATTTAAGAGGGGATACGTAGGCAACCCTATGGGTTTGGTCACAATTTAATAAAATTTTCATTTCCCCCCGCAATTGGAAACTGGGACAAAATTTTGAGGAGGACCCTCAAAATTCTAAAGTAATTTCAGTCGATTGTCGCAAGCAACAGTCAGGAGTGTCAACCCATCAAACTAGGGCAGAATTTTAAGGGTGCACCCTCAAAATTCCATAGCAATAGAGGTTGCAATGTCCCGAACCACGTCACAATCGTCGGTTCATCTAAAGCCTTTTATTATACTCTTATGTCATACTTTTACAAATCATGCATGTTTATTATTGAAACTGCTTTGTTTAGCAACGCTACCCCAATGATACATACAGTATCACCAGATCAAAGCAGAGCAGGGCAAGCAAAGCCAGCGGTGATACGGACTAACCTCCTCCTCTACAAAACTCATGATTATTTTTGGATGCAGGCACTTGGACTGCAAAATCATCAAACATACTATGCACCTATGGGACAAACATTATTCAGAAATACAACCCTCAGAAATATTGCACTTACCAGCATTTGCTATCCGCACACACCAGTTATATTCCGTATGTCACAATATCCCTAGCGATCACAATGTCGCAATCTGCTATCAGCTAAGAAAGCTCTACTACCATTTTCTATTTTATTTCTTGCATAAGGCTACCATTCTGCCTTCCGAGACTAAATGTTGTCTCCATCTGCATTTTGCATTGCATAAGGCTACCATTCTACCTTCCGAGACGAAACATTGTCTTTATTTCTGCATTACATAAGGCTAGCATTCTGCCTTCCGATGTTAAACTCTACCTCCATCTACATTTGCATTGCATAAGGCTAACCACTACCTTCATCTTTGCATAAGGCTAATCACTACCTCATACTGCATCTGCATGGCTGAAAGATTGCCTCATACTGCATCTCAAAGGATGAAAGATCGCCTCATACTACATCGACATGGCTGAAAGATCGTCACATACTGCATCGGAATGGCTGAAAGATCTCCACATACTGCATCTGCATGGCTGAAAGATCACCTCATATTGCATCTGCATGGGCTGAAAGATTGCCTCATACTGCATCGTATGGCTGAAAGATCGCCACATACTACATTGCATGGACAGAAAGATCTCCACATACTGCATCTCATGGGATGAAATATCGCCACATACTGCACCTCATGGGCTGAAAGATCGCCAAATTATCCAGAGGCATCATTGTTTGGAGGCACCATCTTCATAGCCCGAGAACACCATGTCATGGCCTGAGGACCCCTTTTAATTTTTTGCATATTATTATTCAAAGGAATCATGGTTCGGAGGCACCATCCTCATAGCCCGAGAGCATCATTTCATAGCCTGTGAATCCTTTATTGCATGCTTCATGGCCCACGACATCATGGTCTAAGGACGTCATCCTAACCGTCCGAAGACATCATTCATGGTCTGATGGAAATTTGCATCATGTTTAAATTTATGCACATTATACACTTGCATTATTTCTAATTTTCGGTACAACGGCGAGCAACAGCCATCCCGTAAAGAGCAAGACTGCTCCTGTTCCCGCAACCATATCGAACCTTAACCATTCTCACAAGCCGCCCACTAACCCCGTCCTGGATATTACGTCCGTTCTTGGAAAGTCTTTAGCAGCATACTCCGCTGACGGATCACGAACTACATATGGCCTAATTCTTGTAAAACCAGGGATATGTAGGCAGCTCAGAAGCCAGGGCACAGCCTAACTTCTTCGAACCATTTTGTTCGATCAAAATTGGCCATCATATCTTTACCCGACAACTTTTTCATCCTTCCCTGGTAAAAAGGGGCAGTTGTTGATACCCAATTTTTCCTCTATATATTTCCAATATGCAAAATACCTTCCAAATAGCATGTATATACATATATAAGTATGTCCAAGTGTTTTATTATTTTTCCTTAATTTTTAAAGGATTTTAAACCAATTTATTTCTCTATTTTTATCCATAAAAACCCAATAATACTTTCTAGAATTATTATTTTTGGTAATTCATTTATTGGACTCTCATATTTATGCCAAAATATAGCTAAGATAATTTTGCATATTTTTACAAATTTATTTAGTATTTTTAAAGCTGAATTGCATATAATTGCAACATTGGCCTCTTTTAGGATTTATTTGCGTTTATATTTATAAAAATTAAGTCCTGTATTTTTAAATTGTTAATTGTATGTTATGAATCATTTTAGTTCTTTCAATTTATTTCTAGAAATTAATTTTCTATTTTTTATAAAATAAATAGGGAAATGGCTATTTAAAATCTAGCCAGATTTTATTTCAATTACAGCCTAAAATTGACCCCAATTTGAACCCAATTTTTCAACCCGATTCCCCACTCAAACCTGACCCCCTAACCCAATTTGTACGACCCAACCCGGTCTCCTACCTAACCCTTTTAATCCCAGCTGTTGATCATTTAGATCCACGGCTCCCGTTCCCCCTTACCTTTTTTAACCCTGAACGACCCCTAAACCTAAATCATTTTCCACCTATTGCCACCCTTGAATTACCCTTATCTCTCAACTCTCTCTGAAACTCTTACAAACCCTAGATGCCGCCATCAAACTACACCCTAATCCACCCTAAGCCCTGCCTTATCCATGGCCCCTCGTGGTCATTTGAGACATGTGCGAGCCTCCCATGGCTCTTGGGTGTTCATTTCTGAGGTTTCATGGCCAGTCCTCGAGGGAATCTAGTCCAGTACCTGCTTGACCTTCGTTCATGGCTCTTCTCTGGCCATCCACGATATTTCTCCGGCCATTCATGGCCTTTCAAGGCAGATCCTTGACTTCTTGGTTAGATCGGAAACTTTTAAGGTCTTTCTCACCTTTTTTGGGTTTTTTGAAACCCTAATATTTAAGATCTTGCAACTTCCTTTCAGATCTGCTATAGATCTGTACTTATTATGATTTTCTTAAGTGTTTCTCGAAGGTTCTTTAACTTTCCTTTCAAAACGACTTTTCATTTTTTTCCGATTAGGGTTTTCCTTTAAGTTATTTCAAAAATCTCTTCTCTGACTATGACATGTTTGTGATTTTGTTATGTTTTGCTCATGTTGTTATTCTATCTGAGTTAGCATGTTGAAAACCTTAATTTCTTTTGGGTCTCATTCGAATCCCGAAGTTGTTTGTTTAAAGGTGTACTTGTTTAATTAAGTTTCTCGTTCTTGGTTGACTTATTTGTGCTACCATATTTTAAACTAGATTGTAGTTGAAAACCCCTAGGCCTTTGTTTTAGACCCTCTGTCCTTTATGTGACTTATCTTTGAACTCGACTATGGCCGAAACCCTAACTTTTCAAAAGATTTCCTCACCTATTACTGTGAGACCTTTACTTGTTTTGACTCTCTTCTTCACTTTGGCTATACGTGTGAGCCCTGACTATCTACTTTTGTTCCCTACTAAATCCTACATTTATTTCTGCTACTATTGTATGCTGTTTCTTTTGCCAACGTGCTTGGCCTTGCATGTCTGATGTTCTGTTCATCCTGTTTATATACTAAAGTACATAAGCATAT
The DNA here is from genome assembly GCF_000393655.2 of Nicotiana sylvestris. NCBI lineage: Eukaryota > Viridiplantae > Streptophyta > Magnoliopsida > Solanales > Solanaceae > Nicotiana > Nicotiana sylvestris. The sequence continues at coordinate 195,889,397 of NC_091058.1, read as the reverse complement.
TTCTTCCTTAAGTGATCTTAATCTTATGACTGATTTCAAGAACTTTTCCTTTATGAACTCTAATTTCACTCGCATGTTTAAAGTTAATTGATTCCTTTCCTTTACTATGATATTTTGCCTTACTGAATCTTTTTCCAAAATAAGCATATTTTTGTACTTAGACTCAATTGTGTATTTAATGTTTTTACTACTCCTTTTATGGAAATAGTCAGTCTGCCTCTAAACTGATTTGTTTCCTTATTTGAATCTGTTATTACCCGTTAAACAGTGATTCCTTAATTAAAGGGAATCACTTGTGTAATTGATTCTGAGTGGAGATTGTTTCTATATTTGTGTTAAGACTTTACTTATTACCTTATTTCTCACATGTTTTCGAATTGTATAAATACCCATCCTCTTTTCTGTCAAATGACACGAACCATTTTGAGTTCAGAACACACACTTCACTCAAAACTCTCTCTCTTTTTTCTCTGTTACTATTTGTACTGCTGCCTTGTCTAGCCAGCTGAAAGCCAAGGCTAGGCTGTGGAAATTTGCTTACTTTTCTTCCTACATTTGCTTCTTACTGGTATGTTCTAATTAATCTTCGAGCATCAAAAACAACATGTTTCCTTTAGCTGTTTCCTTCACTCTTGTTTGCTCCTACTTATACTTATGCAATCAGTTTCATTAACAAACATGCTTTAATCTACTCCCTCCCCTTCCAAATTAATGTTTTCCTTTATGTATAAGTTCTATCAGTCACTTATTATGACTTATGAATCCAGAACCCCCATATCCCCTCTGTGTTTGTGTTCTCTGGCTGGTTTGAGGGTATGCCAACATTAGATATGGTTGTGCATGACCCAAACCTGACCCCTCTCAGGGTCGTATGCTTTATGCGATGTATTCCCAAACCCCGAATTAAGTATATTCTGTACTTAGACTCAATTATATATTCTATACTTTTACTATCCCTTATATGGTAAAAATCAATCTTTCTCAAATTGATTTTTCGTTGCTTAATTATTCCTGTTAGTATCCGTTTGAGCAGTAATTCCTTGATTAAAAGGAAGTTCTAATATTAATGGGATTTTGATTGCGATTATTTCCATATTTGTGTTAAACCTTTACTTGTTACCTTATTTTCTACTCGTTTTCAAAGCTATAAATACCCTATCCTCTCTTATCTAAACACACGAACATATTAGTTTAGAACACACACTTACACACTCAAAACTCTCTCTTCTTTCTTTCTCTGCTACTGCTTGTCTAGCCGGTTGAAAGCCAATGCTAGACTATGGAATTCTACTTGCTTTACTTTTCTGCACTTTGCTTCTTTGACTGGTATGTCCTAGTTTAATTTTAAAGCTTCAACAACAACATGCTTCTCTTATTGTTTCAGTTTATCTCATTTTTCTTGGTCTGCTTTTGCTTGTGGTTCTGTTATGAAACCCGTAGTTAAGCTACATTACCATCATGCTATAATGTCTCCCCTTCCCCTTTAAATTAATGCACTCCCCTATGTGTGTTTCAAGGAATGCTTTGTCAATCACTTGTTGTGTACTACCATTTTATGAATCCCAAGTCCCTATCCCTTCAATGTGTTTATGTTCTTTCTGACTAGTTTGTGATTGTGCCAGTATCAATTATTGTTGTGCATGTCCAACCCAGTCCTAAGACCCTTGATGGGGTTATGTGTTTACAGTCAAATGTCTATGTATCCCCAAACCCTTGACCCCCTTGTGTGACTACTGATTCTGTGGGTGACCCCCTCTTAAGGTGTTTGAGTTTTGTTTTATACTACAATTGCCTCCAATCATCTATGTTACTAAATGCTTTCAAAATGGACTGTCAATCCAGTTTTTAAACAAACTCCTTTCAACATGTGTTCTGCACTTTCACAATACTCTTAGAATACTAGGTTCTGCCCCTTTGGTGTGAGCCTTGCTTTGGGACCCTTGAGCTCCCTCTGAACCTGGACACATAAGAGCTGGCCCTTCCACACTGCACTTACTCTTGTTTATGCAATCTGGGTGTGAGCACTGCCCGAAATCCCTTGAGGTCCTTAGGGAACTCTAACACACCTAGATTTAAGAAAGTCTTAGGAACAATATTGGCATTTGAGGTGGTTTATTACATAACTCAGAGAGGAAGTCAGAATCGGGCTTTGTATCGTTGTGACTTCTTATTTTTCATTTCTCGTGTAATTCAATCACTTGGTCTATAATAATTTGTAAACCGGTATTGGGTTGGCTAGTGAAGAGGGATAAGGAAATATGCATGCTATAGTTGTTAAAGGGTAGAAAATATGTTACTAGGGATATATTCCTAATTATGCATTAGAAATCATGCTCATAGGGCCTTTGCTTCCTGCTTCAGCATCTCATCCATCACTAATCCATGTTTTTTATCACCTAGAAATCTTGCTCGTAGGACAATAACAACATTGGCATCTAAGTTATTACTCTTGTACTTTCAGAAGTTGTATTTCATCAATTCTGCAATCCTGCCATGTACATTTAGAAATCCTGCCTTAGAAATCCTGTTTTCAATAACCCTGCTATTTGCATGTGCATATTAGATAGCATGTTCTAGGATCTTGTTTGCATTCTGTTTAAAATGCCTAGCTAATTATTGATTCATGAAAAGGTAGTAAGTAATAATTTTCACATTGTGATGTTTTCTGAATAAAATTGGCAACAATCTCTGCATTTGACTAGAACAACATGCTTTTAGGGTAAAATAATCTCCAAACTATCTTAATAACTTGGAATAACTACTGCATATTGCTTTATGCCTAGGCAAGCCTTAGGTAACTGCTTAAATAAAAACCTGGAATTGCCTTTGTTTAATTATTAACTGTTAAAATCAATAGGCAAACCTGATTCGGACTTCTTTTCTGAGTCATGTAATAAATCTGGTTATGATGTTACCACTAAAACAACCTGCTTTAGGATTCTGAATTCAGACCTTAATTGTGTATAAGTCATGTTGTCTATGTGCATTACTTGTGGACGCATATCTGAGCCTTCTACTTGTTTTTCTGTGTTTTTCCCCTTTTAAATGCAGTCCTACTTGTTTTTGTATGTCGCCTTAGAATTCTGCCTTTAAACCTAAGGGTCTTCCTAGAACCTCCCTGATAGAATGAAAGTCTTAAATTCCTCTAGGACTGATAGGAAGGGATGGGTAACGGCATGCAATAGAGGTCGAGACCAACCCTCGCTTTAATTACCTTCACGGGGTGGGAAGGGTAGATATGGATATGATGACCGGTACGCTAATACCACGTATATCCCCTCTTTTGAGGAGTGTCATACCGGGTATTGCATTGATGTGATCCATATTACAAACAAACCTAGGACACCCCTTTACATTCATAAGCATATTTAGATTGTACCTCTTTTCAAAACCTTGCTTTCATTAATCGTTTTTCAAACACTTGTGTATTTAAACTTAAATCCCCTATTATTTGAGCCCAACATGTCTATTTGCTAGATTGCACAAATTCACAAAACCTATCTGGCCGGAAACCACTCTAGTGGAACTTGAGGGGTGCCTAACACCTTCTCCTTGGGATAGCTTCAAGCCCTTACCCGATCTTTGGTGACACAACTAGTCAAACAGAGTTATTTGCAAATAGGTGCCCTAATGCACCTTAAAATCGTTAGATGGCGACTCTTTAAAAATGCAAACCCCTTTCCCAAAAGGAAAGAGTTGTCCCATACCCAAAAGTGTCATAAACCCAATTTCTGCGGAAGGGGAAAAAGGGGGCGCGACAAACGCTCATAGAGGAAATTGAATGGTATATAAGACTTCTTCAAACAAACAAAATCATCATTTTTCCTGAAACCCATCATTATTAAGAAACCTCGAGGAGTGTAGTTTTTCGGTACCAACAAACCAGGACTATCCCACGGGAGCCCAACAAAACCTCCTATTTCTTCTTAAAGGGGAATCATTTCTATGTCACCAAAATGGAAAACGACTCTTTTCTCATCCCAGAACATAGTAGCGGCCTCGATTTATGCATTGTTTGGCTGAATGTCTAACATAGAGGGTAAATTCTCGAGGACTCTCTTCACATGGTTTTTGTCACTTGGCGGGAGATTTTCCCACCCATCTAGCAGCAAAGGTGGGATATTTCGAACCATGCCGAACTTTGGGACTTCGTGCCTTATCTCTGCAAACAAATAGAGTTAGCCCTTTTTCCCTCCAGATTTGACTATTTACACGTTAATGATCAATATATTGGCATGTTTCTCCAAATAATGCACAGATCGTATTGTGTCCATTGGGATTATGGAAATCCCAGCGGTCTTTGGACAAGGCTTGACTTACCGATTTATTATGTGGACTGCATGCTAACTCATACTAGGTTTGGACATGATGCATGCACAGTTAATATTAGAGTAGGGGTTTATAGAAGAGTCTAGACCGTTACCCTCAAGCGGACTACTTGAGAAGGAAAGACACATAACCGTCGATTGTACCGCTGATCGACTAGTTTTACTGCAAATAAGCCTTTCCAAATTTAAAGGGTGATTTATAAAGAGCGCGGACACTCATCAAGTGCCTCTATGGTATTAATTATGCACAAGTGGAATATGATGTGGAGCATGCTTTATGAAAATATAAAATAACACGCTGTCAAATATTTCTTGCATGATGAAAGCAGTAAATGTTGTATTGAATGAAACGTAAAGACAAAAGAAGAAAAATAAGGAACAAGTTAGTTCGTGCAATGTGGGAATTGTGGTAAAGTTGATAAGGGAGTGAGGGTGGGGAGAGACATGATGTAGCAAAAAAAATGTCTAAAGGAAAGCACATGTTAATACCAAATTAAGCAGAGATTTACATGTGAGTTCAAATAAAGGGAAAGCGGGGAAAAGGTTGTACAGGTAGCAAATAAAAGGGAAACGGGAGTGGGATATTCATGTAACAGCAAAGATAATAAATCCATGCTTATTAGAGAAGACTAATTCATATAAACCAAGTTCACTTATGGTAAGAGCCTAAAAAATCTCCAGCAGAGTCACCATGCTTTCGCGTCCCTTTTCTCGCGAAATCGGGTTTCGACACATGACAACTCTTTTAAGGAAGGTGTTAAAAGAGAGAGTCACCATCTAACGGGTTTGAGGTGCATTGGGGCACCTATGTTTGGACATAAATCTGTTTGGACTAGTTTACATTACCAAAAATCGGGTAAGGGCTCAAAATTACCTCGAAGGGAAGGTGTTAGGCACTCTTCGAGGTCCATAACTGTGGGTTCCGACCGAACTCAATTATATGAATTAGTCTATGTGATCAAAGACAGGAAAATAAGGAATTTGGTAAGTTCATTATTCAACACAAATAATTAATTTAAAGACAAGATGGGGGGTCCTAAATTTTTTAGCCAAAAGGATCACCCCGTGCAACATAAATAATACTTCGTAACTCCTTCAAGATGGGGCATTACTCACATTATTCAGTGGGCATAGACTATCATATCCTGCAACCCGATTACTATATTAAAATTGTTACCTAATGCGCACTAGTTGATTCTAAACCGTGCCCTATGCGTGCACTACCCATCCTATGCCTATGGTCCAGGAAGCTTTGGACCTCTATTTAGGTAGTTCTAGACTTCACTTAGGCTTCTTAAAATAATAAAACTAATTGACATGAAAAACAAGTTCAACTTCATATAAAAGCAGTTAAGGGCTCAAGTTAGCCTCCACACTTTGGCAACAAATGCACGCAAACACATTGCACATTTGACAGTTTCAGAATAGAGACAAGTTAAAACCATTAATCCCTATAGACATGATTTCTATGTTACCTTGGATTTCAAACATGTATCATTTTCAGATGTAAAATGTAATCTTGTAGACGTGATTTCTAAACGGGTGCACAGTTCAGGGAGTTTGATATTGCATGCTCGTTATTAAGACTACAAGTTATTGATCCTATAGACATGATTGCTAAATGATTCTGGATTCCATCATTATAAAGGTAACGCTACAATTTTAATGTATTAGACATCTAGTCATTGTGTGATTATGTAGTAAAGTTGTGTGAATACATCAGGTTAGAAGCATTAATAGAACACCCTATAGGAAGGATTTCTAGCAATTAACAATTATACTTGATTTTTTAACATTTTATCTTTATATGCATGCTTTTTAGGCGGGTAACAATATAATCAGAATAAAAGAAATGGCATCTAATCTGATTATGTTCCTATATGCATGATGTCTACGTGAACATTGTAAAGAGCATGTATTTGTTAATCAATGTAATTCTATAGGCATGGTGTCTATGTGAACATGATGCAATTGAAGGATCGATCATTTATTTTCTATAGGCATGATTTCTAACAAACACGTGGAAGCAGAATATATTAAATGAATTGAACACCTATAGGCAGGTTATCTATCAAACATGTAGAGGCAGAATATATTCGAGCAAATTAAACACCTATAGGCAGGATTTCTACCCATTTCATGCAATATTAAATAAGCCCAGTTTCTCAATTTTAATAATACCCTAATTGTTATTATATCATTATTACAGGCCCAATGAGTGAAATAAATTATAAAGTTACAAAATGACTATAGTGGGCCTAAGACAGGCCTAAAGTACACCCAGCCAGTCCAGGCCTTCAATTTCAAGTCCACATAGTTCACAACAGCCCAGAAGGCAGTTTTCATATCCATAACCTAGTAGCCATTAGAAATACAACCATGTACACAAGACTATTGGCTTATTCAGTAAGTGAAATGGAACAGAATTGAGCAATTAGAATAAAGGCAAAGAACCTTGAACACTAGTGTGTCAGAGTTCCCAAAGGTTTCAAGAACCCATGGAAGTGCTCATACTAGGGAGGTTAATAGAGGAGATTCAGGGATAGACTGGGGACCAAGTCCTAGTGTGTTAGAGTTCACAAGAGTATCAATTGGACCCCGAGCAGTGCTCACACGAGGGAGGTCAGTAGCAAGAGCCTTGATAGCCTTGGCTTTTAGCCGTTTAAGAATAAGGAGTTCAAAATAACATAAGTGATAAATAGGGAGACTGGACAATAGCTGAGGGACAGAACTGAAGAGTACAAGTTGAGTACATAGAGAAAATAATCAAACAGGCTTTAGGTTTTAAAAGCAGACTTAGCAAAGAACAAGTTCAATACCCAGTGCATAAGAAATCATACATTAATAAAATAAGTTTGTAGGATTGGTATACACATACTCATAATAAAGACGAGATTTAGATTATGTTAAGTAGGTGCTAGTGTTACAAGAAAGAATCACATTGACTGGCAACAAAATTTAGACAGGGTGAAAACAGATTATTGCAACTACTAGGAAGTCAAGACATACTAGAAGCATATAGGATCAAACGTGCTACCTAGGCAGCATATTACCATAGAAAGTTCAGAATGGGACATGAAGCAGACTTGTGCTATATAACTAATGACTATATTCATTAACTAATCTATTAAAAAGGATATGAAAGCATTGTCCAGGTAACAAGATTGATAGCAAAATTAAACACTACAAAGAGGCTAAAGTACAAAGGTCCTTAAAATTATCAAAATTACAACACATAGGCTAAATGAGCTTGAAAAGAAATTAATCAATTCAAATCAGGTTCAGGCATGTCTTAGATTACCAACATAATGGAGTTAATGATTAGAGAAACCTAAAATTGAAGTAAAGCAATCAGAATTACATACAAGAACAACCTAGAAAACACCTTAAACTACAATCTCCAGAAATAAAAACATATGTAAGTGTCAGACAAATAGGAATGGAGTGACAAAAGTTCAGCAACTCACCAGTTAAGCGAAAAACAAGAAAGAACAAAGTCCATAGTAGGAAGAACCCAGAATTTCTGGCCTTGGCTTTTAGCCGACCAAGAACTAGAATATAGAACAAGAGTATGAAAAAACAAAGAGTAGTAACTTCAGTTCTTGGTAAATATTAATGATTTCAGTCTCGTCTAAAGGGAATGAGGGGAAGGGTTTATATAGCACGGGAAATTAAACAAATAAAAAAGGAAAAACTATAAAATCAAACGTAAATAAGGAAGAAGTATCATACAGGATCAGTAAAATTGGATTTAGGAAAAATTAAGTAAACCCTAGTTTTAGGGAAAACAAATATCACCGGAATATACATAAACACAGTAGCATAGAATGAATATAGACACAAATAACTCTAAAAATTAGAGAATCGAACTAATTTTTTTTCCAATCTAAAGGGATCTGAAAACCTTAATTTTGGGTAAGTAAGAATCAATAGGAGATATAGCAATATTCGTACTTACAATAGAGCATATAATGAATATAGATGGAATAATCAGAGAAATCAAAGGTCTGAACCATTTTTGGTTCGATTCTTATGAGATCTGCTTGCATTGTTTAGGCAAGAAGTATAGAAAGGATCTAGTACCAGGGAGAGATCATATATGGCAAGAAACAGCCATGGAATCCCATGTCAGGTGGGATTAAGAGAGTGATTCGGGGAGGGAGGAAGGAAGACGGCTAAGGTTTGAAAGATGAGAGATGAGAGAATTCAAGGGCGGAGAATGTGTGAGAATAACTTAGGGTTAGGGGGTTTGGATATAATTAAAAGGGAGGGTGTAATGTGGGCCGTTGATCTCAAAGATCAACATCCATAATTTAAAAGGGGGTATTAGGTCAGGTAGTCAAACAGGTCGCGACCGGGTGTGGGGTTGGGTTAATTGGTCTTGGGCCAAGGGTAATTGGGCTGATTTGGGTCTAATTTTGGTTTTAATATTGTGCTATTATTTAATACCTAAAATTCAACAAAAATAATTTATAAAAATGCTTAATAAATAAATAAAAATGTTATTTATGCAATAAAATAGTTTACCTTGAAAATGGTAACTACAATTATTATTTGATTTCGGGGTTATAAAAATATGTGATTTAGTTTAACGTTAATTGTTAGGCAATATATGCTAAGTGTAAGTGAAGAAAATAAGAAATGCAAATCAATAGAGTTACAAGGCTGGGCCTCGAGCTGGCTGGAGCAGAGCCTCGAGGTCTAGATGAAGCTAATAGAAACGAACGATTAATGAAGAATTAATGATAATGATGGCCTCAAAGGGAGCCTTTTACGATTAATAATGAGTAATACATAAATAACAATAAAGGAACACTGAATGAACAATAAAAGAATAGGCAATTAATGCGAAGAACAATTGTTTAAGTAGAGAGTAAAGAATGTTGTATTGTATTCAATATGTTGTGTAATAATCCCAGCCACTTTACAAAATTACAAGGGTCCCCTTTATATAGGAGGGGGGATCTTTATATAGTACATGTCTAATCATGATGGGGAAATGCTATTGGTACAGCTATATAATGATTCAATGTGGATTTGTACTATTCTTTGCAGACTCTGTTAGCCCTCATCACGTGCCCTTGGAGGTCTTTCACCTTTTCATAACAGTCATCGATCTCCATGCTGCCTCGAGGTGCATTATAGCGAGTCTTCGATATGCCCTGCTGAGGTGAGTGCCTCGAGAGCGAGCCTTGGGTTGTGCTTCGATCCTATCAAGTCCGGGCTCGAAAATGCCATGGAAACCTTAAAAATCAGCCTTCCTTGATTTTAATCGGATACAAAAATAATTAACAATAATAATTTAGCATTATAAAATACAAAATACTATTTTGACGCACATAGTATAGATAAAGAACAATTATATGTGCATACATGCAATTATTGCAAAATAAGGTAAATAGCTTAAAAAATACATACATAATTATACGAAATAAAGAGAAAACATTATGAAACATATGTGAGGATGCAAAATAATAATTTGGATGATTAAGTCATCACAAATAGTTTGAAGGAATAATTATTCAAGTAATTTAAATGCAGAAAAATTAATTTAAAGCTATAAAAATAATGAAAAATAATAGATAATGCTTGTATAGGTTTATAAACCGAAATGATGATGCAAATATACTATTTAAAAATATGAGGGAAAAATTGGGTATCAACATGTGGTATATCATGTGATTGTGTCTTGGGATATGGTTATGGCTTGATGCAGCTTGTTTGAGACTTATACAATGTGTGGATGCGATATTCGGGTCTTATAAGAAATTTCGAATGTTGGAAATTGGACTCTAAGGTTTGTGGGCTAAGGTTGAATTAAGGATCTTCAGTTAGGTTGTGTCGTCACACTTATATGCATTAGGGTTATGTGGGATCACTCCTGGGTACGTGCATGGATAGGTTACACAGCGATTTGATGTCTTTGGGACGACTCTTGGCAAATTCGAGGATGAACATATGTTTAAGTGGGGTAGGATGTAACGACCTAGCCGATTGTTTTGAGCATTTGCACTTTTCTCGGTAGTTTAAGGGCACGAGTATATTCGCATGATGTATTATGACTTGTGTGAATCGTCAGTTTTGGTTTTCAGGTTGTTTGGAATCTATTTGGAAGAATGAACTTCATAATTGAAGCTTTAAGTAAGAAGAGTTGACCAAATTGGACTTTTTAGCATTTGACCTCGGATTGGAGTTTTGATGGTTCCATTAGGTCCGGATGGTAATTTAGGACTCGGGCATATGTACGGATTTGTAATTGGATATCACCATATCACCACTAGAAATATCCAATTAACCACTGGGGATACTAGTAAACATGGTATACGAAGAATAGTAGTATACCACTAACAATAGTATACTATTATGTGTTCATGGTATACTATAATAGTTGGTATACTTTGTAGTATAGGGGGGATACCACTAACTATGATATACTATAATTGGAACAATATGGTATACTATTATAGTTGGTATACTTTTTAGTATGCCAACTATAATGGGATACCAGTAACCATGGTATACGAAGAATAGTAGTATCCCACTAATAATGGTATACTTTAATGTGAACAATATGGTATACTGCGATAGTTGCTATACTTTGTAATATAGGAGGAATACCACTAACTATGGTATATTATAATTGTGGTATATTTTGTAGTATAGGGTGAATACCACTAACCATGGTATACAAAGAATAGTAGTGTACCAACATTGTGTGGGGATACCACTAACTATGGTATAATATAATGGGAATACAAGTAACCATGGTATACTTTGTATTATACCTACTATAGTAGTATACCAAAACTATGAGAATATCAGTAACCAGTGGAATCATGGTATACCAACACTATGGGAATCATGGTATACCAGTAACCATAGCATAGCAACTATACTGGGAATACCAGTAACCATGATATACAAAGAATAATAGTATACCAATATTATGGGGGAACACTCTGTAGTATACCAAGATTGGAAATAATGGTATACTCCATAATATACCAAGACCCCTGGCAATGCCAATAAACCTGGTATAGCCCATAATTTACCAAGACTCCAGATAATACTAGTAATTGTGGTATTCTAAACAGTATACCAAGAATAGTGGCATAGCAACAGTATGGAGAATAGCAATAATAATGGTATATGCTATAGTATACCAAGATTATTTGGAATAATAGTTGGATATAATAGCACCTCATCTCAATAACCGAAAAATAAACTGAAATGAATAAAAAAGATGCTGAGATAGATAAAACCAATAAATTTCTTGAACTTTATTCCAGAAAACTATATATGAGCAACACTATTACAGTAATCCAATGAAACAATTTGATACTATGTAAAAACTAATACATTAAATATATGTTATGTGTTATGAATAGTTTGTACATTGGATACTACTTTGGATACTACATTGGATACTACATTGGATGCTACATTGGATGCCCATATTGTGAATAACTTAAAGATTAAATTTCCTATTTTATGTCCATCATCTTTACTTTTTATGCCTATAAAAGGCCATGTAATTGCAATGAAAAATGACACCAAAGTGAAAGAAGAAAACACTTCTCCATTCTCTCTATCTCTTCTTGTTTACATTTTACTGCATTGCTTTTATTTTATAACACGTTATCAGCACGAAGCTCTAATTTTATTCTTAACTCCCGCTAAGTTGAGCCATATTTTATTAAGGTATATATCATTATAATCATTTTATTTATGGCCGTACATATCATATGCTCATTATTTGCAGATTACTTGTGCGCTTGGGCATCTTAAATAGTTTAAGTACATTGCAGTGATAAAATAACTATTTCCTTCCGTGCTCAACTCTTAGAGGACCTCAAAGTCATCAAACTAGCTATGCACTAATGTCATACTTATAATATTCATGGACTCCCTAGATCAAAACATATCTTTAAGGCATTTTGAAGAACTGTGAGAAATAAATTGACAAGCAATAATTTTATAGTTTAATTACTTTATATTTATTGGAACATATAAATAATGTTAGTCACGTTCAGTTCTATTAACACATATATATCAATAATATAAAGTGAAATGAAACAAGTATGTAATTTCTACTTTATGGCAAGAATAAAATGAAATAGTAGATTGTTAACATGATATAGCTCTATTTTCATTTCTTTTACCTTAATCGTTTTGTTTTCATTAATTGTTTATTATTATAATTATTTCTCTAACTTATTCATCTTTTATGATAGTTTTCACTATGTCAAATTTATCAAAACTTGAATTTGTGGCACTTGACATCACCGAGAGGAACTATTTATCATGGGTTCTTGATGCTGAAATTCACCTTGACGCTAAAGGTCTTGGAAATACTATTATACAAGGAAATGAAGCATCAAATCAGGATAAAGCGAAGACCATGATTTTCCTTCGTCATCATCTACATGAAGGGTTAAAAACTGAATATTTAACCGTAAAAGATCCACTTAAATTATGGATTAATTTGAAGGATCGATATGACCACCTAAAACTTACGGTATTACCGAAAGCTCGGTATGAGTGGATACATTTAAGGTTGCAAGACTTTAAAACTATAAGCGAGTATAATTCTGCTATCTTTAAAGTAAGTTCTCTATTAAAATTATGTGGAGACACTATCACAGATGAGGACTTATTGGAAAAACTATTTTCTACTTTTCACGTTTCAAATGTGGTGCTACAACAACAATACCATGAAAAAGGTTTTAAGAAATATTCTGAGTTAATCACATGCCTACTTGTGGCTGAGCAGAATAATACTCTATTAATGAAAAATCATGAAGCCCGTCCCAGTGGGTCAGCTCTATTTCCGAAAGTGAATGCTGTAGCAACATATGATAAGTTTGAAAGAAAACAAAATAATTACCGTGGTCGTGGACATGGTCGTAAACGTGGACGTGGCAGGGGGCGAAACAATTATCGTCATTATGGTGGAAATAAATTGGAGAACAATAAGGGTTCTCAAATTAATCATTCAAAAGGTAAAGCTAGTATGTGTCACCGATGTGGTATGAGAGGTCATTGGGCACGCATTTGTCATACGCCAGAACATTTTGTCAAACTTTATCAAGCCTCCCTCAATAAAAAAGAAAATAATGTGGAGGCACACTTGACCTTTCAAAATAATGATGATGAAGCAGGTCCCTCAATAAATATGATTCTAAGGCACATATTGCATATAAAGATGATGATTTTGAAGGCCTAACAAATATTACTTATTTAGAAGTTGGGGATTTCTTTGAGGATATTGACTGAAGAACTAATCATCTTACTGGGGAATGAAGCTATAAAAGTTGTTATGTTTATGTTTGCAGCTAGTTTATTTTTCTTGAGTGTATTTTCCTAATGCATCATGTGTTGCCAGTTTCTACATTTCTAATGTATTTCTTAATGTTTTTTTTCCTGCTTGTCTTTCATATTTCTTATGATGTATTATTTGTCCTTTTTATGAAGAATATGAAAATTCCCCAGTCTTCAGTTGGACTCAAGATTAATAAAGATGATATATGTCTTCTGGATAGTGCTACAACACACACTATTTTAAAAGATAAGAGATATTTCTCTTATTTGGTAATGAAAGAAGCGAATGTTAATACAATATCCGGTAGTACAAGATTAATTGAAGGTTCTGGAAGAGCCAATTTATTACTACCAGGAGGAACAAATTTGGCTATTGATGAAGCACTATATTGTAGTAAATCTCAAAGAAACTTATTAAGTTTCAAAGATATTCGCCAAAATGGCTATCATATTGAGACTACAAATGATGAAAAGATTGAATATCTTTATATTATTACAATAATGTCCGGTAAGAAATATGTGCTTGAAATGTTACCTGCTCTTTCCTCCGGCTTATACTACACAAGTATTAGCAGGATTGAAACACATGCCGTAGTAAACGAGAAGTTTACTAATCAAGATAATTTTATTATTTGGCATGACCGGTTGGGCCATCCTGGTTCTAATATGATGCGTAAAATAATTGAGAATTCACATGGACATGCAATGAAGAATCAGAAGATTCTTCAATTTAAGGAATTCTCTTGTGCTGCATGTTCTCAAGGAAAATTAATTATTAGACCATCAACTATTAAAGTTAGGATGCAATCCCCTGCATTTCTGGAACGCATACATGGTGATATATGTGGGCCCATTCACCCTCCATGTGGACCATTCAAATATTATATGGTTTTGGTAGATGCATCTACAAGATGGTCACATGTGTTCTTACTATGAACTCGCAATATGGCATTTGTGAGATTGTTGGCTCAAATAATAAAGCTAAGAGCACAATTTCCAGATTATGCAATTAAGCCAATTCGTCTTGATAATGCCGGTGAGTTTACATCCCAAGCCTTTAATGATTATTGTATTTCAACTGGGATAACAATTGAGCATCCGGTTGCTCATGTTCATACACAAAATGGTCTAGCAGAATCATTGATCAAACACCTCCAATTAATTGCTAGACCAATGCTTATGAGAACAAAACTTCCCATTTCAGTATGGGGTCATGCTATTTTGCACGCAACAGCACTTGTGCGGATAAGGCCCACAAGTTATCATAAAGTCTCCCCATTGCAATTGGCTTTTGGCCAGGAGGCAAATATTTCCCATCTTAGGATCTTTGGTTGTGCGATATATGTTCCAATTGCTCCATCAAGGTTGGGGATATACGTTGGATATGAATCTCCTTCTATTATAAAATATCTAGAGCCGATGACTGGAGATTTATTTACGGCAAGATTTTCTGATTGCCATTTTAATGAATCAGTATATCCAACATTAGAGGGAGAAAATAAGCAGCTGAAAAAGAAGATAGATTGGAATGCATTATCACTGTCTCATTTAGATCCTCGAATAAATCAATGTGAACAAGAGGTTCAAAAGATTATTCATTTACAAAATATTGCAAATCAATTGCCAGATGCATTCACTAACCTACCAAGGGTGACTAAGTCATATATTCCAGCTGCTAATGCTCCAATTCGAGTTGATATCCGGACAAAACAATTAATTAAAGCAAATGAGTCTAAGCCATGCTTGAAACGTGGTAGACCAATCAGTTCTAAAGATAAAAATCCTCGAAGAAGAAAAGGAGCAAGTGATTAAAGTGAACATAACATAGAGGTAGTGGCTCATGAAGAGCCCCAAGACGTAACAAATGATAAGACCTTAGGGGAGGTCCAGGTACCTAAAAATAATGAAAATGAAGAGATATCAATAAGTTACGTCTCAACGGGGAAAAGATGGAACCGAAATAATATTGTTATCGATAACAGTTTTGCTTATAATGTTGCTGTTGAAATAATGCAACAAGATGAGGATCTTGAACCAAAATCTGTCAATGAATGTAGACAGAGAAATGATTGGCCAAAATGGAAAGACGCTATCCAGGCAGAGTTAACTTCACTTGGAAAACGTGAAGTCTTCGGACCCATAGTTCGAACACCTGAAGGCATAAAGCCAGTAGGGTATAAATGGGTTTTTGTGCGAAAACGAAATGATAAAAATGAAGTCGTTAGATATAAAGCACGACTTGTGGCACAAGGGTTTTCCCAAAGGCCTGGAATTGATTATATGGAGACATATTCTCCTGTAGTGGATGCTATCACCTTCAGGTATCTCATAAATATGGCAGTGCAAGAAAAACTTGATATGCATCTAATGGATGTTGTTACAGCCTATTTGTATGGATCATTAGACAACGAAATTTTTATGAAAGTACCTGAGGGATTTAAAGTGCCAGAAGCATATAAAAATTTTCGAGAAACTTGTTCAATAAAGCTTCAGAAATCTTTATACGGATTGAAACAATCAGGACGTATGTGGTACAATCGCCTGAGTGAATACCTGTTGAAAGAAGGGTACAAGAATGATCCAATTTGTCCCTGTGTCTTTATAAAAAGGTCTGGATCTGAATTTGTTATAATCGCCGTGTATGTTGATGATTTAAATATCATTGGAACTCCTGAGGAGCTTCCAAAAACATAGACTGTTTGAAGAAAGAATTTGAAATGAAAGATCTTGGAAAGACAAAATTTTGTCTTGGTCTACAAATTGAGTATATGAAAGATGGAATATTTTTCCATCAATCGACATACACCGAAAAGATTTTAAAGCGATTCTATATGGATAAAGCACATCCATTGAGTACCCCGATGGTTGTGAGATCACTTGATATAAAGAAAGATCCATTCCGACCTCATGAAAATGATGAAGAGCTTCTTGGTGCCGAAGTACCATATCTTAGTGCAATTGGGGCATTAATGTATCTTGCCAATAATTCCCGACCAGATATAGCTTTCTCAGTAAGCTTATTGGCAAGATTTAGTACTTCGCCAACACAAAGACACTGGAATGGTATTAAACATATATTCAGATACCTCCAAGGGACCATTGATATGGGTTTATTTTATTCAAATGAATCCAAGCCATCATTGATTGGTTATGCAGATGCAGGATATTTGTCTGATCCACACAAAGGTCGATCTCAGACATGCTATTTATTTACAAGTGGAGGTACAACCATATCATGGCGTTCGGCAAAACAAACTACGGTTGCTACTTCTTCAAATCATGTAGAGATAATAGCCATTCACGAAGCAAGTCGAGAATGCGTTTGGTTAAGATCTATAACTCAACACATTCAGCAAACATGTGGTCTTTCTTCGAAAGAGAATATTCCAACAATATTGTATGAAGACAATGTTGCATGCATAGCTCAATTGAAAGGAGGATATATCAAAGGAGATAGAACAAAACACATTTCACCGAAATTCTTTTTCACTCATGATCTTCAGAAGAATGGTGAAATAGATGTACAACAAGTTCGTTCAAGTGATAATTTGGCTGATCTGTTCACTAAGGCATTACCAACCTCAATATTTGAAAAGCTGATATATAAGATTGGAATGCGTCGTCTTCGAGACATTAAGTGATTTTTCATCAGGGGGAGTAACTACACGCTGCACTCTTTTCCTTAACCAAGGTTTTGTCCCACTGGGTTTTCCTGGTAAGGTTTTTAATGAGGCAGCAAGCAATGCATATTATAAATAACTATGTACATCCCAATATTTTTTTTGTAAGTTTTTAATGAGGCACATTATCTTACATGGACATCCAAGGGGGAGTGTTATGAATAGTTTGTACATTGGATACTACTTTGGATACTACATTGGATACTACATTGGATGCCCATATTGTGAATAACTTAAAGATTATATTTCCTATTTTATGTCCATCATCTTTACTTTTAATGCCTATAAAAGGCCATGTAATTGCAATGAAAAATGACACCAATGTGAAAGAAGAAAACACTTCTCCATTCTCTCTATTTCTTCTTGTTTACATTTTACTGCATTGCTTTTATTTTATAACATTATGTTCAATTTTGGAGGATTCATGCCCGTTTTACGATTGTGACCCTCTTCTCCACATATTCCACATGTAACTTTTGATCTCTTGGATTTTTTTCATGCAAATTTTTGTATCTCGATTTCTGTGGCCTTTTCGGTTTGATCTTTCCCTTGGGTGGTAGCAGCTCATACTCTGAGATTTCTATAGGGATCTCCCATGTAGTTTCATCAGTTATGGGATACACTAATTCTTCATAAGTCTTAATAAAATAATGTCACGACCCAAATTTCTCTCCGTAAGATGTCGTGACGGCACCTAGTCTCTAAAACTAGGTAAGCCTAACAAATATGTGGAATAAGTGAAATAATAACTTAATATCAAACTGTAACAACTATATAAATGAAAACTACTGCTCAACATGTACAAATCCCAAAAACCTGTGAAATACAAGTCACAAGCTCTAGATACAGTGTGGAACGCTCCTATACACCAATATCTATAAAGATATACAGAAAAAAGAAAAGAACAGGATAGAAGGGGACTCCAAGGCCTGCGAATGTGGGCATGTGTATCTTGAAGTCTCCAAAGCAGCAACACAACACACTAATACCGAGGATGATAAGATGTACCTGGATTTGCACAAAACATGTGCAGAAGCGTAGTATGAGTACACCATAACGGTTCCCAGTAATTGTCAAGCCTAACCTCGGTAGAGTAGGATGAGGTCAGGTCAGGACCCTACTGGAATATAAGAAATAAGGCAGAAGATATAATAATATCATAAAATAGTATATAAATAAAACATTAAGAATGTATAGAAAGTAATAGTAGGGAAATCAAGGAAGATAAATACAACACGTATGGAAGCAAGAATCTTACAAGTAAAGTAAAACAACAACAACAACAAACAATACAAAAAATAGAGGAAATCAGCAGGGGCACTCCCGAGATACCGCCTCGTAGTCCCAACAATAAATATTAATTACAACCGTATGGGAGAAACCTCATGCCACGATAACAGTCTGCACGTCATAAACCTCGTACCACAATAACAATCCACACAGTAGAAACCTCGTACTACAGTAACAATTCGCACGGCAGAAACCTCGTGCCACAATAACAACCGCACGACAGAAACCTTGTGCCACAATAACGACCCGCACGGTAGAAACCTCGTGCCATAATAACAACCCGCACGGTAGAAACCTCATGCCACAACCAAACAACCATCTCAACAACAATCACAGAAACCAAACATAACAACTGAACAATGGTATTTTAAGGATAGCAATTTCAAGTAAAGAGTCACACAGTTAAATAATGGATATTGAATAAAGAAAGCAGGTAAATCAACTAAGCATGTAGCACAAATTGCAAATAAGAGATAAGACAAGTAGACATGTGAAATAGGCTAAACATGATGACTACACGTGCTAAAGTAATTCACTTAAGGCATAAAAGAAAACTACTTAGCAAAAATCAGTTTTCCAACACTTAGCCCATGTACACACTCGTCACCTTACGTATACGACCTTCACATATAGAAATTTACCATAACAGTACCAAATCCTAAGGGGAATATTCCCCACACAAGGTTAGACAAGACACTTACCTCAAACCACGCTCAATCAATCAATAAGAAGGCCTTTTCCTCGATTTTCCGACTCCAAACGACTCAAATCTAACCAAAAATAATTACATACTATAAATATAACTATAGGAAACTAATCTATATTGAAATTATGACTTTGACAAAGAATTGGAAGATCTCCCCAAAATGTCAATCGGGGCCTACATCTCGGAACCCGATCAAAATTATAAAATCCGAACTCTCATTCAATATCGAGTCCAACCATATAAGAATTATCTAAATCCGACCTCATTTGCCCTTTCAAACCACCAAAATTCGGTCTAAGAACTTTACACCTTTTCCCCCAATTTTTCAACCCAAATCCTTAATTTAATGAAGAAATTAATGATAGATTAGTGGAAATTAATCAAGAACGAATCAAGAATCTTTACCCAAATATTTTCCCTGAAAATCCCCCAAAATCTTGCCTCAATCTGAGCTCTCAATGTCCCAAAGTGAAAATGAACTCAAACCCTCGATTTTGAAATTTTAATTTGCTGCCCAGTTATTCCTTCTTTGCGAATGCGGAAATTAAGGCATGTTCGCAAAGTACAAAATGGTTCAGGTCTAAATTCCCTCTTACGCAAACGCGAGGGTCCACTCGGGAACGCGTTGGCCACTAATCCCAAGCCTCTGCGAACGAGGAGCCTCATACGCGAACGCGTAGGCCAACACATGAAGTCCACCCAACCATTTCTCTTCATTGCGAAGGCGTGACCCATTACACGATCGCATAACACCAAGGTTCTTCCCCTTCACGAACGCGGGACCTACTTCGCTAATGCGAACAGTAAGTTTCCAGCAAGACTCAGACTCCTCTACACGAACGCAACACCTTTGCGAACACGTAGAAGGAAAATAGAAGCACCAGATTTCAGCAGTCAAAATGTCATGAAATGCGCCAAACATGGTCCGAATCACGCCCGAGCCCCCAGGACCTCAACCAATAATACCAAAAAGTACTAAAATATCATACGAACCTAGTCGAGCCTTCAAATCTCATCAAACAACGCCAAAACCATGAAGCACACCCCAATTCAAGCTTAATAAACTTATAAACTTCTAACCTTCACATCCGATGCCGAAACCTATCTAATAAAGTCCGATTGACTTCAAATTTTGCACACAAGTCACATTTAACATTACGGACTTACTCTAACTTCCCGAATCAGAATCCGACCCAGATATTAAAAAGTCCACTCCCAGTCAAACTTCCTAAAATTTCACCAATTTCCAACTTTCGCCAATTAACACTGAAATGACATACAGACCTCCAAATCAACAACCGGACATGCTCCTAAGACCAAAATCACCATATGGAGCTATTGGAACTGCCGAAACTCCATTCTAGAGTTATCTTCATGCAAGTCAACCTACGGTCAGCTCTTATAACTTAAACTTCAAACTTAGGGGCTATGTGTCCCATTTCACTCCGAAACTCTTTTGAACTCGACACCAAGCACCCCAGAAAGTCAAGTAACAACAAAATGAAACCAAGGGAGCAATAAATAGGAGATCGAGGATAATACTCTCAAAACGATCAGCCAAGTCGTTACATCCTCCTCCTCTTAAAATAATCGTTTGCCCTCGCCTCGAATGGGTATAGAGACATACCTGAAGTGGTGAAGAGATGAGGATAACGTTACACATATCATACTCGGTCTCCCAAAGTTGCCTCCTTGACTGGCTGGCCCTTCCACCGAACCTTCACTGAAGCAATGTTCTTTGACCTCAACTTTCGAACCTGAATGTCCAAAATGGCCACCGTCTCCTCAACATAATACAAATCCTTGTCTAAATGGACTGAACTGAAATCTAACACATGTGATGGATTGCCTTTGATATTTTCGGAGCATATAAACATGGAATAATAGATGAACTCCTGATAGATTGGGAGGCAAGGCAAGCTCATAAGCAACTTCCCCAACTCGCCGGAACACCTCAAGTGGGCCATAAACATTGGGCTCAACTTTCCCTTCTTCTTGAACCTCATAACACCCTTCATGGGCGAAACACGGAGCAAGACCCACTCCCCAACCATGAATGCAACGTCGTGAACCTTACGATTCTAATAACTCTTTTGTCTGCATTGGGCTGTACAAAGTCAATCCTGAATCAATTTAACTTTTTCCAAAGCATACTGAACCAAGTCTGTACCCAATAGCCTAGCCTCGCCCGGATCAAACCAATCCACTGGAGACCAACAACATCTACCGTACAAAGCCTCATACGAGGCCATCTAAATGCTTTACTAGTAGTTGTTGTTGTAGGAAAACTTCGCAAGTGGCAAGAACTGATCCCAAGAATCCCCAAACTCCATCACACATGTACGGAGCATATACTTCAATATCTGAATAGTGCGCTCAGACTGTCTGTCTATCTGAGGGTGAAATGTTGTGCTCAACTCAACCCGAGTAACTAACTCATGTCGTACGACTCTCTAGAACCGCAATGCAAACTGCGTACCCTGGTAAGAGATGATAGATAGTGGCATGCCATGAAGCCTGACAATCTCGCGAATATAAACTCGAGCCAGCTGCTGAGCCTAATAAGTAGTCACCACTGGAATGAAATAAGCTAACTTGGTCAACCTATCCACAATCACCCAAACTGCATCGAACTTCCTCTGAGTCCATGGGAGCCCAACAACAAAATTCATAGTGATCCGCTCTCATTTCCACTTTGGAATCTCTAGCTTCTAAAGCAATCCACCTGGGTGCTGATGCTCATACTTCACCTGCTGACAATTTAGGCACCAAGCTACATACTCCACTATCTCTTTCTTCATCCTCTTTCACCAATAATGCTGCCTCAAGTCCTGATACATCTTATCGACACCTGGATTAATGGAGTATCGTAAACTTTGAGCCTCCTAGAGAATCAACTAACCCAACCCATCTACATTAGGCACACATAGCCTGCATTGCATCCTCAATGCACCTTCATCCCCAATAGTGACCTCCTTAGCATCACTGTGCTGAAATGTGTCCTTAAGGACAAACATATGGGGGTCATCATACTGATGCTCCCTGATACGATCATAAAGAGAAGACTGATAAACCACATAAACTAAAACTCGACTCGGCTCAGAAACATCCAATCTAACAAACTTGTTGGCCAAGGCCTGAACATCTAAGGCTAATGGCCTCTCTGCTGCTAGTAGATATGCAAAACTGCCCAAACTCTCCGCCCTACGACTTAAGGAATCGGCCACTATATTAGCCTTCCCGAGATGATATAGAATGGTGATATAATAGTCCTTAAGCAACTCTAACCACCTCCACTGACACAGATTAAGATCCTTCTATTTGAACAGATGCTATAGACTTCGGTGATCGGTGTAGATCTCAAAAGGGACACCATACAAATAGTGCCACCAAATCTTCAAGGCTTGAACAATAGATGCTAACTCAAGGTCGTGGACAAGATACTTCTTCTCATGCACCTTTAGTTGTCTAGAAGCGTAGTCAATCACCCTACCGTCCTGCATGAACATCACACCGGGCCAATACGTGACGCATCACAATACATAGTGTAAGACCTCGAACCTGCAGGCAATACCATTATTGGGGCTGTAGTCAAAGCAGTTTTGAGCTTTTGAAAGCTCTCCTCACAGTCCTCTGTCCACTGGAATGGAGCACCCTTCTGGGTCAGCCCGGTCATAGGTTCTACAATAGATTTAGAAACCCTTTATAAATCGACGTTAATACCCCGCCAAACCAAGAAAACTCTGGATCTTTGTAGCTGAGGACGGTCTGGTAAAACTCTGCACTACTTCAATCTTCTTTGGGTCTACCTTGATCCCCTCACTTGATACTACATGACCCAAATATGCCACTGAATTTAGCTAGAATTCACAATTTGAAAATTTTGCATATCACATCTTTTCTCTCAAGGTCTAAAGTACAATCCTCAAGTGTTTCTCATGATCTTCCCGACTCCGGGAGTACACCAGAATGTCATCATAAACATAATGATGAAAGAGTCAAGATAGGGTTGGAATACACTATTCATCAAGTGTATGAATGTTGCGATGGCATTGGTCAGCCTAAATGACATCATAAGGAACTCGTAGGGACCATACCAAGTCCTGAAAGCAGTCGGGATATCTGGCTCCCGAATATTCAACTGATGATAGCCTGAACGCAAGTCAATCTTGGAAAACACTCTGGCACCCTGTAACTAATTAAATAGGTCATCAATACGAGGCAATGGATACCTGTTCTTCACTGTAACCTTGTTCAACTGGCGATAATCAATACACATGCGCATAAAACCATCATTCTTCTTCATAAACAAGACTGGAGCACCCCAAGGTGACACACTGGGCTGAATAAAGCTCTTATCAAGCAACTCCTGCATCTGCTCCTTTAACTCCTTTAACTCTGATGGGGCCATATGATATGTAGGAATAGAGATAGGCTGAGTGCCCGATAACAAATCAATACCAAAGTTGATATCCTTGTCAGGCGGCATGAACGAATTATCTACTAGAAATATATCTAGATAATCCCTCACTACATAAATTGACTCGACGGTAGGAGTATCAACACTGACATCTCTCATATATTCTAGATACGGATCACAATCCTTCCCAATCATCTGGCGAGCCTTTAGAAATGAAATAACTATGCTAGGATTGTAATCTAAAGTACGTCTCCACTCTAACCATGGTAATCCTAGCATAGCCAAGGTCACGGTCTTGGTGTGACAATCAAGAATAACATAATAGGGTGACAACCAGTCCATGCCCAAAATAATATCAAAGTCTACCATACTAAGCAATAATAGATCAGCTCTAGTCTCAAAATCACTAAAAACACCCAAACACGACCGATACATACGGTCAACAATAATAGAATCCCCCATAAGTGTAGACACATAGATAGGAGAACTCAAGGAATCATGGGATACACCCTAATACGGAGCAAAGTAAGATGACACATATGAATAAGTAGATCCTGGATCAAATAAGACTGATGCATCTCTATGACAGACTGGAACAATACCTATAATGACAGAGTTAGATGCAACTACCATCGTCCGAGCAGGAAAAACATAGTATTTGTCCTAGCCTCCCCCTCTAGAGTGACCTCTACCTGTCCGACCTCCACCTTAAGCTGGATGTGCAGGTAGAGTGGTAGATGGTCCTATAACCATAGCCTGAGGACCCGGTGGAGCACGCGGAGCCTGAGTAGTCGGTAGAGGTGTACCCCAAATAAGTCTGGGGCAATCCCTCACCATATGGTAAGTGTCACCACACTCAAAACAAGCTATCAGAAGATGTGGCTATTGTGGCTGGCTCGGTCCTGATCGGCTGGACTGGCCACTAAATGCACCCCGTGTAGGAGGTGCACTACATAATGCAGTGCATAATAGGGAGCTTAAGGCCTAGGAATGACCGAAATACCACTAGCAACTGGAAGTGTTTAATGAACAGGGTGACTCTCATAGCCCTCACCATGACAAGCTACAGTTGGGGCACGAGTATCACTATATGTGCCAGACTCTCGAGACCGCTTGGCCTCTCTTTCGAGTCAGCATACCCTCCAGTCTCCTAGAAATCCCCACAACCTACTGGTATGCAATGTCCATCTCCAACTCTCAGGCCATGCTAAATTTGATACTGGTGTTGAGCCCCTCGATAAATTGACAGACTTGCTCTCTAACAGTAGCAACCAAGGCTGGTGCTTGCCTATCCAAATCACTAAACCGAACTGCATACTCCAACACAGTTATAGAACCCTGGTGCAACTTCTCAAACTCTACGTGCCATGCATCTCTGAGACTTTGGGTAACGTACTCCCTTAAGAACATGTCTGAGAACTGAGTCCAAGTGAGTGAAGCTTCCTCGGCCGGACTACCCAACTCATATGCTCACCACCATTGATAAGCTACTCCCCTAAGCTGGAATGTAATGGAAGCAACCCACTAGACTCTGCAATAGCCATAGTACAGAGGATACAATGACATTTCTCAAGAAAACCCTTGGCATCCTCTGACGCCAAGCCACTGAAAGTAGGAGGGTGGTACTTCTTGCACCTCTCGAGCTTGAGCTCCTCCTACTCAGAAACTGCTGCCCTAACCTCGGGCTGGACTAGGGTTACGTACTGTACTAGTATGACCTCTAGAACCTGATTGACCTAGATCTGCTAATCTGGGTGCGGGCAGCAGGAGTCTATTCTTCTCCCCTAGTCTAAGATGTGGTAGGAGTAAGTGGTATCAACCCTGCCTAAGCGAAAGTACTAAACATGCTGAGAAACGGGGCTAGGGACACCTAGAGAGCTGGTGTAGTAACAAACGTCTCAGGTGCGTGCGCTCCCACTGAAGCTACTGGTGGCTCCTCTGTAGCAGCTCGTATGGGTGCTCTAGTTGCACCACGTGGATGTCCTCGGTCTCTACCCCGGCACCAACATCTCGCCGATCTAGCAACGGGCTCAGGTGTCGGGTCATCTGATCCGGTTGTACATGTCCTCACCATCTGTGCGATGATAGAAAGATAGAAGTTTGGAATCCTGAAGTCAAAAATTTCGCACGACAAGGAATCAAAGAAGTAAAACTTTTCCTAACAACTCTATAGCCTCCCAAATATAAGCACAGACATCTCCGTACCGATCTACAAGACTCTACAAAACCTGCTTGTGACTCATAACACCTATGAACCTAGAGCTCTGATACCAACTTATCATGACCCAAATTTCCCTCCGTAAGATGTCGTGGTGACACCTAGTCTCTAAGACTAGGTAAGCCTAACAAATATGCAGAATAATTGAAATAATAACTTAATATCAAACTTCAACAACTATATAAATGAAAACTACCGCTCAACATGTACAAATCCCAAAACCCGGTCAAATACAAGTCACAATCTCTAGATACAGTGTGAAATGCTCCTATGCATCACTATCTATAAAGATATAAATAAATAAGAAAAGAACAGGATAGAAGGAACTCCGAGGTCTGCGAACGCGGGCAGGTGTAACTTGAAGTCTCCAAAAATGCAACACAACACACTAATACCGAGGTTGAAAAGATGTATCTGGATCTGCACAAAACATGTACCGAAACATAGTATGAGTACACCACAACGGTACCTAGTAAGTGCCAAGCCTAACCTCGGTAGAGTAGTGACAAGGTTAGGTCAAGGCCTATTGAAATATAAGAAATAACGATTATAATAATATAATAAAATGGCAGGGAAATTAAACATGAAGATTGTACGGAAAGTAATAACACAGAAATCAAGGAAGACAAATACAACACGTAAAGAAGAAAGAATCTTACAAGTTAAGAACAATAACAACAACAAACAATACAACAAATAGAGGAAATTAGTAGTGGCACTCCTGAGGTACTGCCTCGTAGTCCCAAAAGTAAATATGTCACAATCTTTCCTTATAATAACAACTGCACGATAGAAACCTCATGCCACGATAACAATTCGCATGGCAGAAACCTAGTACCACAATAGCAATCCGCACGACAGAAACCTCCTACCACAACAACAACCAGCACGGCAGAAACCTCGTGCCACAATAACAATTTGCACAGCAGAAACTTCATGCCAGAATAATGACCTGCATGGTAGAAACTTCGTGCGACAATAACAACTCGCATGGCAAAAACCTCGTTCCACAACGAAACAACAATCACAGAAACTAAACATAACAACTGAACAATGATACTTCAAGTATAGCAATTTCAAGTAAAGAGTTACACAGTTAAATAATGAATATGGAATAAAGAAAGCAGGTAAATAAATTGTGCATGTAGCACAAGTTTCAAATAAGAGATAAGACAAGTTGACATGTGAAATAGGCTAAATATGATGACTACACATGCTAAAATAACTCAGTTAAGGCATAAAAGAAAACTACTTAGCAAAAACCGGATTTCCAATACTTATCCCGTGTACGCACACGTCACCCTACGTACACGGCCTTCACATATAGAAATTTACCATAATAGTGCCAAATCTTATGGGGAATTTCCCCCACACAAGGTTAGACAAGTCAGTTACATCAAACCACACTCAATCAATCAATTAGAACACATTTCCCTCGATTTTTCGACTCTGAACGACTCAAATCTAACAAAAAACAATTGCATACTATAAATATAACTATACGAAACTAATCTAAATAATGAAATTATGACTTTAACAAAGAATTGGAAAATTGCCCCAAAAAGTCTACTTGAACCTGCATCTCAAAAACCCGACCAAAATTATAAAATCCGAACATTCATTCGATATCGAGTCCAACCATATAAGAATTATTCAAATCTGACCTCATTTGCCCTTTCAAATCTCAAAAATTCGGTCTAAGAACTTTACACCCTTTTCCCCTAATTTCTCAACCCAAATCCTTAATTAAATGAAGAAATTAAAAATAGATTAGTGAAATTAATCAAAAACGAGTCAAGAAACCTTACCCAAATATTTTTTCTGAAAATTCTCCAAAATCTCACCTCAATCCGAGCTCTTAAAGTCCCAAAATGAAAATGAACTCAAACCCTCGATTTTGAAATTTTAATTTGTTGCCCGGTTATTCCTTCTTTGTGAATGCGGAAAATGCCTTGCGTTCACGAAGCACAAAATGCTTCAGGCCCAAATTCCCTCTTACGCAAATGGAGAGTCCATTCGCGAACGTGATGAACACTGATCCCAGGCCTTCGCGAACGTGGAGCCTCACACGTGGATGCGTGGGGCAACTCGTGAAGTCCACCCAGTCGCTTATCTTCTTCGCGAATGCGTGACCCATTACGCGATCTCATAACACCAAGGTTCTGCCCCTTCACGAACGCGTTACCTCCTTCATAAATGCGAAAGGTAATTCCAGTAGGAATTAGACTCCTCTACGCGAACGCAGGAATACCTTCACGAACGTGTAGAAGGAAACCAGAAGCACCAGATTTTTTACCACTCAAATTTTCCAAAATGCGCCGAACATGGTTCGAATCACCCCTGAGGCCCTCGTGACCTCAACCAATAATACCAACAAGTCCTAAAATATTACACGAACCTAGTTTAGCCTTCAAATCACATCAAACAATGCTAATACCACGAATCGCACCCCAATTCTAGCTTAATGAACTTATAAACTTCTAAGTTCCACATCCGATGCTGAAACCTATCAAATCAAGTCCGATTGACCTCAGATTTTGCACACAAGTCACATTTGACATTATGGAACTACTCCAACTTCCAGAATTGAAGTCTGACCCCGATATCAAAATGTCCACTCCTGGTCAAGCTTCCCAAAATTCTACCAATTTCTAACTTTCGCCAATTAATGCCGAAATGACCTACGGACCTCCAAATTAACATCCGAAAACACCCCTAATACTAAAATCTCCATACAGAGCTATTGGAACTGACAAAACTCCATTCCGGAGTCGTCTTCACACAAGTTAACCTACGATGAACTTTCACACCTTAAATTTCAAACTTAGGGACTATGTGTCTCATTTTACTCCAAAACTCTATAAACCTGACACCAAGCATCCCGAAAAGTCAAGTGTCACGACCCTAAAACTGACCCGGTCGTGATTGCACCTATCGTGAAACTAGGCCAGCCGACACAATTCCCAAATCAAACCATTATTCTATAAAAATCATTTTGAAGATATTAATTACCAAGAAATTCTCATAATACAAGTCTAAATAACCAGTGCAGAATAAATACATAAGCCCGACATCGGGGTGTCATCAATCATAAGCAACTATAAATCCGTCTAAGTACAAAAAAGGCTAACATAGTCCAGAAATAAAAACTAAGACAGTCTGAGCAAGGTAAGAAGGAGAAGTGTAGGACTGCGAACGCCAAACGGCTACCTAGCCAACTCCGGAGACCGGCTGGAATACTGATCAGCACTCACTATCGCGTCCTGAGACTCTTAAATCTGCACACAAGGTGCAGGGAGTAATGTGAGTACGCAAACCTAGTCAGTAATAAAAGTAAAAGCAGTTGAGCAATAAGAAAAAAGGTAATTCCACGTCATAACACTACATCAAAACAGTATATGCCCAAAACAATACAGAAATCAATTAACTCGTAAAAAAAATCAGTTTCAATAAAACCTTTTTCTTTTAATATCATATTTCCATAGTTTCAAACAAATGGTGAAAATAATGAGTAAAAGTTATAGAAACGTAAACAGCCCATCGGGCAAAACATATACCATAAACTGCCCCTCGGGCTACCTCACAATCACTCGCAATCAGCCCCTTGGGCAATTATATGAATCAACAATAGCCCCTTGGGATACATCACATCACTCACACTAGGTACCCATGCTCACTAGGGTTGTTCAGACTCCGGAGGGGCTCCTACAGTCCAAGCGCTATCATAAGCCATCTCGTTGAATAATAAATCGGGCTCTTGGCCTCTCATATCATAAATAAGTACAATATGGTGCGACGCGCATCCTAATCCCATGATATCATCACAACACAGTCCCTCGGTCTCACTCAGTAAGAAACCTCCCAAGCCACTCGGGAAACAGTAAAATAGAATGCTCAGCCCAAAATATCATTTAAAGTATCGAAATAGAGTAAATACGGCTGAGTTGTGAAATTAGTAAAACACAGCATGACTTAGTATAGATATCAAGTTAAAATAGTAAGGGATAGTAGTAAAAAGCTCCTAAAAGTCCAAATAGTTGGCACGAGGCCCAAATATGGCATTCAACCCAAAACATAGTAATATTTTTCAAAACTCAATAGTATCAAATAGTTTTCAATCAAATACGCGACTTAATAATCGTACGGGGCGAACCAAGTCATAATCCCCAACGGTGCATGCCCCCACGCTCATCATCTAGCTTGCGCATCACCTTAAAGTAGCACCACAATGTGAAATCTGGGGTTTCATACCCTCAGGACAACATTTACAATCATTACTTACCTCAAACCGATCCAAACTCTAGCCCGCGATGCTTTTGCCTCTCGAATCGGCCTCCAAATGCTCCGAGTCTAACCAAAATCAGATTTATGCCATCAATATAAGCTAAAGGAATGAAGCCCATGCGAAAATAATCAAATTACATAAAAAATCCAGAAATAGGCCAAACCCGACCCCCGGGACCATGTCTCGAAATTTGATAAAAATTACATCACTAGAATCCTCATCCTTCTACGAGTCTATACATACCAAGAAAATTAAAATTGGACCTCAAATGGACCCTCAAGTTCCCAATGAAAAATCTCCAATTACAAGCCCTAATTCTCAAATTTTAACCCTTAAATCCCATAAATTCCTTGTCTAATCAGTTAGAAATCACTATAGAATCGAGTATTGAGTTAAAAAATCTTACCTCCAAGCGTTACCCCTTGAATCCCTCTCCAAATACTCTCAAAAATCTCCAAACCTGTCTCAAAAATTGAGGAAATAAGCTGAAAATCACGAAGATGGCCTTTTATACTTTCTGCCCAAGCATCTTACACCTGCGACTCTCTTTTCGCATCTACTGACTGCTTCTGCGGTCAAAATAATTGCACCAACATTTTTTCACTTAAGGTCCAACTTCCGCATATGCGGATAAAACCTTGCACCTGCGGCCAAGCTCTGGCTGACCAAAGACCGCTTCTGCGACCTCCTCTATGCATCTGCGATGTCGCACCTGCGGTCCCCAATCTGCAGGTGCGGAAATTATAGATGCAGAAAATTTCTGCAACTCCACTCAAATTCAAAATCTTCTGCCAACCTTCCGCATCCATCCCGAGCCCCTCAGAACCTCAACCAAACACGTCAACAATTCACATATCACCATTAAAGCTCATAACAACCGTCGAAACACTCAAAGAAACACTGAAACATCAAATCACCCTCGGATTCAAGTCTAAGGATTCCGAAACATCCGAATTCTTCCATCGATCTAAAAGTCTACCAAACCTCATCCGAAAGACCTGAAATTTCGCACACATGTCCCAAATGATACAATGGACCTACTCCAATTTTTGAAATTCCAACCCAACCCTGATATCAAAATTTCCACTACCAAGCGGAAAATGCCAAAACTCCAATTTCGTCAATTCAAGCCTAAATCTACCACAGACCTCTAAAATACATTCTGATCATGCTACTAAGTCCCAAATCACCTCACGAGGCTATATAAACCATAAAAACCAAGTTCCGATATCATTTACTCACAAGTCAACTTCCGGTTGACTTTTGCAACTAAAGCTTCCCAAAAAGAGACTAATTGTCTCATTTCTCTAGAAAACTACTCCGAACCCAAATCAACCAACGTGATACAATGAAATGTAGATGAGCAACATATAAAGAAGTAGAAATGGGGAAAACAAAGTGGTAAGTCATGAAACGACCGGCCGGGTCGTTACATCAAGTAACCACAAATTGAAATAGAGAGAGGAATAAATAAGGGATCAGAGCTAATACTCTCAAAACGACCGTCCGTGTCGTTACAAGTAATCCTTTTTGTAGTATACAGAGAAGTATTGATATGGATCCATGTTGAATTTGTTAATAATTGACAAAGCATGCATACATGGAAGTTCATCCTATTAAAATCTTTTGCAACTATGCTTTCTTTCCTCCATACAGACAACATATTTGCTACCTCCATCATATACTGTATACAACAAATTATTTGATTGCTTTACCTACATTATTAAAATAGATTAGTTACTGCTATATCAAAATTGTACTTTAAAATGTTGTAACATAATATCATACAAACTGAAATGTATCTAATAAGTATGGTCATACAAAATAATACCACCACCTTTCATGCATAAATAAAGTTTTCTTCCAGCATATCTTCATACTTTTGTCCAAGCTTTATAAATAATTGTTGCGAGCTTTTTGTTACTGTAGTTCCATTCCTTAACCAAATTAGTCATAAAATCCAGCAACAGAGTTACTAGGAGATCTCTTGTAGACTTAATTGCTGAATTTACAGATTCAACCATGTTAGATATCATTGTTGTTGTTCAATTAACTTTTGTATGTGATCTTAAACATTTGTCATACCCAACATCAAAAAGATATTCCTGCACCCTCTTATCTGTAAGGCCCCGTGAATTTCCTATTCAGAACCCCGAATCCTGTGGTTCCAAGTTAGGAGTATGTGTTAGGATTCATAAAATTTCTTTGCGGTGAGCGGACCCCTTTGGATTGAACAGTGCATTAAAAATTCACGAATAATGTTTTCCAGAGAAGTGCGATTTTGTAGTCGAGAATGCGGTCGAATATCAGGTATGCAGACCGCATATGGGGCATAGTCACCGCAAAATGAGTCAGTGTGTTAGTCAAATTTGAGGTTAAATATGCGGTCCATTATGCGATCGCATAACCGATATGCGAACCGCATAGTCGTCACATAATTTCCTTGGTATTTTGTAAGGAGCAGTTCTGCGGTGCATTATACGACCGCAGAATGGGTATGCGGACCACATTTCTACCACATACCCAGTTCGAGAACTCAAACTGCCGAACTGGGCGCAATTGCTCGAAACAACCAGTCGAGTCATTACATCCTCCTCCACATAAACATACGTTCTTCCTCGAACGTGCCCAGAGTCATTCCAAAATCATCGAACCACTACATGAGCTCACTATACATACACCCGGGGGTGATTCCCCATCACCCAACCTAAGCAGAACTAACAATGCAACTTAACTGAAGATCTTATCTCCTCCTCATTGGATATCAATACCTGCGAACACAGCAACATGTTACCGTGAGTCTCCACCGTGATGACCCACACATCTACTATCGATCAATACCTGGATCTGTACACAAAAAAGTATAGAAGTGTAGTCTAAGCACACCATGGCAGTGCCTAGTAAGTATCAAGACTAACCTCGGTGGGGTAGTGACAAGGAACAATCAAGACACCTACTGGTCAAATGAAATGAACAGGATATGATAATAAAATATTAAGCTAAAGATAACGAGGTAATATCAATAGCGGAGAGAAATCAAAATACAAACAATAGGAACAATAAAGGGAGAACACTGGTAGTAACGAACGATAACAAAGTAAATCAGATAACCAAGTAAATCAACACTGACATAATAAGAATAAAGACAAGTAAGAATGTATTCAAATAAAGAAGGCAGTGCCAGCTCAATCAATCACATCATGTTTAATACACAATATCGACCATCTCAATCCTCGTTTTTTCATATCATAATCTCAACTTTCGAACCTTCAACACGCATGGCACCTTGTTCCCCCATATTTTCCATCTCACTTTTAACAACAAAATCCACATTGTCACGTCCCCGGTTCGCCCTCCATAAACCATCGTGACGGCACCTTGTCTCTACGACTAGGTAAGCCTAACAATGTAGAAAATAAACCAATTTGCGGAAGAAATATTAAAATCCGAAATAGTAAAATAAAACAGTGTTTAAAAGTGCCGCTCGATAATACACAATATCAACTCTCGAAAACTAAATACTTTTCCCAAAACCCGAAATCTCATGATCACAAGACTTTGAAGGTCTATAAGTATCTAACTCTAGAATATCTAATAAAGGAAAGAAAATACAGAAGGGCTAATACATAAAAGTGAGAGTAGAAAGGACTCTTAAATCTACACCGCCTACCCTATAAATCTTCATATGGTGCCATCTGAATGTTGGACTGATAGCTGTTGTTGTAAGTAACTTCGCCAGTAGCAAGAACTGATATCAAGACTCTCCAAAATCAATCACATGAGTCATGAATCCGAAGCCGGTTTATTGGAGTCTCGCGGATCGGTACGGAAACGTCTGTACTTATCTACGTAAGGTTATGTAACCGTTAGGAAAATTTCACTTCATTTGATTTCCCTGTCGTGTGAGATATTTGATATCACAATCCTAAACCTCTGTCTTCCATTCTCTCACAGATGGTGAGGACACGTGCTACCAGAGATGATCAGACACCCGCGCCATATGCTAGGGCCGTCAAAGGTCGGGATTGGGGTAGAGGCCGAGGACACGCACGCGGTGCAGCCAGAGCACCCACGCGAGTTGCCACCGTGGAGCCACCAGCAGTTCCACCCAAAGCCCATGTACCATCATTTTGAGACATACCTAAGTGTGATACAAAGAGATCCTCGAGATATCAAGAGATTCCAAGCATATATTGAGGATACCAAGAGATCCCTGGCATATATTGAGGGTACTAGGAGATCCTCAGGATACTGAGAGATCCCCTGTTATTATCTTTGTGAAGAGTGGTATTCCATTTGTGATTATTTTGCTTCTGTTTCAGTTGTAGTTAACCTTATTATCCTGTATTAGTTCCTATTGTTATCTTTCAACTGTACTGCTTATCTTATACTATTGCACCTTATATTTCATTTAATCTAAGTAGGGCCCTAACCTTCCTCGTCACTACCCGACCGAGGTTAGGCTTGGCACTTACTGAGTACCACTGTAGTGTACTCATGCCCTTTTTGTACATATTTTTTTTTCATGTGTAGCTCCAGGTACCTCCTCTCAGACTTATCACGCTTGAGACGAGGCGCTTGTAGAGACTCCAAGGTATATCTGCCGCATCCGCAGACCGAAAAGTCCCTTTCTACTCTCCCTTTTAAGTATTAGCCCTTCTGTATTTTCTTTCCTTTGTTAGATATTCCGGAGTTAGATGCTTGTAGACCTTCAAAAGCTTGTGTTCATGAGATTCTGGGTTTTGGGAAAAGTATTTAGTTTTCGAGAGTTGATATTTTGTATTGCCGAGCGACACTTTTAAACACTATTTTATTTCACTATTTTGTTTTTTAATATTTCTTTCGCAAATTGGTTTATTTTCCGCATTATTATGCTTACATAGTCGTAAAGACTAGGTGCTGTCACGATGGTTCACGGAGGGCGAACCGGGGTTGTGACAAGTTAGTATCAAAGCTCTAGGTTCATAGGAGTCACGAATCACAAGCCGGTTTATTAGAGTCTCGCGGATCGGTACGAAGACGTCTGTACTTATCTAGGAGAGGCTATGCAGCTATTAGGAAAATTTCACTTCATTTGATTTCCTTGTCATGCGAGATTTGATGTCACAATTCCAAACTTCTGTCCTCTATTCTCTCATAGATGGTGAGGACACGTGCTACCCGAGATGATCAGGCACCCGCGCCCCCTACTGCAGCCGTTAGAGGCCGGGGCTGGGGTAGAGGCTGAGGACGCGCATGTGGTGCAGCCATAGCACCTACGCGAAACGATGAATCAACTACGGATTCAAGCCTAAGAACTCCCAAACTCTAAATTTACGTTTTTGATCAAAAAGTCTATCAAAACTTGTCCGAATGACCTAAACTTTTGCACACACGTCACATTCAACACTACGAACCTACTCTAACTTTCGGAATTCCATTCCAACCCTCGAATCAAAATCTCACTATCGAACCAAAAACTTCAAAATTCAACTTTCGACATTTCAAGCTTAAATTAGCTACGGACCTCCAAAACACAATTGGAACACGGACCTAAGCCAAATATCACCCAACGGAGCTAACAGAACCATCAAAATTCCATTCCGAGGCCGTATTCACACTGTTTCGACTATGGTCAAATTTTCAAAACTAAAGCTCTCATTTATGGACTAAGTGTCCCAAAACTCTCCGATGGTTCACGGAGGGCTCGGCAGGAGTTCATCTGGTATTTCATGTTTCGATGCTCTAGAGGTATCACAGTGATCCGTCGCACGTGTTGGATTTTAGTTCAGTCCAAGTGGACAAGGACGTATCTTATGTTGAGGAGACAGTGACAATATTGGACAGGCAGGTTAGAAAGCTGAGGTCAAAGAACATTGCATCAGTGAAGGTTCAGTGGAGGGGTCAGCCGATCGAGGAGGCTACCTGGTAGATCAAGCAGGGTATGCGCAGCCGTTACCCTCATTTTTTCACTACTTCAAGTATGTCTCTATGCTCGTTCGAGGATGAACGAATGTTCAAGTGTTGGAGGATGTAACCACATGGCCGGTCCTTTTAAGAATTAACACCCCGATCCCCTATTAAGTGCTTCCCCGTGTTTATTTCTACTAAGGGTGAAGTATTCAAAGGCTCTGATACCAACTTATCACGACCTCGGTTCGCCCTCCGTGAACCATCGTGACGACACATAGTCTCTACAACTAGGTAAGCCTAATATTGCGGATGAAATAATTTAAAAACTGAAATAGTGAAATAAAATAATATTTAAAATATTGCTCGGCATACACAATAACAACTCTTAATAACATTTTCCCAAAACCTGGAATCTCATGATCACAAGCCTTGGAATGTCTAGAAGCATCTAACTCCATAATTCCTAACAAAGAAGTGAAAATACAGACGGGCTAATACAAAAGGGAGAGTAGAAAGGGACTCTTTGGTCTACGGATGCGAAAAATATACCTCGGAGTCTCTTCAAGCGCATCGTCTCAAGCGTGATAAGTCTGAGTAGAAGTACCTGGATCTGCACATGAAAAACATGCACAGAAAGGGCATGAGTACACCACAGCGGTACTCAGTGAGTGCCAAGCCTAACCTCTATTGGGTAGTGCGAGGAAGGTCAGGGCTCTACTGAGGTTAAATAAAATATAAGGCTTAATAGTGTAGGACAAACACAACATGAATGAGTACAACAATAAAGTAACATAGGATATAAAGACAACAATAACTATTACAGAGGCAATGTAAACACAGAAAGAAATACAGTCAACACAAAGATAACAACTGGGGATCTCCCAGGATACAGTACTGTAGTCCCAAATATAAATATCTAGTGGATCTCCTGCAATACCATACCGTAGTCCAACTCATAATGCGAGGGGATCTCCCGGAATACCAATCCGTAGTCCCAAATGTAAATACTCAGTACAGGGGGAATCTACCAGGTGTAGTCCCATAGTTCCAATGTAAATGTGCAGGAGCATCTCCCGGAATTCCTTTCTGTAGTCCCAAAGTAAACATAAAGGGAGATCTCCCGGGATACCGTCCAGTAGTCCCAAAGTAAACACACAACAACAACAAGAAGAGTACACAATTCAATTCAAGTTCCATACCAAGGTAAAATAGGTATTTCTAACCTAGCATACTGCACGTAATCCAAATAAGATAGTTTGAACAAGTAAGGCAATTAAGTCAATTAGACATGCTTTCCTAAGCTAACAACATGCTTAAATTGCAAGTAGTATAAACAAGAAAGGAAACATACTAGTAATTACTTAATGAAAATAGGATTTTTAAAAATTAGCACAAGTACACACTCATCACCTCATGTACAACGAATTTCAATTATCAATAATACTAACTCCTAAGGGGAAGGTCACCCACACAAGGTTTGGCAAACCACTTACCTCGAACCGACTCAATGTCAACCCGAAACCACGTTCTTGCCATGAGTACTCGACTCCAAATGGCCCAAATCTATCCAATTCAATAGCATAATGTAAATAACACTTCAAGTAACTGATTCTACAAAGAAATTCTAAGCTAATACACGAAATCTAGGTAAAATGACCAAAATGCCCCCTCGGGCCCATATCTTAGAATAGGGTAAAATTTATATTTCCAGAATCCTCACACTCTCGCGAGTTCATTCATATCAAACATACCAAAATCGGACCTCAAATGGACCCTCAAATCATCACCCAAAGCCCTCCAATTAATCAAGCCATAACCCTCAATTTACCACTATTTTCCTTACATTTTTATGCTTAGAATGATTAAAATCACTATAATAACGAGTTTAGGTTCCAAGAATCTTACCTCCTCAAAGCTCCCTTGAATTCCCTCTCAAAATCTTCCCCAAAAGCTCAATTCCCGGATGAAAATGGTGAAAGAATGTCTCAAATTCGCGAAGGCGTCTATTTATATGTTCTACCAAGCGAAGTCATATCTGCGGCTCACTTTTCACATCTACGATACCGCTTCTACGGCCAAGGTAACCGCTTCTGCGGTTCTTACTTAAAATTCCCTCTCCACACCTGTGACCCATATGCCGCATCTGCAGTCACGCAGGTGCTGTAGCACATCCACTTCTGCGGTTCTGCCCACTCTCCTCTTGGCCGCTTCTGCAGCTTTACTCCGCATCTGTGGGAATTGCATATGCGGCCTCTCAACCGCAGAAGCGGTTATGACAGCAGCCCAAAGACTTGAGTTGCAACCTCTAACTCCGTTAACTAGCCGAAATCATCCTGAGGCCCCTAGGACCTCAACCAAAAGCACAAACAAGTCTAGTACCACTGTCCAAACTTATACCAATCCTTAAAACACCTAAAAACATTGAAACGACGAATCAACCACGGATTCATGCCTAAGAACTCCCAAACTCTAAATTTACGCTTTTGATCAAAAAGTCTATCAAACTTCGTCTGAATGACCTGAAATTTTGCACACACATCACATTCAGCACTACGGAGCTACTCCAACTTTTAGAATTCCATTCCGACCCTTGGATCAAAATCTCACTATCGAACTGGAAACCTCAAAATTTGACTTTCGGCATTTCAAGCTTAAATTAGCTACGGATCTCCAAAACACAATCCGAACACGCCACTAAGCCCGAAATCACCCAATGGAGCTAATGGAACCATCAAAATTCTATTTTGAGGTCGTCTTCACACTGTTCCAACTACGGTTAAATTTCCAAAACTTATGCTCTCATTTAGGGACTAAGTGTCCCAAAACTTTCCGAAACTCAAAATCGAACATCCCGGTAAATCAAAATAGTAGAAATAAACACAGCAAAAAGAGTTAATAGGGGATCATGGCATTAATTCTTAAAATGACCGGTCAGGTTGTTACATCCTCCCACACTTAAACATTCGTTTGTCCTCGAACGAGCATAGAGACATACCTAAAGTAGTGAAAAGATTAGGGTAACGACTGTGAATATCCTGCTTGGTCTCCCAGGTCGCCTCCTTGGCCGGCTGACCCCGCCACTGAACCTTCACTGATGCAGTGTTCTTTAACCTCAGTTTTCTAACCTTCCTGTCCAGTATTGCCACTAGCTCCTCAATAATAGATAGGTCCTAGTCCAACTGGACTGAACCAAAATCCAGCACGTGCGGCGGATCATCGTGATATCTCCGGAGCATCGAAACATGAAATACCGGATGAACTCCTGCCAAGATGGGAGGTAAGGAAAGCTCATAAACAATCTCCCCAATACGCCTCAATATCTCAAAAGGGCCAATAAACCTCGGACTCAACTTTCCCTTCTTTCCAAATCTCATAACGCCCTTCATAGGCAAAACCCGAAACAGAACCCGCTCTCCAACCATATAGGAAACATCACAAACCTTCCGGTCCGCATAACTCTTCTGTCTGGACTGGGCTGTACGGAGTCTATCCTAAATCACCTTAACCTTCTCCAAAGTATCCTGAACCAAGTTTGTGCCCAATAATCTAGACTCACCCGGCTCAAACCAAACTACTGAGGATCTACACTGCCTACTATATAAAGCCTCATACGGTGATATCTGAATGCTGGACTGATAGCTGTTGTTGTACACAAACTCTTCCAATAGCAAGAACTGATACCAAGACCCTCCAAATTCAATCACACACGCACAGAGCATATCCTCAAAAATCTGAATAGTGCACTCGGACTGTACGTCCGTCTGAGGGTGAAATGTTGTACTCAACTCCACCCAAGTACCCAACTCATGCTGAATGCCCCTCCAGAACTGTGACGTAAATTGAGTACCCTGATCTGAAATGACGAAAACTGGGATACCATGAAGACGAATAATCTCCTAGATATAAATCTCCGCTAACTGCTCTGAAGAATAGGTAGTACACATAAGAATGAAGTGCACGGACTTGGTCAGGCGATCCACAATTACCCAAATAGCATCGAACTTTCTCAAAGTCCATGGGAGCCCAACTAAAAAGTCCATGGTGATCTACTCCTACTTCTACCTTGGAATCTCTATCTGCTGAAGCAACCCATCCGGTCTCTAGCGCTCAAACTTCACCTGCTGACAATTGAGGCACCAAGCTACAAACCCAACTATGTCTTTCTTCATCCGCCTCCACCAATAGTGCTATCTCAAATCCTGATACATCTCCGCGGCTCCTGGATAAATGGAATACCGCAAACTACGGGACTCCTATAGAATCAACTCTCGAAGCCTATTAACATTAGGTACACAAATCCAACCCTGCATCCTCAATACCCCATCATCACCAATAGTCACATCTTTGGCATCACCATGCTAAACCTTGTCCTTGAGGACAAAGAAATGAGGGTCATCATACTGACACTCCCTGATATGATCAAATAAGGAAGACTAAGAAACCACGCAAGCTAGAACCCAACTGGGATCCGAAAGATCCAACCTCACAAATTGGCTGGCTAAGGCATGAACATCCATCACCATAGGCCTCTCCGATGCTGGTAAATAAGACAAACTCCCCAAACTCTCTGCCCGAAAACTCAAGGCATCGACCACCACATTGGCCTTGCCCGGATGATACATAATAGTGATATTATAGTCCTTCAGCAACTCTAACCACCTCCTCTAACGCAAATTCAAATCCTTTTGCTTGAATAGGTGCTACAAGCATCGATGATTAGTATAAATCTCACAAGGAACCCCGTACAAATAATACATCCAGATCTTCAGGGCGTGAACAATGGAAACTAACTCAAGGTCATGGACAGGATAATTCTTCTCATGAACCTTCAACTGTCTGATTTTGAAAGTTTCACATATAGATTTCATCAAGTCGCTATTGAGGTTGGAGATATTATCAGTAATGATTGACTTTGGAATTTTGAATCGACAAACAATGCTGTCGCGGACAAAATCTACTACGACTTTCTTAGTTACTGCTCTGTAAGATGCTGGTTCGAGCCATTTTGTGAAATAGTCGATGGCTACTAGGATAAACCTATGTCTATTGTATGCGGCATGATTGATCGGTCCAATAACATCCATCCTCCAAGCAGCGAATGGTCATGGTGAGCTTGTTGCATTAAGCTTATTTGGAGGTACCTTTATCATGTCTACATGTATCTTACAATGGTGGCATTTCCGGACATACTGGATGCAGTCCGTTTCCATAGTCATCCAAAAGTAACAAACCCAAAGTATCTTATTTGCTAACACAAAACCGTTCTAATGTGGATCGTATGTCCCAGTTTGAATTTCCTTTAGTAGCGTGGATGCTTCTTTTGCGTCGACACACCTTAGTAATCCCAAATCAGGAGTCCTCCTATACAGGACTCCTCCATTGTGAAAGAAGTTGTTGGACAATCTCCGAAGTATGTATTTCTGAGTAGGATTTTCAAGCTCAGGGTACTCTCCTTTTGCCAAATATTCCTTGATATCATGAAACCAAGGCTTTTCGTCTGCTTCTTCTTCAATATGGGCACAGTAAGTTGGCTGATCATGGATCTTTACTGGAATGGGATCGATGAAATTTGTGTCTGGATGTTGTATCATAGATGATAGGGTAGCCAATGCATCGGCAAATTCATTCTGGACTCTGGAAACATGTTGGAACTCCGTCTTTGTAAACCTCTTTCTCAATTCCTATACATGATGCAGATATGAGAGTATCTTGGAGTTCTTGGTTGCCTATTTTTCTCGTACCTGATGTATAAGCA
The DNA here is from genome assembly GCF_000393655.2 of Nicotiana sylvestris. Taxonomy (NCBI): domain Eukaryota; kingdom Viridiplantae; phylum Streptophyta; class Magnoliopsida; order Solanales; family Solanaceae; genus Nicotiana; species Nicotiana sylvestris. The sequence continues at coordinate 195,847,502 of NC_091058.1, read as the reverse complement.
AGCCTGAATCTCCAATTATTAGCAGCTCTTGAACATTCATGTCAATGGCCATTTTGAGCCCTAGGATGCAGGCTTCATACTCGGCCATATTGTTGCTGCACAGGAACTTGAGTTTTGCAGACACCAGATAACGCTGACCTATTTCTGATACTAGGACTGCTCCTATGCCAATTCCCTTGAAAATTGCTTACCTATCGAAAAACATTCTCTAACCGTCATAGTATTTTGTAATATCTTCTCCTATAAATGATACCTCTTCATCAGGAAAATACATTTTCAGGGGTTCATATTCTCCATCCACGGGATACTCAGCAAGGTGGTGGGCCACTGCATGTCTCTTGACCACTTTCTGAGTTACGTAAACAATGTCAAACTCACTTAATAGGATTTGCCACTTGGCTAGCTTGCCAGTGGGCATGGTCTTATGAACGATGTACTTCATAGGATGCATACTTGATATGAGATAAGTAGTATAGGCACAGAAAAAATACCTCAGCGTCCGAGCTACCCAGGTCAAAACACAATAGGTGCATTCCAATAAAGAATACCGAGCCTTGTACAGGGTGAACTTCTTACTGAGGTAATAAATGGCCGACTCCTTCCTCCCCGTTTCATCATGCTGCCCCATAATGCAATCGAAAGTTCCAGCCAACACTACAAGGTAGAGTAGTAAGGTTCTAACTGGATCGGGCGGGACTAAAACTAGTGGTGTTGACAGGTACTCCTTGATTCTATCAAAGGCCCTTTGGCAATCATCAGTCCATTTTGTAGCGGCGTCCTTCTTCAATATCTTAAAGATTGGCTCGTAAATAACTGTAGACTTTTCTATGAATCGACTGATGTAGTTGAGCCTTCCTAAGAAACTCATTACATCCTTCTTGTTCTTTGACGATGGTAGTTCTTGAATGGATTTGACTTTTGATGGATCCAGTTCTATTCCTCGGCAACTCACAATAAACCAAAGTAATTTTTCAGCAGGAATCCCAAATGCGCACTTTGCGGGGTTCAGATTCAGGTTGTACCTCCGCAGTCTATTGAAGAACTTCCTCAGATCTTCCATGTGATCAGTGGCATTCTTGGACTTGATAATAACATCATCTACATATACCTCTATCTACTTGTGTATCATATCATGGAAAATGGTAGTCATGGCCCTCATGTCGGTGGCCCCTACATTTTTCAGGCTGAACGACATCATCTTGTAACAGTACATTCCCCACGGCATAATGAAAGTCATTTTCTCAGCATCTTCTTCACCCATCCAGATCTAATGATAACTAGCGAAACAATCTACAAATGACTGCAGTTCATGCTTGGCACAATTGTCAATCAGGATATGTATATTCGACAAAGGGAAGTCGTCTTTTCGACTGGCCCGGTTGAGATCCCAGTAGTCGACACAAACTCTGACCTTCCCATTCTTCTTTGGCACTGGCACGATGTTGGCTAACCATGTCGGGTATTCTACTACCATGAGAACCTTAGCTTTAACCTACTTGGTGACTACTTGCTTGATTTTCAAACTTATATCTGAGCTTCTGTTTTACCAGCGGACATGTCAGATCAGTCGGCAGTTTGTGAGCCACAATAGACATACTCAGACCAGTCATGTCATCATATGACCAGGCGAATATGTCCTCGTATTCCTTTAGAAATTCTGTGTATTCTTTCTTTTCTGCTGACTATAGGTGAACGCTGATTCGTGTTTCCTTGATATTTTCTGTATCTCCCAGGTTAATAGTTTCGGTCTCGTCCAGGTTGGACTTAGGCTTGTTTTCAAAATTCTCACCTATTTTGACAATATCGTCAAGTATGTCATCCTTCTCTGAATCATTGTCTATTTGTTGCATTGTCTCACTGCATGTCACAATCATTAGTCTATCAAGATAATAATAGTAATGCTGTATAATTAAAATAATGAGAGAAAACGATAATGAGTGTTAATTCATAAGAAAAGTCAAAATGCTTTGATAAATTGCATAACTATTTTGAACATTGAAGATCTTATTGCGGGAATTGAAAATGCGAAAAGAAAATCATTTAGTAAATAAAAACGGTGCATGATGCTTGTTTTAGCGTTGCTACCTTGAGGCTCGCCGGGCTCTGGTTGTCCTGATGGTCCAATTATTGAGGTGTGCCCCTCAGCTCGCATCCTGTATGGAAGGGACTTCCTCCCCTCCTCGTCGAGAACAACACAACAATCCATGTCATTGTCTTCTAGGAACAAGTTCTTCATCGCTGCAAGTGCTTCTTCTTCGTCTGACCCATAAACAATGTCAGCCTATTGGAAAGTCTGCTCCAGATGTGGTATTGGCTACTCCAGTGGATAGTAAGGACCGCGCCATGGTGGCGAACAGTTGTTAAATTCTTCTCAAGTGTAATTATATCCCATACCGAAAGTAGTGCCATGCTTCTTGTGTTTTATGGGTTTAGAGATTCCCTTTAGGTTCTTGCCGAGCCCTTTGCTGGGTTTATACCAGCTTCAATTAAGTATGCTCTCGATTTTATTATCCCATCACTTGTCTTTATCGATAACATTGACCCGTTCAATATTGTGATAAGTCTCTCCACCCAGCTTCCTTCTTCCCTCGATTGTCGGAATGGTCTGGCAACTATATATATGGTTGCTACCATCGCCATGAATGATCACTTCATGGTGATTTCATTCGAATTTTACTTCTTGATGCAGCGTTGATGCTACGGCCCCAACGACATGAATCCACGGCTGTCCCAGCAGAAAATTATAAGATGCTGACACATCTATCACCTGGAAATCAACGTTGAACCAAGTTGGTCCTATTTGCAAACATAGAACAATTTCACCAATGGTGGACCTCTGAGAACCATCAAAGGCTTTCACATTGATAGCTCCATCTTTTATTTCGTGTAGTCCTTTACCAAACTTCTTGAGTGTTACCAGCGGACAAATGTTGAGACTGGAACCTCAATCGATCAGGATTTTGGTGATGAAATAGTCTTCGTATTGCATGGTGATGTGCAGTGCCTTGTTGTGCCCTAACCCTTCAGGTGGCAGCTCATCCTCATGAAAGGTGATTTTATGGCTTTCCAACACTTGTTCTACCATGTTAGCCATTTCCTCGCCAGTGATGTTGCTTGGTACGTATGCTTTACTCAGCACCTTTAACAGAGCATTCTTGTGTGCTTCGGAGTATTGCAGCAAGGAGAGGATGGAGATTTGTGTTGGCGTCTTGTTTAACTAGTCGTTGACCGAATACTCCTTGGCCTATATTTTTCTCCAAAGGTCTTCTGGACCTGTCTCAATGATGGGTGGCCGATTGGAGGCCTGCTTGATTGACTCAGCTAGATGTTCAGAGGTATAAATTCTACCAGTTCTTGTCATACCTTGCGTTGCAATAGTCTCTTCGAATTTGACCTTGCCTTTCCTTCTAGCTTCGGCTGTATAGTCCTAGGGTACAACCTTTGTATGGAACAATGTCATGTTCGGCATTGCCACTGGGATCCGTATGGATATCCTTACTTCGAACGGAGCATGTGCCTTGGGTGGCAAAACTGCAACCTCAAATGGTACGGGTGCATTTACTGGAGACATAAATTTGACCTCAATTTCTGCTAGTGTCTTTGCATATTGCTTCAAACTCAAGTGGCACAGACATATTCACCTCAGCGTCCTCATATGGTTGAATATGGACTATGATGGGATTGAGAGTAACTATTGGCTTCTTTGGGTCGTCGCCTTCTGCGATCAACCCGATTGATCCCTCGAGATCCTAGTCATCTTCTATTTCAATCATGTGGATACCTCCACCCTTATGGTCTGGCAGAGGGTTGTTGCAGACATTTGGAGCGGGTTCCTTTGCCACAATAATCTTGTTATCAATCAAGGACTGTATCCTGTCCTTCAAGGAGCGGTACTCATCGATGGTGTGCCCTTTCATGCCGGAGTGGTATGCACAAGATTTGTTTGGGTTAACCCACTGAGAAGGATTCTCGGGGGTTGCAACAGGGATGGGGGTGACATAACCAACAACTTTGAGTCTCTCATACAACTGGTCAATAGGTTCAGCAATGGTTGTATATTGTTTTGGAGGTCTGCGATCAAAATTAGGTTGAGGTCTTGGGAAGTTTTGGCGTGTAGGAGGTGATTGATAGTGAGATGGTTGAGCATTATAGGTTTGGTGGACATGAGCAGGTTGGGAGTATCTCCGTGAAGTAGGTTAATATGTAGGAGGTGGAGCTTGGTATGAGGGTGAAAGTACTTGATAATTTGGGGTTGGCTGATATATAAGTGGAGGTATTGGGTAAGTTTGGTATTTGAGGGGAGATTTGGTCTGTTGTGCAACCATCACGGCCCCTACGTCCCTTTTCTTGGACACACCTCCTGACTGTAAGGCCTTATTTGTAGCTTGCAAGGCCTCAAAGTTTGTAACCATACCGCTTTTGATACCTTCCTCAATTCTCTCACCTAGTTTGATAATGTCAGAGAATTTGTGGTTCTCGATCATCATCAGCCGTTCATAATACTGCGGGTCCTAGGCCCAGACAAAGAACTTGTTCATATGTTCCTCCTCTAAGGCAGGTCTGACTTTAGCAGCTTTGGACCTCCAGCGAGTAACATACTCGTGAAACTTCTTTGTGGGCTTCTTCTTTAGATTCTGAATATAGAACTTGTCTGGCGCATTCTCTGTATTAAACCTGAACCTGTCCATAAAGTCGGATGTCATGCTTAACCAGTTTGACTACTTCTTTGGATCTTGGCTGATGTACCAAGACAACATATCTCGTTTCAAACTCCTCATGAATAGCTTCATGCGGATTCTCTCGTCTTTTCCTACTCCAACCAGCTTGTCGCAGTATGTTCTCAAATTGGCCCTTGGATCACCCGTACCACCAAACATTTCAAACTTAGGAGGATTGTACCCGTCGGACAATTCAACATCGGGCTGTATGCAAAGATCCTCATAAATCAGCCCCTTGATTCCTTTAGTTCCCTTAATGCCTTGAATCTGGCTAGTCAATTTCTTAAGCTCCTCAGCCAAGTTCTTGATAAGCAGATCCTTTTCATCAGACTCAGGTGTGGTTGAGATAGGTTGGGTGGAGTGTGACATGGTCTCCATGTAGATAGGGATGTTATAGTAGCTGGGTGTGTAGGTGTGGAAATGATCATTTGTGGAGTTCTGAGGTTTTGGGATGAGTAGTGGAGTGTTGTTTTGGATATGGCAAGTGTTGCATTGTGTCTTTGGTGGAACAATCTATTGCTTTGGGATGTTTTAAGGAGGTGTAGGGTTTTGAGTGTTGGGGAAATTGATATCTGGGGTGCTGAGGGAAAATGACAGGCTTGCCAAATTCCGAACCTGATCGAGTTCTTCTTGGAATTTTAGCAACTTCTGTTCCAGTTGTGACACTTTCTCCTTAGGAACCTGAGTACCATGGACATTAGTGGCTTCTACACGTTCAATTGGATTATCCTTCCTGACGTTGTTCAAATCTTCCACCTTGCCTTTGTTCTTGCTTTTGATAGGACTAAGAGGAGGAGTGGGTGGAGGGCCCCTAGGTCTTGTGAAATAAGATGACGATGTCAGAGTGCACGAACTTAACCTTTGGGGAGGGGAATAACAGAAGGAAAACAAAAATAAAAACTAAAAGGTAATCAAGTTAGTGAGGATTATAAAAGCATTGCAGTATTTAAACATATAGTGCGGAATGCAAAATGTGTCCTAATTTGGGAACCTCTTTGTGCCCAAGGTACGCCTAGTGACAAATTGGTTTGGAGAACTTAGAATGCTAAATGCCTCATTTTATTGATAAAAACAAGATGAATCCCAAATCGACACTAAATAAACAGGAAGTAAAAGTCACTAATGGCCATTGGCATTATTACATTCATAAAGCGAAAAGATAAACTCCTATCTACTTGGTCCCTAAAGGACCTTTCCTAGATTCGGCATCCTTGGCTCCTTCGAATAGCTTTCCCAACTCGCGAAGTCCCAACAACAGGTATGCTCTGGCTAGATGTCCACCTTCAGTCCCTTCAACATTTTGACAATCTTCGACCCTCTTGAGAAATTTTCTCTCTAGTTCCACTATGCCTCGCTCCAAGTGCCCCAGCCGCTTGTTGTAACCGACAGTCATGTCCTTCCATTCCTCAATCAGTTTCTAGCTGGACTTTTGTATTTCACGATGTTTGCTTTCGTACTCATGGATCCTTTTGTGCAACTGGTTGTACTTGACCTACACTTCGGCCTTTTCATCTATAATCCTATGACCTCGAACAAACCCTGGTTGGCCCAGACCATCATGATTGTCTTCCAACTAACTTGAGTAGAAAGGAGCACAACCGGCATGATACCTGTCTGGTTCGATGGTATCTCTCCCCATTATGATCTTATAGTGCCATATATGCTAAGCTTGGCACTTGTAGGGACTATCATCAATTTGGAAGTCAGCTCGCAAATGACTCCTCTTGTTGACCCTAGGTATAATTTGCTTCCTACCAGCTTGTCTCATAACTCGGAGAGGGACATAATGGTATGTTCCTCTCAGACCAATCAGTATCAGGAAAGGCACATCTCTGGATCGGGCGATGAATTCCTCATCAAAAACCACTCCAACATCCATTGAACCTATTCTTCAGTCAGATTATCAAATAGCTCAGCCCATCCCTCGGCATTCTCAGACTGAACGAACATATCGGGGATGTAATTCATTCGCTTTGGATGATGGAAAGCAATGTGATCATCCTAGTCCCTTCTCTGAATCTCTTGTCGGTATTCGCCCTTTTGGAGATGTTCCATGAGCTAGAGTTGGAGTAATAAATTGAAGCCTTTGAAGTGTTTTGCTACTCGTTGACACTTCTCCAAGGCTCGGTATATGTCTGAAATGATCATGGGAACGATGATGAATGGCTGCCTACCAATCCCTTCCATTAGGGTCATAGCCAGCCTGGTATGGATTCTCCCTTTTTTCATCGGAAACACGATCAGCCCCAGGAAACAAAAAAATGAAGACGAAAACACTTCGATGGATGTTCCCCAAGGATGTGATGGAAAACTTGTCAAGGTAGGTACGATAGGATTTGCTATGACCGTACCTTTCATACAAGTAGTCAAAAGGGATGTATGACTCCTTCAGGCATGTCAATTCTGTGTTCTTCTTCTGACCCATCATTTTGAGGTAACCCCTGCCTTTGCGGTTCTCAAGCATTAGCAAGCCCGGAGTTTCCCATACTAGACCGGCCAGTCCTCCTATCTCCTCCGACAATGGCGTCATTTCAATGTCCCCAAAGCGGAACACGGCCCTCACAATCCCAGAACAGTGTGGCAGCTTCTATGACATGTTGTTAGGTTGGATCTCTAGGAGGGATTGTAGATTTCACAGATATTTGCGAACGAGTGTTTGGTCATTAGAGGGTAAATCCCTCCACTATCTTAGCAGTCTTGGGTGGATGTTGGTGACCCTGCCGAATCTGGGGAATTCGTGCCTCATATTTCTGCAAGACAAATGCGGTTAGGCCCTTACCCCCACCAGACACGACTATTTAATACCAACAATTAGCATGAAGCATTTAGTTCTCCAAATAAATGCACAGAACATGGTGATGTCTATTTGGGTTCAGGGAAACCCGATGGACTTTGGACAAGGCTATCTTAAAGGATTGTTATGTGGACAACATTACTGACCCAGCTAGGGTTGACCATGATGCATGAACAATTTGAACAGAGTAAGGTTTCTATGGGGTTTTAGACTGCTACCCTTGAGCGGACAACTCAAGGGGGAAGACATGGAACTGTCGACTGACCGTTGATCAACTAGTTTTACCACAAATATACCTTTCTGAATTTAGGGGGTAATGATATAGGAAGAGCGCAACCACTCATTATAATCATTGCTATAGTATTTGTTTGGCACAAGTGGAGTATGACGTTGAGCATGATTATGCAATAACTAAAAACATGTTGACATGTATTTGCATGTTAAGAAAGCGATAAATACAACATTTTTATAATTTAAAGCGGCAATAAAGGAAAGAATCAAGAAAGACATGTCAGTTTCACATTTGAAAAAGAAATTAAATTCTTAAAGAAATTTAAACAAGTAATTGCACATAAAGGAGGTACAAATTCATAAGAACAATCTGAAATGGTAAAAGCCTAAAGATTCCCAGTAGAGTCACCATGCTGTCGCGCCCCCTTTTCCCCCCTTCCAAATGGAGAGCAGTTTTCGGGTTTCAACATTCATGGGTGTAATGACTCATTTCCTCTTTGGGAATTGGGTATTTTGAAGAGTCGCCACCTAATGGTTTGAGGCGCATTAGGACACCTATAGAGTTCATTTACAACTATGTTTGATAACCAGAGATTGGGTAGGGGCTAGAAATTATCCTAAAGGGAATGTGTTAGGAACCCCTCAGGATCCACTAGTGTAGTTCCCGGCTAGATAGTTTTTTGTGAATTTGTGCAATTAGCAAGTAAACAAGTAAGGCTCAAGTAAGAGGGGATTTAAGTTAAACACACAAGCGTTTGAAACAATTATTGAAAGGCAAGGTTTGAAAGAGTTATAGAAACATGCTTGTAAAAAATAAAAGGGATCCTAGGTTTGGATCACCTCAATGCAATACCCGGTATTACACTCCTCAGATGAAGGGATACACGTGGTATTAGCACATCGGTCATCATATACATATCTACCCTTCCCACCCCGTTAAGGTATTAAAGTGCAGATTGGTCTCGACCTCTATTGAATGTTATTACCCGTCCCATTCCTATCAGTCTCAGAAGAGTTTAGGACTACTATTCCTATAAGAGGGAGAGTTTTAAAGGTAAAAGGCTAAGGCGACATACAAGAACATGTAGGACTACATTTTAAAGGGGGAACATATAAACAATTAGAGGGCTCATGTATACCTCCGCAAACAATGTACATAAATAGCATAACTTAAACACAGTCAAGGTCTGAGTTTTAAAAATCCTAAAGCAGAGTTTGAGTCAGAACCAGATTCATTAAATAACTCAGAAAAGAAGTCCAAATTAGGCCTCCATGCTGGTTGTAGTAGTTGGTAATTAACAAAGGCAGTTTCAGTTGTATTTAAGTAGTTACCTAAGGCTTGCCTAGGCGTAACAACGATGTCCTACGAGCATGTTATCTATATTGATGCAGTAAAGCAGTGATTAATTTTAAACATGTGATTTGGATCCTATAGGAATGCTTTCTAATGATATGGATTAACACGAAAAGCGTAGGTTATTTAATCTAATTCAGACAGGCATGAGTCAAACTGATTTATAACTAAACTGGTTTTAGACCTTATAGGCATGATCTCTAAGGGAAACGATTCTGGATACATACTGTAGTGAAGATCGAACTTCAATTACTTTACAAACGATAGGCATGATATCTAATTACAAAGCTGATTTTTAACCCTATAGGCATGGTTTCTAATTGTGTGAAAGTGAAGCATGTAGAATTTATTTTAAACTAGAGCAAATCCTATAGGCATGATATTTAACATGCCACATTTGGAATTAAAATAGGCCCTATAGGCATGTTATCTACCCAATTTACCCCACAATATACAACTACCCACCCTTTTCACTAATCACCCCATAACTATTTAAAAGTTATTACAGCCCAAGTGATTAAATTACAAAAGAAGTGCAGAAATAAGAACTACAACCAAAGGAAACCTGATCTTGACTTTCTCTCTAAGTTATGTAATGAACCACTTTAGCCAATATTTCAAAAAGCCTTTTTCTTACCTGGGTGTGTCAAAGTTCCCTAAGGACCTCATGAGATCCCGGGTAGTGCTTACACTCAGGTTTGCATAGCAAGACAAAAATGAGTGTAGTGTGGAAGGGCCAGTCCTTATGTGTCCGAGTTCAGAGGGAGCTCAAGGGTCCCAAGGCAAGGCTCACACAAGAGGGGTAGAACCTAGGTTCTAAGAATATAGTAGAAGTGCAGAACATCAGTTTGTAGTACACAGAACTCAAAACCACACGGAATTAGTAGTTGTTCAAAGGGGGCAAGGGATTTTGGGGATACATTGTATGACCCCAACCGGGGTCTAGTTTGGTCATGCACATCAATAGCTGATGCTGACTTGACCACAAACCGGCCAAAGGAACACAAATACATAGAGGGGATATGGGGGTTTGGGGTTCATAAGATAGAGTATGCTTTAATGCACACATAGGGGAAGCATTAATCTAAAGGAAAAGGAAGCATATTGCAGCATGCTAATAATGTAACTTGACTGCAGAACTATAAACAAAAATAAGGAAATGAAGCAACTAAAGAAGCATATGTTGTTGAGGCTTAAACATTAACTAGGACATACCAGTAGAGAAACAAGGTGCAGAAAGGTAAAGCAACCAAGATTCCACAGTCTAGCCTTGGCTTTCAGCGGGTTAGATAAAGCAGCAGAACAAATATCAGTAAAAAAAGAGAGTTTTTGAGTGTAAGTGTGTGTTCTAACCTCAAATTGTTCGTGTCTTTGAAATAAGAGAGGTTAGAGTATTTATAGTTTTGAAAACGAGTTAAGAATAAGGTAATAAGTAAAGTCTTAACACAAACATGGAAATAATCACAACCAGAATAAATTAACACAAGTGATTCCCTTTAATTAAGGAATCACTGCTTAACGGATACTAACAGGGTTAATTAAGGAAATAAATCAGTTTGGGACAGATTGATTATTGCCATATAAGGGGGCAGTACAAGTATGAAGTAAATGATTGAGTCTAAATACAAAAATATGCTTAATTTTAGGGAAAGTATTCAGTAAGATCAAACATCACAGTAAAGGAAAGGAATCAATTAATTTAAACAAATGAGTAAAAAATTAGGGTTTATAAGGGAACCCTTTGCAATCAGTCGCAACATTGAGGGAGTCATAATCAATCTAGAATGGCTCATGATTTTGCACCTCATCATATAAATAGCAAGGAATGAACATGCATGCAGGGTCAAACATGATGACAAAAATAAGCAACACAAACATACAGTAGCAGTAGGATTAAGCTAGGATTCAATAGTAAAAGAGACCTATTTGAAGTACAGTAGTCAAGTAGGTCAAGTAGTCACATAGAATCAAACGTGAAGAAGAACATGGTAACAGGTAAGAGAGTCAGAAACAAGTAAAGACCTTCAGACTTATAGTAATAAGCGAGGAAAACTCTTTTAAGAAATTAGGGCTTCAACAGCAGTCGAATTTAAGAGATGATAAGAACTCAGAATCAGATAAATCAAGCAAGGAAAAGAGAGTCAGAAACAAAGAGCTTAATCGAACAAGTAGACATTCAAACAAACAAGAACAGTTTCAGAAATCGGATAAGACCAAAAAGGATCTAGTGTTTTCAACATGCTGAATCAAGTAGAAGGAAAGCATAAACAAGTTGTTTGAACATAGTAAAATCATAAACAATATTAAAAAATCAGAGAAGAGATCTTTAAAAGAATTTAAGAGAAACCTTAATCGTTAAAAAAATGAAGAGTCATTTTGAAAGGAAATCGAAGAACCCTCAAGAAAACACAAGAAGTTCGTAATAAGCACAGATCTAGGATAGATTTGGAAGAATATCAAAAGACCTTAGAGACTAGGGTTTTAGAGAACCCAGAAAAGGTGAGCAAGACCTTGAAAGTTACCGATCTAACCAGAAAAGTCAAGGATCTGACTTGAACAACAATGGCTGGCCGGAGAAAGGCCATGAATGGAAATTGAGTAAGGACTGGACAAGATTTACTCGAGGTTTGGCCATGAAATCACACAAACGTGCCACCAGAAGATGTAGGAGGACGGTATACATCTCAATCGCCTATGGGAGGCCATGGATTAGGTGGGGTGTAAGGTGGATTAGGTGGGGTGTAAGGTGGATTAGGGTGGAATTGGGTGGCGGTAGCTAGATTTCATGTGAGGCTACAGAGAGAATTGAGAGAAGAGGGATTCAAGGGCGGCATTTGGTGAAAAATGAATTAGGGTAAGGGGTCGATTAGGTTTATTTTAGGAAGGGTAAACGGTGGCTGTTGATCTGAATTTTCAATGACCTAGATTAAAAGGGTAGGTGGGGAATCCGGGTTTGGGTTGGTTGAAATTGGGTTGGGGTCGGGTTTAATTGAAATTGGGCCGGGGAATTGGGCTTAATTTGTGGTTAATATTAGGCAAAAATTGAAATAAAATCGGGCTATTATTTAAATAGCCAATTTTCCGCTTTTTAAATTACAAAAATAGTAAATAAATTTCTAAAAATAAATTGAAAGTACTAAAATGATTTATAACATATAAATAACAATTTTAAAATATAAGCCTTAATTTTATGAATATAAAACACAATTAAATATTAAAAAGGCTAATATTGTAATTATACGCAATTAGCTTGAAAAATACTAAATAAAATTGTAAAAATATGTTAAAATTACCTTAGCCATATTTTGAAATAAATATACAAATCCAACAAATGAATCATCAAAAATAATAATTTTTGACATAATTATTGGGATTTTATGGACGAAAAAGTGAGATAAATCGATTTAAAAACCTTACAAAAATTATGAAAAATAATAAAATATTGGGATATGCTATTTTTGAAGTTATTTTGTATATAGAAAATATATAAGGAAAAATTGGGTATCAACAGGGGCCAGAATGGAATTCCAGAGGTTGGAATAGGTTCTTTGTGTCATTTATGATGTTTGTGCAAAATTTCAGGTCATTCAGATGAGGTTTGATAGACTTTTTGATCGAATTCAAAATTCGGAAGTTTTTGAAATTCCTAGGCTTGAATCCAATGATGATTTGATGTTGTTTTGAGTGTTCCAAGAGTCGAAACAAGTTCGAATGATGTTATGGGATATGTTGGCATGTTTGGTTGAGGTCCCGAGGTCTTCGGGTGAGTTTTGGATGGTTAAATGGATCAAATCCTTGTTTTGAAAGTTGCAGATTTATCAATTCTTGTTGCAGAGTTTTTGCTCTTCACGTTTACGAGAGGACCCTCGCGTTCGCGAAGAGATGTTGAGTGAGGTTGGCCAGTTGCTCTTCGTGTTCACAATGTTGATCCCACGTTCGCGAAGGTTCAGATTGAGTGTGCATTGCGATCACAAAGAAGGTCCCGCATTCATGCAGAGTATTTGGGGGTAGCTAGGGGTCCTGGTAATTGTTCTTCGCGTTCGTGTTATGAAGGTCGCATTCGCGATGGTCTGGGAAGAGGAAGCTTCACGTTCATGGGCTGGAAGTCGAGTTCGCGTAAGAGAAATTTTGGTCAATGAGTTTTTATGTTTCGGGAACGCGAGGCTTTGGCCGCGTTCGCGAAGAACGAATTTAAATCGCTGGGCAGAATGTTTAGGGCTTGGAAATTGGAGACTTTAATCTAGGGATTTGAGGGGTCATTGTTGGTCGGATTCTGGTATTCTTGGTATGTATAAACTCGTGAGAGTTTAAGGATTCTAGTTTTGTAATTTTTATCGGAATCCGAGACGTGGGTCCAGGGTCAGGTTTTGACCAATTTCGGGATTTTGATGTAATTTGATTATTTTCGAGTGGACTTTATTCCCTTAGCATATTTTGATGGTTATATACTGATTTTGGTTAGATTCGGGGCATTTAGACGCCGAATCGAGAGGCAAGGGCGTCGCAGGCTATAGTTTGGCTTGAGCTAAGTAACGCTTAAAAACTTGGTTCTGAGGGTTTGAAACCCCGAATTGTGTTCTCTATGATTACTATTGAGGTAACGCAATGCCAAGTGACGGGCGTGTGGGCGTGCATCTTGAGAAATGCGGCCTTGATCATTCCATGTCACTGCTTAGTGATTTTTTATACTAATATTTGTGTCATAATTATTTGATTAAATTAATAAGCTGCAAATCATGCTAATTATCATGTTAAGGCTTCACGCCAATACTGTTGAGACCCGAGAGGTCGTTTCTTGATGTCATATCATTAGCTTCATTTATAATCTATATTCAGTCATGTTCATGCATATTATATCATGCCTCGGTCTCGATTATTGCTATTTGACATATCGTATCATTGTTTGGGATTGTATCATGACATTTTTAGCCCGTGTGTGTGAGACTGGAGAGTATTTACTAAGTGAGGTAGAGAGCTTGATATTGATTGACAGTATGGGATCGGGCTGCACACCGCAGCGAAATATTGATCATGCGTTCGCTGGCATTGATATAGTGCTTGGTCTTAGAGAAGCCCCTCCGGAGTCTTTAAACCCCTAGTGAGCGCAATTGATGATATTGAGGGATGGAGCTTCCCTGGGCATAGATATTGTCCGAAGTATTGGTATGGAGATGGATCTTCTCCATAAGGCTTGATTGGCCTGTTTCGTCGGTACTGGGTGACTTATAGTCTATGATGTATATACATTCCGGGATGGATCTTCCCTGGGCCATATACAGTACCGAGTGGTTGAGCACTGTGAGTGGAAGTATTATACATAACATTGATCATGCTATCTGTGCATTGGTAATTAGAGGCTCCTGAGCTTTATACTCTGTGTCATTCATACTGTGCTTAATTACTGCTGAGAAACTACATGAACTGTAAGCATGTCTACTTTTCCGCACAATTAATTGTTGCAACCTGTTGAGGTTTGGTTCATCACTACCGCCAGTCCATAGTTTGGACTTGTTACTTACTGAGTTAGTGTTCTCACGTTACCTCCTGCACCTCTGTGTGCATATCCAGGTATCTCGGGATATGGTAGCGATTGTTGATCACCCCAGTTAGAGGTTTTCTGTGGAGATTGCGAGGTAGCTGCTTGGCGACTGTAGTTCCACCTTCTCCTTTCCTTATCTTTCTTTAGTATATTTATTTGGATATTCTCAGACCGTGTTGGTCATGTTATTTTCGAACAAATGTAGTAGTTTTAGCTCATGATTTAGTGACACCCGAGGTCGGGATTATGTTTCTTTTTGCTGGATTTTGATTTTTACTTTTATCTTATTAAATTTCTGTTAAAATTATGATTTTCCTTAAGTTTTTATTTGAAAAATGGAGTATTTGGAAATAAGTGGCTGTCCTAGTACCACGATAGGCGCCATCACGACATGATTAGATTTTGGGTCGTGACAAATACAGTGAGGTATTGAAGACACTGTAGGTTCTAACACAAAGTATCATAACAATAAAAGAATTTAAACAGTTAAAACACTCTAATTGATAACAACAAATAAACATAGCAGCAGAAAGTGCATGGCATCACCCTTCGTGCTTTAACTCTCAATCCTCACCATGCAATAAATATTCACTTTTATTTTTTCATGTTGCGGCGTGCAACCCGATTCCAATCATATAATATTGTTGCGGCGTGCAACCTGATCCCAATCATATAATGATATTCCGGTGTGCAGCCCGATCAAAATCATATAATGATATTGCGGTGTGCAACCCGATCCTAATCATATAATGATGTTGCGGCATGTAACCCTATCCCAATCATATAATGATGTTAAGACGTGCAACCTAGTCCCATATAATATTTTTGCGGCGTGCAAACCGATCCCAATATACAAATCAACACCAATCACAAAAGAATTTCTGCAAGGAAACAATAGTATAACAACAATATCCCGGCAAGGGAAACAATATCATAAGCAAAAACATCCTAGCAAAGGAATCAACAAGTACATAATAAAAGTCACGGAAAAACCAAGAAACATGATAACCTCAACAAAACAACAAGACATAATAAGCACGTGATAACTAAACCGGTAACCACAACAATTGGACATGTAATCTATTTGCACTAAGTGATAGAGGAACTCACAACCAAGAAGTATCAAGACAATAAGGAAGACAATCACTTTAATTAAGGCAATTAAGGGTCAATGTAACACGTAAGAATTAGAAGAAAGCTAACAACATCATATGGAGAATATAGAGGCAATTTAAGCAATTAATAAACCCAATCATAACGAGATACTTTCCACGTAATGAACATAAGGACCTAAGAAATCTAGAGCAAATTTCCCACAAATAAGTCCGAGCACACACTCGTCACCTCGCATGCACGGACTAAAATTAGCATAAAAGACTCAGATCCTAAGGGGAAGTCCCCCACACAAGATTAGTCAAGATTCTTACCTCAAAGACGACAAACCAATACTCTAAAATGCACTTCTCGGGTGAAAAGACCTCCGGATGGCTCAAATCTAACCAATTTAACTTCAAAGCACAAATAAAACACATAAGAAACTATTCCGGACCATAAAGTCTCAATCTTTAACAAAATCCAAAAATCAGTCCAAAAGTCGACCCCCGGACCCGCGTCTCGGAACCCGACAAATTTTACAAAAACCGAATACCCATTCCAATATGAGTTCAACCATACAAAATTTATTAAATTTCGGCACCATTTGGCCCCTCAAATCATGATTTTTCTTCAAAATACCAACATTTTCTTCAACCCAAATCACAAATTAAATGATAAAAATAAAAACAAATTCATGAAATATAATCAATTATAGGTGAATAACACACCCAATCATTTTTCTTGAAAAACCCACAAGGAATCGCCCAAAACCAATCTCTAGAACTCAAAATATGGTGAAAATAGCAAACCCTCAGAATAGAGTACTATTTATTCTGCCCAGGTCCTAAAGCATCATGAGTGCGGAGGAAGTATCGCGTTCACAAAGAAGAAAAAAGAAGGTTCCCAGTTTACTTATCGTGAACGCGAAGAAGAAAAATATTATGGCCAGAGGTTGCCCTTCGCGTACGCGTGAACTAGTACGCGAACGCGAAGAGTGGAACAACATAACTACGGGAAGACGTGAGGGGGACGCGAATGCGATGAAGGAGAAAGCAGAGCTTCGTGAACGCGAGGTGTCAAAATGCAAACAAAAAGAAGGATTTCCAGGTGGTCAGCAACAAAGCTTCGCGAACACGAAAGGCGGTTCGCGATCGCGAAAAAGGATATCAGAAGCAGAAAGCAGCAGTGCAAAAACAAGGAAAAATGACCCGTAGCCCACCCGAAACACCCCCGAGTCCCCCTAGACCCCGTTCAAACACACAAACAATTCATATCACCTAAAACGGACTCGCTCGAGATCACAAATCACATTAAACAACACTAAAACGACAAATCACACCAATAATCAAACTTAGGAACTTTTAAACCTTCCAACTTCCAAAACTCGTGCCGAAACCTATAAAATCAACCGGAATGGCACTTAATTTTGTAGACAAGTCCAATATAACATAACAGAGCTGTTCCAACTTTCGGAATCGCATTCCGACCCTGATATCACAATAGTCAAATATGAGTCAAATCTCTCCATTTTCCAAACTTCGACTATTCCAACTTTCGCCGAAACACCTCAAACTATCCTACGAACCTCCAAATCTAAATCCGGATGCGCGCCTAAATCCAAAATCACCATACGAAGCTGTTGAGATCACCCACGACCCATTTCGGGGCCGTTTACTTAAAAGTTCAATTCCGGTCAAATTCTCACCGTTTAAACTTCCAAAACTAGTTTCCTTCTTCCAATTTGATTTTAAATCATCCATTAACTAAATTCAACCATGAATGCAAGTCGATACACATATTATGAAGCTGTCTGAGATCTAATGATGCCAAACCGGTCGCAATTGCTCAAAATGACCAGTCGGGTCGTTACATAATGAGGTACCTCTAGATAGATAGTAGAAGCTACATTTGCGATACTCTCATGCCTATTTGACACTATGCACATGCCATACCTAAGGCCATATGTATCCCTAAATTGTCTAAAGAACCATTTCTGGGATGCATCATTTTTTGAATCAACCATTGAATAAGCAAGAGGAAATTTTTTACCTGTATACAAAGATTTCAATTATTAGAAGTATACCATCGATTTAAGAAAAAAATAACTTTATAAACAATATGTTTTTGATGATCTATACTTACCTGATGCATCTTGCGTGCAAGCTGTGATTAAGATTCCTCTGTATGAGGCTTTAAAGAAAGTCCCATCAACTACTAGAATAGGCCAAAAATATTGCTATCCTTTAATTGTTGGATAAAGTGCCACAAATAGATACACGAAGTATCCATATTCCAACTTGTGTAGCTTGGTAACAAATACTAGATTTGTTACCTCCAACATATAAAGCTTATTTCGATAACTTCCCATATGAACTACTTGGGTTTTCTCTCAACAGTGCAAGAGCTTTTTCCTTTGTTTCCACGCTTGCTTGTAGTCCATTGTGATGCCATAATCATTTAACATGTCACATTGTATGTCTCAAGTAGTGTATACTGACTTTGGGTAAATATACTTATGTTTTACCAAGTTCGCCATAACCGTTGAAGTAGCCTGACATGTATCAAATATTTCATCAACATGGGCATGTGTGAAGTTTGTTGAAGCTTCTAACTTTGAAAACGTGATACTTGTTTAGCCTTGATGCGTTAAAACCTCAAGAACAATTATTATACACACAACCAATGAAGTACATATCATTCATATAAGTTTGCGTTATTTTGTAACATATACCAATTAAAATATGTTATATTATCACAATTTTGATCGTTAATAATAAACTGTAAACCTAATTTGTTGAAACCAAGACAACGAAAACTACACCAGGCCAAGCAGATTACATCATTAGCTAGTATCTTTTGGTGACAAAATCATTGTCATGACCCAAAATCCATGTGACCGACACCCGGTACACTATCCGATCCGAGCGAACCAACCCATAAGATGCACCCAAACCATATGGATGAAAATTAATTTAACTGCGGAAGCTCTTTGAAAATTTTATATTTTTTCAACATAAACAATTAAATAATTTTCCAATTCAAAATCATACATGAAGTCTTTCATAATAATAATAAGACCAAATATAATAAATGCCTTTTCATATGTATCATGTACCATCCCATTACTACAACTCGTCATAACTATCTATGGAGACTCTATACCAGGGAATAGAATTAAACACTTGAAATAATACCCGACTAGCATAAATAAAGAAAATTACATGATAGCTATTACTAAATAGGAGTGGTGCCTCATCATACACCTCATAAAGAGAGTCATCCTAGTCATGTTCGCATGCCACATATCATACCTTATCCTGAAATATATAAATTATATGGGGCCCTGGAGGCGGCCTTAAGGGATTAGTACACTACAACGGTACTCAATAAGTGTCATAGACTCTCTCTAAATCAAGTTCCCGGGACAAGATTTTATAAAAACTATGCAACTAATATTGGACATAAAGTGATAAACAGTTATATAAATCCTGCTATTTATCATCTTAAATAAAATAAAAGTAAAATGTAAATCATGCTATAAAGTTTTAGAACGTCTCTATCAACCCATTATTTTAATAGAAATCATATTAAACCATTTCAATCTCATTAAGTCATTAAGATTATTTTCGGCTCCTTAGGCCTTAACATAAAAAAGTTCTTTTTTACTTTTTACCGGAAGTACTATACCGACACCAACATAATGAACAACTACTAGGTGATCATCCTAGCAATAAGCATTTGATCCTACTTGTCTAGGCGGCTTCCCATAGTGTTGTTCGAGTCGATTTAACCTTATTACTTTAAGTAATGATCATTTTCCCTCTCAATGAGGAGCTTTATCCCACAAACCTCGACTTAGCCTTGGAATGTGTCCCTACAGTAGCACGTGTAGTTTCATGGTAACAAATTCAACATTCGAACCAATCTCAGTCGTCTCCACTAGTAACTCCCAAAATATTTTACTTATCAAAAATAGATTCATAGCATAATAGCATCAAATGATCTATTTTTATCAAATCATGATTTTCACAGTTAATCCAAATCATTTGAACAAAATCAAATGAATAACCTTTTTCATAAACCTTTAGCAATTTAACATCAATCTAAAGATACAACAAGTGCTACTCCTTTGTTGGAATTTCAAAAGACAAACTTTTTCATGAAAATATATCTTTAGCACTCAAGCATTTTATATTCTTATCAACATTATAATATTTTCATAAGTGTTAATTTGTCAACAAATTTTGAAAACAAGATTTTTTATAAAATTATATGACACTTCATAAGCAACAAATTTAGAAACACATGGTGATATCTTTCCCGCTCGTCCCCACAAGTACGTATGCACATTTACAAATACTACAATGTATCAACTCAAAATATGCTTTTGGAGAGAATCTCTCAAGAAGAGTAAGTTTTAATCGATTTACCTCAAATTTCAAGCTCCAAAAATACTACAATGCTCTAATTGATTAAAATGCCCAAATATCGCTCACAATTCAACATCTACTAGTAGATATACCAATAACATCAAAACAAATATGAAAATATTCATAAATATCTATTTAGGCTTCACAATTCTACAACCACCCTTCAACAATCCCAATTTATATAATAGGTTCACACATTAGTCTATTCAATTCCTTTCTTATCATTTGATACTCATTTGGAGTCATTAGTGATACTATGTTAATTATCCAACATCATCAAGTCACTATTCATTGCCTTCCCCAACAAAACCTTAGGTTCAAGAACACCCATTTCAAGAACTAGTGTTGTATCTTATTAAAATGGTGTTCCCTATTCAATTTATTCATCAATTAAGTTATCAAGTTTACTGGAATTATTAGAAACTCAAAACAATTCTATTATATCAATTCATCACTATTCATCTTCTTCATTGCCCAAAAATATCATTTTCATTGCTCTGATGGTAAGCACCCTCCATTTTCAACCAAGAGGTTGTGAGTTCGAGTCACCCCAAAATCAAGATAGGGAGTTCTTGGAGGGAAGGATGCCGAGGGTCTATTGGAAACAGCCTCTCTACCCTAGAGTAGGAGTATGGTCTGCGTACACACTACCCTTCCCAATTCCCACTTGTGGGATGGGTTGTTGTTGTTGTTGTTATTGTTGTTGTTGTACTCTTAGGGTTCCTATAATACTTCACTATAACCTCAAATAAACTTCATAAACATGCTACCCATACTTTAATATATCTATCATATATATAAAGCTCAAGTGAAGGAATTACCTCTTGGTAAAAGGATCTCAATTTTTATCTCTTTGATTTTCTTGAAGATTCAACCCATTTTTTATGAATTTGATCAATAATAATATTAGTATTATCACTAAATGATATTATATATTCATCATTGTACCAAAATAACTTACTTTGATTTGTATCCATGGTAGAAGAGCTCCTCTTTCTCTAAGAAATCAATTCCAAGTTGAAGAACTTACTCTTTCTCTCTCTAAATCCCTTGTTTCAGCCCTTATAAAATGGCCCCTAAACTTGCGTAGCCTACACATAAAACCTAAGTAGGAGGTCTTCCCTTGGCCAAAATTTGAAATTGGGCACACATGTTGCGTAGCCTGCTGCATAGCTGTATTATCACCTTCTGGTAAAAAGTCCATAACTCATTGTACAAATATCCAAATGACGAATGGTTTGAAGATTTAAAAATTAGACACATAGACCTTTCATTTGATACAGAATACACTCTATAACCCTTCATATCTTGAGATTTATGCTCGTTTGAAGTTAAGTCTTGTACGAACTCACTTGAAACTTTACCCCATCATATAATTTCCAACTTGACTTAGCCTTAGGGCTCTTATTAGACCATAAACAAATATTAATGCACCTCATACATACATTATCATGATCAGATGATATTGTTCATATTATTAGTCTTGTTCATACCCTAATTAATATAATTAGCACCTGTCAATCTTTTTAGTGGTCTTAAAACAATACAATTTTTTTCGAGGTATTACAATCATGTGTTTGTAAACCCATTCAAACTCTAATCTCATACACACCTTCTTGAACAAGATTTTTGAACTTTGAATTGGAAATTATTCTTCATTGTGTGGTATTTCATCACATTACATGTGGTCTCCTTATCTTTGAATAACTAACCCACTTCAACCTTTTTGTGTAAAGTATTTGTAATTATATTCATATCATTGACTTCCATATTCTTATAGTTCTCTGATTTCTTTGTTGTTATCATACCAACAGCTTCATCGTCATGATGCGATACTGCTATTATGGTCATGCTTTGTATTGTTATCCTTGGCGTTGCAACTGATCGTATAGTCGAGCAACTCGCATATGTATTATTTTCCTTGAATGTAAGACAAGGGAAAATTTGTCACATTAGAATTTGTCTATTTTAACATGATATACATCTTCAATGTGATATCACTATTTACTGTTACTGATAGATAACCATCTTTAACATCATACTTTATATCAACTGTAGTCGTACACTCCTTATGAAGATACTTTGAAATCTTGTATACGGCAAAATCGGAGGGTACATTTTTCGGTCATTACGAAGCTTCATAAGCATGTTTTTATAGGCTAGAGATTATGGTCGAGATTAGCATCCAAAAGGTTATCGACGACCAGCCTCGAGGCAGTGTAGACTGATTAGTTATGGTGAAAAAGTGAGAGGTTCCCAAGGCACACGACTAGAGCTGACAAAATCTAGTAGGCTGGTTTAGACCCAAATTAGGGCATTAAATAGTTGTACCAGCCCCATATCTTTGTAGTAAATATATTTGTACTATGTCGGGATTCCCCCTCATATAAAAAGGGGATCCTTATCATTTTGTAAACATCTGATGCAAAATATTGAATGCACAAAAATATTCTCTCTGCTCTCTAACATATTCTCTTGATCTCATTGCTTGCATTTATTTCTAATATTCATTGTGTTCTATTAATTGTTCTTCATTTATTGCTTATTATTGGCCATAAAGAGCCGTCATTGAGTTGTTCTCACAAGCTATCCGTCCGCCTTTCGCTATAGTATGAGCGTTAGCCCGAGGCTTTAACTCATCACGCTCACATTTGGCTTGGCTAACATCACTTCTAAGGCGTTCTAGGTCCTCCGTATTCTTCTACAACTAAAACAAATGAAACGTCAGCCTCAGGGATAGAGAAGGGAACATGCGCCTCATCGAGAGCAAAAATTACATGTTCCTCGAGGTAGCTTTTGTAGTTCAGGCTTCGACTCGCCTCGCATCGCAAGTGTGCCAGCTCGTCTTCTCTTATCAGAAAGAAGCCTGAGGGACCTCTCCCCATCCACAGCTTTTTGCAGCATGGTCTTGCAATGAAGCAACTCGGACTTGAGCTTGTTAAAGGCCTATGAAAGAGAAACTCTATAAGAGAGTAAAAATTAAAAAATTATAAAATCAACACAGACGACCAAAACTCACCTTAGAATAGAGTCGCTGAGCTTCCTCGAAAGTTGAGTGCACATCTACTAGTCTGGCTCCATCTACCCAGGAAGAACCACTCCCGGTTGAGGCATGATCGCTCAGTGCATGCGGCCCCTGGCTTCAAATATCCCTCAAAGTACCTTCGATGGGAGAAGAAGTGGGTGGCAGAAAACCCTCATTCCTTGAAATGCGTTCGACAATAAAAGAATATGACAAAGAAGGTGGAACCGTTTTTCTAAAGCCAAAGATCTCGGGTGTAGCAGGCTCAGCTGACACATCCTCTTCGACCCCCGCCTGGACTCGTCTTGCTACAAGCACCGTTGCCCTACAAAGGCCCTTTTTGCTTATTGTTATCATTCTGTATCCCAGAAGCTAGCGATCCTTCTCCCTCTCCGAAAGGGCACGGATTCACCTCGAAGGACTCCCCTATGCCTACGATTATGGTGTTAGTACGCGTAGAAAGAAAGTGCTCTCCAAAAAAAGGAGCAAGTCACATAGCACGTACCTTGCTGTTTGGCCTCCCATCTACCCTTCGACAAAGTTCGCCACTTACGCTCATTTTAAGCCGAGTGAGTTGCCATCTTCCCAACCCAGATCCAAGAAATTGTAGCAGAAAGGGAAAGGAAGGCACGTTTACGAAACTCGCCTATGCCATAAGCAAAACTACAAAAGCACAAGTACATCACTTATGAGTAAAAATCCATTCATCGGGAAATGGCAGAAACTCCACATGGATAATATAGACAGTTCATACTCAGACGAATCGACTCATCTACCCTCGATCCCCGTTTTCTTCATAATCAATAACAAATGGCATGGTTGATCAGCATCGTGGGGTTATCAGACCCTGATAGTGAAAAGGCCGATACAACCCGATGAGATGATTGAGAGTGAATTCAAGCCCAGCTTCTTCCGCAATGAACATAAGCATCAACACTATCCTCCAAAATGACGGGTGAACCTGCGCCAAGGTAACCTAGTACTTTTGACAGAATTCGAGCACAACCCTATCAGGGGGGCCCAGCGTAGAGGGTTATGTGTACATGTTCAAAAACCCCTCTACACGATCCATGATGCTCTCTTCCGGGGAAGGTGCCCTCAGTATTATCTTTTCCCCCTATCCTCAATCTTTCCTCACTAACTCAAGGTACCTGTTTCCTATCAAAGAAATAAAACTTCAATGCATACTCCCAATGACCCCGAGCATTTTAGTTCAAAAGTCCTTCAAGGGCGGAACTCCCCTATCCCCGTCGAGCGCACCCTGGTATAGCAGCCATAACTGGGGTAAAACTAGGGAATTGGAGTGGGAATTCGAGCAAGGGCTCCAAAGTCGAAATGGTGAAGGGCCTAATGCAGGAAAGGAAAACTCTATAGAGGAGGATAACTACTTTGAATAGCGGAATCCTCAAAAGAAGAAATACAACCCTATATATGGAGAAGGCGGTGACTATCCGCCTGCCTCGAAGGCCAATTAAAAATGCTAACTAAGCCATTTTTTCTTTGGGAAGATGTACCAGCGTAATTGCCTTAGTCGCTTCATAACCATGTCATGAAATTAAAGCTGTTGTACGATATTTCGGGGATCGAGAACCCCTGCATCATTACAAGCCTCGATATGGTCCCCGATCTCGAGGACTACTGTCAAAAAGAAGATAGGCTCGAAGAAGCCATTGACAATATTACAAGCCTCGAGATGGTTCCCAATCTCAAGGACTTCCGTAAAAAAGAAGATAGGCTCCAAGAAGCCATTGACATCATTAAAAGCCTCGAGATGGTACCCGATCTCGAGGACCTCTGTCAAGAAAAGGATATGCTCTAAGGAGCCATTGTCACACCTCCTTTTTGCGCGCCCGCCCCGAAGGGTAAAATGCGCGAGGGAGTTTTTCCAATTTAAGTGACAATATTCGAAATGGGATTATATATTTAATTCAGTGTAGCCACTTGGGAAAGGTTTGGCTTTTGGTGTCCCAAGTCACCGGTTTATCTTGAATCCCAATTCGAAGAAAATATTCGACTTTCCAAATGAAGTCTGCGAACTAGAAATTCTAAGTAAGGAATTCTATTGACCCGAGGGAAGGTGTTAGGCACCCCCGAATCCTGTGGTTCTAGCACGGTCGCTTAAATTGTTATAATGGCTAAATATCTGATTTTAAATACATGTTATAACTTGTGTGCTTTTATTAGATTTAAACCGCTTATTATTATTTATTTTTTATGGAATTGCAACGTCGTGAAAATGCATTTCGAACCACGTCACAATCAATGCGCCCGTAGTTGTTAATACATTCTAACTCCGTTGAGATTCGAATTTGGGTCACATAAATGTGCACCCGAATTTAAGAAGGTATTTTAATTAAAATTGCACCTAAAGAGTCTAACGCGTAATTATCTTCGGGGCAGGAAGTGAAATTCACTAAACAGTCCATCCCGAATTCTAAATATTTTATTTTTGACCAATTATTGAGGGCCCCGCAATTTGCATTTTTATTTGGCGAGGCTCGTCTCATTTTGAAAGGATAAACCTACAGCGACTACATTTTTCTATTATGTTTGTCTCTAAAATGGAAGAAAGAAAATACATGCTAATTAAATTACATGCTCGGCCAACTTCGGCTTCTTATTAATTATCGGATTAATTATTTATGAGGCGGGGAATTGTTTTATGCCTTATTCCATGAGCGAACATGCTTTTAATTTAATAAAGAAAATTGCATATAAGATTAATAAAATGCTAAACTCACGCTAAACATTCTTCAAGTTTGAATTTAAACTAACTTATTTAAACTAGATTAATGGAATTAACTACTAGAGGATGCTACTAATGGGATTCTACCCTTGTCCTATAAACTGCCTAATGGAATCCGATTCTGACAGAGTTAACTCAAATGATTAAAAGCTATATTGCGTTTAGCGAGGTTAGTAGCTGTCTACCCTATACATACAAAATATAACTAGAAATGAAGTCTAATTATCGATATACTAACTACTCGTGCATTCCACAAATTGCATGATTATATCATACGTACAACCAAACAATTGTAAATCACAATACTTTAAACAGACTAAGTTTCAATTAAGTACAAAACTACCTACTGTATTTTTCTATGGAGTTACAACCTAAAGAATTACACAAATCTACTAGCATTTTATAAGACTATAGGTACAACACCGAATGATTGAAAATTCTTCGCGTCTTTCATTTCATACTCATTGTTACTGCTACACAAGTGTGAAATTCGAGTGTGTACCTGGATGTTGAAGCACAACAAGAAGAAAGAGAAAGTAGAAAAATCAGCAGCAGCAAAAGAAATGGCAGTAGCAACAGCAGTAGTAACGAACAGTAGCAAATAGCCAAGAATCCAGTTGCAATTTCAGAATAAATCAAACAGCAAATAACAACAACCAACCAACCGTAAACGACCAAAGCCCAGGAAATCAAAATATGGCCCAGAAACACACATATTGCAGAGGTGAAAACTATTAATATTCGGATGAGTCCAAACAGCTTCAAAACTTCAAACACTGGATAGGATTCCCTATTTCAAACTATGCTTCTGTTCTTTTATTAGGTGCTGGAGTTGAAGTTTAGTTTTGAACCTCAATTTGAAGACTGACCCCTGACTTTAAAACCCAAGCAACACTGAATTTAAAGCCTCCCCTCTATTCTCACTCCAACTCCCCCCCCCTTTTCCATTCTGACCCCTTCTCCTTTTATCCTTATGGAAAGGAAGAAGATCCCCTTTAAGACAGGTTGCCCAAAGCTTAAAATAAGCCTTAAAGGCTGTCATCTTCACTTAGGGTTGTCTAGTCATGGGGTTTTTTCTACTTTAAACTGCTGAACTTTTAAAAATGCAGTGGATATCCTACTGTAAAGCAGGTTCCACTACTATTCTCATGTGCATTTTCAACTTTTTATCACCAAGCCCATGTTGTTACTGATTTCCAGCTGCTAAAGGTTCTTAATATATTATCAATCCCACTATTGGTCGAGTAACTTCATTAGTTTAATTAATATTTTAGTACCTTACTGTCAGTTCACTTGCCTTTAAACAACTCAGAACCTTTAAAACCCCAGAATACCCTTGAAACTCCCGTGATTTATTGTATTACCCTTAAGCTTAGAGGTTTGAAGTTATAGCCTATATAAACTTACACTAAATACTGATTTCAGGTTGAACTATCAGATTACTACAGCCATATCCAATTCTCCACTTAGGTTCAAACACATCATAACACAGAAGGGGTGTTAATCAAATGGCATGAGTTGGTCATATTGGGAACCAATCCTGACCAACTCAAAACCAAACTTGATCAACAAAGAGTTGATAATGCAAACTAAGGAATGAGGCAGTATCAATCAGGTCTTAGCACAGACAAGAGAAACATGCAAGTAATTACACTGACATGAGCAAACTCATGCTTCTCTAGTTTTTCAGATGATTTTAGTTAACAACATTTATATAATCGACTATACGAGCTATAATAGATAGCAAACAATCGATAAACAAGCTAGACAAAATAGGCTACCATGAGGCTTCAGTGACTTTAGACATCACAGGGAAACTATATGAACTAACTCTTCGACGACTCTGAACAGGTTAAACACATAACTCACAATAGGTACAATTAACAAACAAACAGAAGGATCAAATAAAAAAAGGTCTTATGAAGACATGTAGAATTAATAAAAAAAAATCATATAATCTAAACTAAACACATAAAGAGATACAAAGAGAATCACTAACAGAACATAAGGAAAGGAAAAATTACCTTGGAAGCTTAAGAACAAAGAAGACCCGAACTCGAACTGGACTTGACTTCTTTGAGGTCGAACGGACTTCAATCAAAATGTTCTCAACTGAGAACAACTCGATTGAGGTCTATTAGACCCCAAATCCTCTTTTAATTGGACAAACCCCCAGGATCTTGAGTTCTAGGGTTCATACAGGCCGATTTGGGACTCGGGGTTTTCTGGTAAGATTCGGACCAAACCAAGCTTGGTTTGGTCACGTGGGAGGTCAGGGGAGTAACTGGTTTGGATTTGGGGTGGTTTGGCATAGGATTCGAGACGATGGGGGAAGGTTTGACACCAACGGTTTGCAGATCCATGTTCAGGGGGTCGAGGTGCACTAGGGGTGTTAGTTTGGGGGTCACCGACGTTGTTGTCGTCGGGTTTACGGTGAAGGGAAAGGGGGGCGGCGCTAGGGTTCTAAAGGGTTTGGGTTTGGTGAGGGAGACGAAGAGAGAGGGGGGGTCTGGCTTAAGGAGCGGGGTGAAGGGTGATAGGCTTATATACGGGGTGAGTGGTTTGATCTTGGCCATTGGATCATCGATGATCAACGACCTTGATCTTTCTACTTAAAGGGGACAACGTCGTTTTGGTCTCTGTGGGGATTGGGTCGAGGATGGTGCTAGGTCGGGTTGGCTGAGATGGGTTAGGGTTTGTGATCTTGGCCGTTGAATCATTCTGAGATCAACAACCTAGATCAGCATAATCAAGACGACGTCGTTTGGACGTCCCTGAGGCCAACTGATCTGGACCGGGCAAAACAAATGCTTTGGGCCCAATTTTGGGTCCAATTTGAAATGGCCCAACCCCAATTTTATCCTATTCAACTTATTTCTTTTCCTTTCCCACAAAAATCCGAATTTACAAAATTCTAAAAATATTATAAGAAATATAAAAAATCAAAATTATATCACAAGACACCGATTGATTTTTCGTAATAATACACACATAATATCATATATTAATTAAACGAAAATCAACCTTTAAACGATAAAACGAAAAAAAATTAACAAGACAAATATTTTTGTGATTTTTTATTCATTCAAAACTAAATATGACTTTAAGTAATTCCTAATAGTAGCACAAAATCCCAACTTTATGGGCGACATACATTTTTGTATTTTCAATTGATAAAACTAAACAATCACAGGTAAAAACTACAAAAATGCCAAGCAAATTCACAAAAATTTGTACAACAAAATCATTTGTTTTATTTTTTCGATTTTCTTTTGGAGTAATTGTCGCGTAAACAAAAATCACATGCTCACAGCTGCCCCTCTTTGCCCGAAAACATGCGAGGTTTTCGTGCAAAGATAAAGTGAGCGGATATTAGCGATTTTTGCCCGTTGTACTACTCCTGTGTGAAGCGCATTTTTGGAAGATTTGACCGAATCTTTGCTTCAAAGATTTCCTACATATCCTGGGCTAAACAGGAATCAGGTCAATGTAGTTAGGAAAACTTTGGTAGCTGGGACTACCATGGGATTGCAATGTTTGTTGTTATTGCTGTCGCTGTTGCCACCACTGCTTTATTGACCTCCTTATTACAACCAAAGGAAATTGAAAACTGAACTAACTACTTATGCCTGTCAACCGCTAGTTACAAGATTTCTATCTATAATTCTTTTGCAATTTGATCTTAGATCTTAGATGATTCTGCTTGTAGAGTTCGATCCGAATCTTGATGCTCGCAAGTTGTAGGTGCTTGTTTATTTCTGCAGTATTGAGTGAAACGGGATTGGCGGAGCTCAGGAATTTGATCAAATTTTGAGCGACCTGCCCTTTGTTTGTTCCAACATTTGGGAACATCTTCTTTTTGTTCTTTTCTTTTTTCCTTTATTCTAGATTGAGACTCATCCCGTAGGTCGTCTTCGATCCATGCGCCTCGAGGTCAGACCTGCTGAGACGACAAAACAAACGAACGAAATTTTCTGCCCCAGTTTCACTAGGAAAATTTCGTGAGTTAAATGCCATAAAAATCTACAGGATTGATGAGGGGATTGGAAACCTCTAGTCTAAAAGGCGCAACTCAGGGAATAGAGCCCTAATGTCGCAAAAGGTAAAAATGCGCAACTCAGGGATTGGAGCCCTAATGTCGGCTAACAGAAAATTGCTCAACTCAGGGATTGGAGCCCTAATGCTGGCTAAAAAAAATTTGCTCAACTCAGGGATTGGAGCCCTAATATCGGCTAAAGGAAAGTTGCTCAACTCAGGGATTGGGGACCTAATGTTGGTTTAAAGAAAAACGCTCAACTCATGGATTGGAGCCCTAATGCTGGCTAAAAGAAAATTTGCTCAACTCAGGGATTGGAGCCCTAATGTCGGCTAAAGGAAGGTTGCTCAACTCAGGGATTGAGGACCTAATGCTTGTTTAAAGAAAAACGCTCAACTCAGGGATTGGAGCCCTAAGGTTGGCTAAAAGAAAGTCGCTCAACTCAGGGGTTGGAGCCTTAATGTTGGCTAAAAGAAAATGCTCAACCTAGGGATTGGAGCACTAATGTCGGCTGACTGGAAAAATCGCTCAACTCAGGGGTTGGAGCCCCAATGCCGGCTAACAGGAAAAACTCTCAACTCAGGGATTGGAGCCCTAATGCTGGCTAAATGGAAAAACGCTAAACTCAGGGATTGGAGCCCTAATGTTGGCTAAAAGGAAAAACCGCTCAACTCAGGGATTGGAGCCCTAATGCTGGCTAACTGGAAAAATCGCTCAACTTAGGGGTTGGAGCCCTAATGCTGGTTAAATGGAAAAACCGCTCAACACAGGGATTGGAGCCCTAATGCTGGCTAAATGGAAAAATGCTCAACTTAGGGATTGGAGCCCTAATGTCGGCTAAAAGAAAAAATGCTCAACTCAAGGATTGGGGCCCTAATGTTGGCTAAAGGAAAAAAGGCTCAACTCAGGGATTGGAGCCCTAATGTCGGCTAAACGCAAAACGCTCAACTCAGGGATTGGAGCCCTAATGTCGGCTAAATGGAAAACTGCTCAACTCAGGGATTGGAGCCCTAATGTCGGCTAACAGGAAAAACTCTCAACTCAGGGATTGGAGCCCTAATGTTGGCTAAATGTAAAAATGCTAAACTTAGGGATTGGAGCCCTAATGTTGGCTAACTGAAAAAATCGCTCAACTCAGGGGTTGGAGCCCTAATGCTGGCTAAATGGAAAAACCGCTCAACTCAGTGATTGGAGCCCTAATGCTGGCTAAATGGAAAAACGCTCAACTCAGGGATTGGAGCCCTAATGTCGGCTAAAAGAAAAATGCTCAACTCAGGGATTGGGGCCCTAATGTTGGCTAAAGGAAAAACGCTCAACTCAGGGATTGGAGCCCTAATGCTGGCTAACTGGAAAAATCGCTCAACTCAGGGGTTGGAGCCCTAATGCTGGCTAAATGGAAAAACCGTCAACTCAAAGATTAGAGCCCTAATGCTGGCTAAATGGAAAAACGCTCAACTCAGGGATTGGAGCCCAAATGTCGGCTAAAAGAAAAATGCTCAACTCAGGGATTGGGGCCCTAATGTCGGCTAAAGGAAAATTGCTCAACTAAGGGATTGGAGCCCTAATTTCGGCTAAAAGCAAAACGCTCAACTCAGGGATTGGAGCCCTAATATCGGCTAAATGGAAAACTGCTCCACTCAGGGATTGGAGCCCTAATGCTGGCTAAATGGAAAAACGCTCAACTAAGGGATTGGAGCCCTAATGTCGGCAAAAAGAAAAATGCTCAACTCAGGGATTGGGGCCCTAATGTCGGCTAAAGGAAAAATGCTCAACTCAGGGATTGGAGCCCTGATGTTGGCTAAAAACAAAACGCTCAACTCAGGGATTGGAGCCCTAATGTCGGCTAAATGGAAAACTGCTCAACTCAGGGATTGGAGCCCTAATGCTGGCTAAAAGAAAGTCGCTCAACTCAGGGGTTGGAGCCCTAATGTTGGATAAAAGAAAATGCTCAACCTACGGATTGGAGCCCTAATGTCGGTTGACTGGTAAAATCGCTCAACTCAGGGGTTGGAGCCCTAATGTTGCCTAAATAGAAAAATGCTCAACTCAAGTATTGGAGCCCTAATGTTGGCTAAAAGGAAAAACCGCTCAACTCAGGGATTGGAGCCCTAATGCTGGCTAACTGGAAAAATTGCTCAACTCATGGGTTGGAGCCCTAATGCTGGCAAATGGAAAAACCGCTCAACTCAGGGATTGGAGCCCTAATGCTGGCTAAATGGAAAAATGCTCAACTCAGGGATTGGAGCCCTAATGCTGGCTAAATGGAAAAACGCTCAACTCAGGGATTGGAGCCCTAATGTCGGCTAAATGGAAAACTGCTCAACTCAGGAATTGGAGCCCTAATGACGGCTAACAGGAAAAACTTTCAACTCAGGGATTGGAGCCCTAATGTTGGCAAAATGTAAAAATGCTAAACTCAGGGATTGGAGCCCTAATGTTGGCTAACTGGAAAAATCGCTCAACTCAGGGGTTGGAGCCCTAATGCTGGCTAAATGGAAAAACCGCTCAACTCAGTGATTGGAGCACTAATGCTGGCTAAATGGAAAAACGCTCAACTCAGGGATTGGAGCCCTAATGTCGGCTAAAAGAAAAATGCTCAACTCAGGGATTGGGGCCCTAATGTTGGCTAAAGGAAAAACGCTCAACTAAGGGATTGGAGCCCTAATGTCGGCTAAAAGCAAAACGCTCAACTCAGGGATTGGAGCCCTAAAGCTGGCTAACAGGAAAAATCGCTCAACTCAGGGGTTGGAGCCCTAATGCTGGCTAAATGGAAAAATAGCTCAACTCAAAGATTAGAGCCCTAATGCTGGCTAAATGGAAAAACGCTCAACTCAGGGATTGGAGCCCTAATGTCGGATAAAAGTAAAATGCTCAACTCAGGGATTGGGGCCCTAATGTCGGCTAAAGGAAAAATGCTCAACTAAGGGATTGGAGCCCTAATTTCTGCTAAAAGCAAAACGCTCAACTCAGGGATTGGAGCCCTAATGTCGGCTAAATGGAAAACTACTCAACTCAGGGATTGGAGCCCTAATGCTGGCTAAATGGAAAAACGCTCAACTCAGGGATTGGAGCCCTAATGTCGGCAAAAAGAAAAATGCTCAACTCAGGGATTGGGGCCCTAATGTCGCCTAAAGGAAAAATGCTCAACTCAGGGATTGGAGCCCTGATGTCGGCTAAAAGCAAAACGCTCAACTCAGGGATTGGAGCCCTAATGTCGGCTAAAAGCAATACGCTCAACTCAGGGATTGGAGCCCTAATGTCGGCTAAATGGAAAACTGCTCAACTCAGGAATTGAAGCCCTAATGTCGGCTAACAGGAAAAACGCTCAACTCAGGGATTGGAGCCCTAATGTTGGCTAAAAGGTACAACCGCTCAACTCAGGGATTGGAGCCCTAATGCTGGCTAACTGGAAATATCGCTCAACTAAGGGGTTGGAGCCCTAATGCTGGCTAAATGGAAAAACCACTCAACTCAGGGATTGGAGCCCTAATGCTGGCTAAATGGAAAAACGCTCAACTCAAGGATTGGAGCCCTAATGTCGGCTAAAGGAAAAACGCTCAACTCAATGATTGGAGCCCTAATGTCGGCTAAAGGAAAAACGCTCAACTCAATGATTGGAGCCCTAATGTCGGCTAAAGGAAAAATGCTCAACTCAGGGATTGGAGCCCTAATGTCGGCTAAAAGCAAAACGCTCAACTCAGGGATTGGAGCCCTAATGCTGGCTAAAAGAAAGTCGCTCAACTCAGGGGTTGGAGCCCTAATGTTGGATAAAAGAAAATGCTTAACCTAGGAATTGGATCCCTAATGTCGGTTGACTGGAAAAATTGCTCAACTCAGTGGTTGGAGCCCTAATGCTGGCTAAATGGAAAAACTGCTCAACTCAAGGATTGGAGCCCTAATGCTGGCTAAATGGAAAAACGCTCAACTCAGGGATTGGAGCCCTAATGTTGGCTAAAAGAAAAATGCTCAACTCAGGGATTGGAGCCCAATTGTCGGCTAAAAGAAAAATGCTCAACTCAGGGATTGGAGCCCTAATGTCGGCAAAATAGAAAACTGCTCAACTCAGGGATTGGAGCACTAATGTTGGCTAAAAGAAAGTCGCTCAACTCAGGGGTTGGAGCCCTAATGTTGCCTAAAAGAAAATGATCAACCTAGGGATTGGAGCCCTAATGTCGGTTGACTGGAAAAATCGCTCAACTCTGGGGTTGGAGCCCTAATGCTGGCTAAATGGAAAAACTGCTCAACTCAGGGATTGGAGCCCTAATGCTGACTAAATAGAAAAACGCTCAACTTAGGGATTGGAGCCCTAATATCGGCTTAAAGAAAAATGCTCAACTCAGGGATTGGGGCCCTAATGTCGGCTAAAGGAAAAAACGCTCAACTCAAGGATTGGAGCCCTAATGTCGGCTAAAAGCAAAACGCTCAACTCGGGGATTGGAGCCCTAATGTCGGCTAAAGGAAAAATGCTCAACTCAGTGATTGGAGCCCTAATGTCGGCTAAAAGCAATACGCTCAACTCAGGGATTGGAGCCCTAATGTCGGCTAAATGGAAAACTGCTCAACTCAGGATTGAAGCCCTAATGTCGGCTAACAGGAAAAACGCTCAACTCAGGGATTGGAGCCCTAATGCTCATTAAATGGAAAAACGCTAAACTCAGGGATTGGAGCCCTAATGTTGGCTAAAAGGTACAACCGCTCAACTCAGGGATTGGAGCCCTAATGCTGGCTAACTGGAAAAATCGCTCAACTCAGGGGTTGGAGCCCTAATGCTGGCTAAATGGAAAAACCGCTCAACTCAGGGATTGGAGCCCTAATGCTGGCTAAATGGAAAAACGCTCAACTCAGGGATTGGAGCCCTAATGTTGGCTAAAAGAAAAATGCTCAACTCAGGGATTGGGGCCCTAATGTCGGCTAAAGGAAAAACGCTCAACTTAGGGATTAAAGCCCTAATGTCGGCTAAAAGCAAAACGCTCAACTCAGGGATTGGAGCCCTAATGCTGGCTAATAGAAAGTCGCTCAACTCAGGGGTTGGAGCCCTAATGTTGGCTAAAAGAAAATGCTCAACCTAGGAATTGGAGCCCTAATGTCGGTTGACTGGAAAAATTGCTCAACTCAGCGGTTGGAGCCCTAATGCTGGCTAAATGGAAAAACTGCTCAACTCAGGAATTGGAGCCCTAATGCTGGCTAAATGGAAAAACGCTCAACTCAGGGATTGGAGCCCTAATGTTGGCTAAAAGAAAAATGCTTAACTCAGGGATTGGAGCCCAAATGTCGGCTAAAAGCAAAATGCTCAACTCAGGGATTGGAGCCCTAATGTCGGCTAAATGGAAAACTGCTCAACTCAGGGATTGGAGCACTAATGCTGGCTAAAAGAAAGTCGCTCAACTCAGGGGTTGGAGCCCTAATGTTGCCTAAAAGAAAATGCTCAACCTAGGGATTGGAGCCCTAATGTCGGTTGACTGGAAAAATCGCTCAACTCAGGGGTTGGAGCCCTAATGCTGGCTAAATGGAAAAACTGCTCAACTCAGGGATTGGAGCCCTAATGCTGACTAAATGGAAAAACGCTCAACTCAGGGATAGGAGCCCTAATGTCGGCTTAAAGAAAAATGCTCAACTCAGGGATTGGGGCCCTAATGTCGGCTAAAGAAAAAAATGCTCAACTCAGGGATTGGAGCCCTAATGTCGGCTAAAAGCAAAATGCTCAACTTAGGGATTGGAGCCCTAATGTCGGCTAAATGGAAAACTGCTCAACTCAGGGATTGGAGCACTAATGCTGGCTAAAAGAAAGTCGCTCAACTCAGGGGTTGGAGCCCTAATGTTGGCTAAAAGAAAATGCTCAACCTAGGGATTGGAGCCCTAAAGTCGGTTGACTGGAAAAATCGCTCAACTCAGGGGTTGGAGCCCTAATGCTGGCTAAATGGAAAAACTGCTCAACTCAGGGATTGGAGCCCTAATGCTGGCTAAATGGAAAAATGCTCAACTCAAGGATTGGAGCCCTAATGTTGGCTAAAAGGAAAAACCGCTCAACTCAGGGATTGGAGCCCTAATGCTGGCTAACTGGAAAAATCACTCAACTCAGGGGTTGGAGCCCTAATGCTGGCTAAATGTAAAAACCGCTCAACTCAGGGATTGGATCCCTAATGCTGGCTAAATGGAAAAACGCTCAACTCAGGGATTGGAGCCCTAATGCTGGCTAAATAAAAAAAAAACCTCAACTCAGGGATTGGAAACCTAATGTCGGCTAAATGGAAAACTGCTCAACTCAGGGATTGGAGCCCTAATGTCGGCTAACAGGAAAAACGCTCAACTCAGGGATTGGAGCCCTAATGTCGGCTAAAAGAAAAATGCTCAACTCAGGGATTGGAGCCCTAATGTTGGATAAACAAAAATGCTCAACTCAGGGATTGGAGCCCCAATGTCGGCTAAATGAAAACGCTCAACTCAGGGATTGGAGCCCTAATGTCGGCTAAAAGTAAAACGCTAACCTCAGGGATTGGAGCCCTAATGTTGGCTAAAAGGAAAAAACGCTCAACTCAGGGATCTGAGACCTAATGTTGGCTAAACGAAAACGCTCAACTCAGGGATTGGAGCCCTAATGTCGGCTAAAAGCAAAATGCTCAACTCAGGGATTGGAGCCCTAATGTCGGCTAAATGGAAAACTGCTCAACTCAGGGATTGGAGCCCTAATGTCGGCTAACAGGAAAAACGCTAAACTCAGGGATTGGAGCCCTAATATCGGCTAAAAGCAAAACACTTAACTCAGAGATTGGAGCCCTAATGCTGGCTTACAGAAAATTGAGGATTCTAACTAACCCTCTTTTTTTTGAGTTTTCTTCTTACTTCTTTTTCGTTTTTTTTAATTATTTTTGCTTAGTAAAATGGAGGAGAGAATTTTGGGGAAACTTCCCTTTTGGGTTGATTCCTTATTGCAAAGTTGTTTCTTGCATTCACGTATTTCTTTTCTTTTTGGGCGACACCTGCTTCTTGCACGGTTGCTTTGGATCACACCTGCTTCAATTTTCCAAACAAAGAACAATTATCAGTTTGAAAATGGTGGTTGGTTCGATGGCCTTGATTGTTCCAATTGCTTTGTCCCGTCCTTATTCCTGTTAAGAAACTCTGCCATTGAATGGATTCACAGGAAGAAACCTTTTAAACTGCTCAGACTCGCATTCCCGGATTTTGTGATGATTTGCCCGCGTAAGGCTTTGGTTCTTCCATCCCATTCTGCTTGGGGATTTTTATCGAGGCAGACTCAGTGGGAATTTTTATTGGGAGACTCTATGGGGATTTGTACAAGGCAGACTCGTTGGGGATTTGTACAAGGCAGACTCGTTGGGGGATTGTACAAGGGGAGACTCTGTGGGAATTTTTACAAAGGGAGACCCTGTGGGGATTTGTACAAAGGGAGACCATGTGGGGATTTGCCGGTTTTTTTTTTGGGCGACACCTGCTTCTTGCACGGTTGCTTTGGATCACACCTGTTTCAATATTCCAAACAAAGAACAATTGTCAGTTTGAAAATGGTGGTTGGTTCGGTGGCCTTGATTGTTCCAATTGCTTGGTCCCGTCCTTATTCCCGTTGAGAAACTCTGCCATTGATTGGATTCACAGGCGAACCCTTTTAAACTGATCAGACTCGCATTTCTGAATTTTGCGATGATACGCCCATGTAAGGCTTTGATTCTTCCATTCCATCCGGACTCAGTGGGGATTTTATTGGTGCAGACTCGTCAGGGATTTTTACAAGGCAGACTCTGCGGGTATTTGGCTGAGGCAGACTCTTTAGGGATTTGTACAAGGGTAGACTCTGTGGGGATTTTTACCAGGGGAGACTCTGTGGGGATTTTATAGAGGGAGACCCTGTGGGGATTTGTACAAAGGGAGACCCTGTGGGGATTTGCCGTTTTTTTTTTTGTGTGTGTGTGTGGCTCTACTTCAAAAGCAATCAGCATCATGATTTATACTTCTTACTAAACGGAGCTCCGTGAAACCGGGCCTGCAACCTTTTCCTTCCAACATACTCAGGGTGGAAACGAAAGGGATTCAAGGAAAGGTAAAACAAATAGCAGAGAAAAAGAATTTAAAAGAGAAGTGTCCCTTTCGGGACAAGAAAGACTTATCTGAGGCAAAAAATGCTGACTTTATATTGATATGACATGCTTTTTGGACTGGATGCTCGATCTTCGCAAACTTGCATTTCCTCATGAACCAAAGACGGATTTATGTTTCCAAACCAGGGAACCTTGCCAGAACTTTCTGAGGTGGAATCATCTTTTCGGCCGACAACGCACTTTGCGGGTTTTCGCTAGTCGACCTCTCTCATTTCTCTCCTTGATGTCGCTCGATAGCACTCTTTGCGAGTTTTTACTAAACAAGCTCTCTCATTTTTGATTTCTCTACTCCCGTCGCCTCACGATGCCCGAAGGTTTTCACCGACAAGACTCTCTCATTTTATTTCTCTTAATTTTGAATGTATTGGCCTCCAATCATGATATGTCTTGGTTTCCCCTGCCTTTGGCAATTGATCCGAAGGACTTGTGCTTGGTAAAAGAATTGTAGATGAAATTAAAACTTCTAAACCATTTGGTGTGCCCCGGTTTCAACTTTAGGGTAAATTGAATTTTATTTTTGGTGTGACTGAACCACAGAGAGAGGCTGCCTACATATCCTTTCGGAATCAAGTCAAACGTAGTTCAGGCCAATCATTTGTTTTTTTTACAAGGTAGCCAAAGAAATGTAACCGGCTCAAAAGGGCTTGTAGAGAGAGTTTATAGTGTTTGGTGTAGTGGGAATAAAACCTTCATCATCTCAAATGTGCCAAGACCACTGAAGTAAAACTCAGACATAGTACCTTTTGACGGCATCCGCATTCACTGCTGTTACACGATCATTTCCTTCAACAACACCCAGATACAATGCTCCTCTTGGCAATATCTTCCTGATGATATATGGGCCTTTCCAATTAGGAGCAAAGTTTCCTTTCGCTTCCTGGTGATGTGGCAGAATGCGCCTTAATACCAGCTGCCCTACTTCAAAATTCCTGGCTCGTACTTTCTTGTTGTAAGCACGGGCCATTCTATGTTGGTACAACTTTCCGTGACAAACCGCGGCCATTTGTTTCTTGTCAATCAAAGTCAACTGCTCCAATCGAGTCTTAACCCACTCGCTATCTTCAATTTCTGCTTCGACAATGGTTCAGAGCGAAGGAATTTCCACCTCTGCTGGTATCACAGCCCCGGTCCCATAAACCAACAAGTAAGGGGTTGCCCCTACTGACGTGCGTACTGTATTGCGATATCCCAGCAATGCAAAGGGTAATTGTTCATGCCATTGTCGGGAACTCTGCATCGTCTTCCTCAAAATCTTCTTGATGTTCTTGTTTGCTGCTTCAACAGCGCCATTGGCCTTGGACCGATAAGGAGTGGAGTTCCTATGCGTTATTTTGAGCTGTTTGCATACATCCCCCATCAAGTGACTATTCAGGGTTGCCGCGTTATCTGTGATGATAGTTGCAGGAATACCGAAACGACAGATAAGATTTGAATGTACAAAATCCACCACAGCCTTCTTAGTGACTGATTTAAGAGTGACAGCTTCTACCCATTTTGTGAAGTAGTCGATAGCGACCAATATGAACCTGTGCCCATTTGAAGCTTTCGGCTCAATCGGACCAATGACGTCCATGCCCCAAGCAACAAATGGCCAAGGTGAAGACATAGGATGCATTTCTGTGGGAGGTGCATGAATCAGATCGACGTGCACCTGACACTGATGACACTTTCGAATGAAACTAAAACAGTCCTTTTCCATGGTCATCCAGTAATAACCCGCTCGAAGGATTTTCTTTGCCAAAACATACCCGTTCATGTGGGGCCCGCATACTCCTACGTGTACTTCATGCATGATTCTTCCTGCCTCCTCGGCGTCAACACATCTTAACAAATTAAGGTCCGGGGTTCTTTTATACAATACCTCGCCGCTCAAAAAGAAACCACATGCATGCTACCTAATAGTCCTCCTTTGATCTCCAGTAGCATGTTCGTGGTATTCTTGTGTCTTCAAGAACCTCTTAATATCATGG
The DNA here is from genome assembly GCF_000393655.2 of Nicotiana sylvestris. Taxonomy (NCBI): domain Eukaryota; kingdom Viridiplantae; phylum Streptophyta; class Magnoliopsida; order Solanales; family Solanaceae; genus Nicotiana; species Nicotiana sylvestris. The sequence goes on along the minus strand of NC_091058.1, from coordinate 195,807,453 downwards.
TACCATGGGTGTGTACACGATCCTGCCTCGATTACATTACAGTAATCGTGTCTTTCCTTGATTTGGATTTCCAAAGGATCGACATGGGCGTTGCCTGGGTAGGGTAACATTGAAGCTAAGGTGGCAAGTGCATTCGCTAGTTCATTGTGACACCGCGGGATATACCTGGACTCTATTGATTTGAAACGCTTGCCTAGATCCTCCACATGTTGTCGGTAAGGAATGAGCTTGACATCCCGAGTTTCCCATTCACCTTGGGCTTACCGAATAATCAGGTCAGAGTCCCCCATAATCAATAAATCTTCAACATCCTGATCGATCGCCATATGCATGCCCATGATGCAGGCTTCATATTCAGCTGTATTGTTTGTGCAAAAGAAGCGCAACCTAGCAATAGCAGGATAGTGCAGACCAGAGGGTGAGATCAAGATTGCCCCAATTCCTACACCTTTGGCGTTTATGGCCCCATCAAAGAACATCTTTCAAACATGAGCATTTTCCGAGACTACTTCTATGGTGTTTATTTCTTCATCTGGAAAATAAGTACTCAATGGTTGGTATTCCTCATCAACCGGGTTTTTGGCCTAAAGATCTGCTAATGCCTGGGCTTTCATTGTTGTGCGAGTGACATAGACTATGTCAAATTCCGTAAGCAAGATTTTCCACTTGGCCAGTCTACCAGTAGGCATTGGTTTCTGAAATATGTACTTCAAAGGATCCAACCTGCTTATGAGGTAAGTAGTGTGAGCTTGGAGATAATGTCTCAATTTTTGAGCAACCCACGTCAAAGCACAACACGTTCTTTCCAGCAAAGCGTACTTGGCCTCGTAGCCGGTGAATTTCTTGCTCAAGTAATAGATTGCCTGTTCTTTCTTTCCGGTTATGTCATGTTGCCCGAGGACGCAACCGAAAGAATTTTCCAAGACTGTTAGATACAAGAACAGGGGTCTCTCTGGCTCTGGCGGGACCAAAACTGGAGGATTTGAAAGATATTCTTTGATCTTGTCAAAAGCTTCTTAACACTCAACCGTCCATTTGATTGATGCATCCTTCCTCAATAGCTTGAATATGGGCTCACACGTGCTAGTTAGTTGGGCAATGAATCGACTGATATAGTTTAACCTGCCCCATAGACTCATCACATCTTTCTTCGTTCTTGGAGGAGGTAGATCTCGGATAGATTTTATCTTTGTTGGATCTAACTCGATACCTCTCCTGCTTACTATGAAACCCAAAAGCTTGCCTGATGGGACTCCGAAGGCGCATTTAGCCGTGTTCAGCTTCAAGTCATACTTTCTCAGTCTCTCGAAGAATTTCCTCAAGTCTTAGATATGATCGTCCTGAGTCCTGGACTTGACTATCACGTCGTCCACATACACCTCTATCTCTTGATGCATCATGTCATGAAAAATGGCAGTCATGGCTCTCATGTAAGTTGCCCCAGCATTCTTCAGGCCGAATGGCATAACCCGATAACAGTAAGTACCCCAAGGTGTAGTGAAGGCAGTTTTCTCGACGTCTTCTTCATCCATCAACACCTGATGATATCCACCGTAACAATCTACAAAGGACTGTATTTCATGTTTGGCACAATTATCAACAAGGATGTGGATCTTGGGCAATGGGAATTGTCTTTGTGACTCGCCCTGTTCAAATCTCGATAATCCACACATACCCGAGTCTTCCCATCTTTTTTCGGCACTGGAACTACATTCACCAACCACGTGGTGTACTGGACTACCCGAATTACTCCTGTTTTCAACTGCTTGGTGATTTCTTCTTTAATTTTATCACTGACATCAGTTTTGAACTTTCTCTGCTTTTGTTGAACTGGAGGACAATCAGGGTGAATTGGCAATTTATGCACCACTATATCAACACCTAATCCTGGCATGTCATCGTATGACCAAGCAAACACATCTTTGAATTCAAAAAGGAGTTGAATTATTGCGTCTCGCGTTTTCTTGTCCGTGTGAATGCTTATTTTGGTCTCTCGGATTTCTTCGGGAGTTCCCAAATTAACCGGTTCAGTGTCATTCAGATTCGGCTTAGGTTTATTCTCAAAGTGTTCCAATTCTCGATTTATTTCCCTAAAAGCCTCTTCTTCGTCATATTCCGGTTCTTGGTTCATTATTTCACAATTAAACAGCTCGTTGTGATCTGGGAGTGAAGTCCGCAAGCATGTCATATTACTTAAAGCCGCATTATTATAACTAAAAGTAAAAGATAAAAGAAAAATAGCAAAAATCTGAATAAAGGAAAAAATGAGGAAATACTGATTTTTATTCCTTGGAATTTGGAAGATAACAAGGTTTATAATTCAAGAACTCAAAACAAGAAACTAAAGAAAAAAAACATCCGAGTTACATCCTGGGGATAACTCGTGATGCAGAAAGGTGGCAGGACAGGTCTACCCAGACTCCTGCCTAGTTGGGAACGGCGTGGCCTCCCAATTTCGAAGCTTGGCAGTTGGCCCCACATATAGCATCTCAACGGTGCTTGTGCCTTCTCCCGGTTGAACCATGTGAGCTTCGTAGAGCATTCCTCTCATTGCCCCACATATTTCCTCGATCTCTTCGGCCGTGAAAACCTCGTCGTCTTCTTCTTCGATGTATTTCGGTCCGACGAAAGTCTCGTATAAATTTGGCAATGGTCGAGGCAGCTTCCAACCCTCATTTTTCCTCTTCCTTGCCCACTCTTCATCTTTTGGAGTTGGTTGAAAACCTATCCCAAAAAGTTTCTTAGTGGAAGGCAAGGTGATGGGTTCTATTATTCCTTGCAGCGTTCGTCCAAGCCCTTTCCCTGGCCTGAATCCATGTCAGATCATTTCTTTAGCCACTATGATTGAGGCGTTGGACAGGAAAGGTTGGGGGAAAGGTCTTCCTTCTTCATACTGCTCCGCTAACACAACTTCGAAAGCCTGATAAACCGTGTGCTCACTCCCTTCCCTTGCTTTAAGATATGGGATGGATGGGTCCCGATAAATAGACTGTTCATCTTCTCCATGGACCATAATTTCCCGATCTTCGTATTCAAACTTCACCATTTGGTGAAGAGTGGAAGGTACAGCCCCTGCCGCATGAATCCAAGGTCTGCCGAGGAGAAAATTGTAAGACATATCCATATCAAGCACCTGGAAAGTTATTTCGAACTCCACCAGTCCTATAGTCAACACCAAGTCTATTTCCCCGAGGGTGTCCCTCTTAACGCCATCAAAAGCCCTTACGCAGACATTATTGGCGCGAATTCTTCCAGTCCCAATTTCCATTCTCTGCAGTGTGGAGAGCGGACAAATGTCAACACCTAAACCTCCATCCAACATTACCCGTTTGACGTAGTAGTCTTCGCACTTAACTGTCAGATGTAAAGCTTTGCTGTGAGCCGCTCCCTCTGGAGGTAAGTCGTTCTTGTTGAAAGAAACCTGATTAACTGCGAAGAACCTTTCTGTCATTCGTTCCAGTTGTTCAACGGAAGTCTCAGCCGGTATGTACACTTCGTTCAGGGTTTTGAGCAAGATCTTCTGGTGTTCGGCCGACCTCATCAGCAGAGATAGCAGACACTTGCTCGGGGCACTTGCGTAACTGATCCACCACATCGTAGTCGGGCATTTTCATCTTTTGGAAGAAAACTTCTGCTTCTTCAACACTTGCAGGCTTCTTGGGTGGGAGGCATTTCCGTGTGGCGTTGTTTAACTCTTGAGTGTTTGAATATCTTCCAATGAAAGTATTCTCCGGAAGTTCCCTCGTGACTTCTCTGCCTTTGTACGTAACCAATGTTCTTTGATAGTTCCACGGTACTGCGGACGGGTCTGTCATTGGCTTCTGTGGTACGCGTCCAATAACCACTGGCTCATTCAGCCGAGGTGGTTGAATCGTCCCCCGGACCACATAGGCCCCTTTCGGTACGTACATTGGTTTTGCCCTTTTGACTTCGAATCTCTGCGGCTTCTCTGCTCGACCTCGTGGAACGTAAAGAACTTCATTCCTCGTAGGCCCCATCGTTACTGTCTTTGTCTCGACCTTCTCTTCGGGCTCAACCTTGACAGTGCTAGTCTTCTTTCCCCCTTTCTCTAGCTTCGGGGTGGTTTTATGCTTTTTCCCTGCATCGACGATGGCGATTATGGCTTTTAAGGTAGGATCAAACTCTTTGTCCTCACAAATCATTCCAATCAACGGTCTGTTATTGTGAGCGGGCAACGGATTGTTAGTCACATTTGGGACCTCCTCGTCCCTTAGTATTATCTTCCCCTGCTCTATTAAGTTCTCAACCACCCTTCTCAAAGTCCAACAATCATTTGTATCGTGCCCTTCTGCTCCTGAATGATAAGCAAACCTAACACCGGCTTTGTAAGCAGGTGATGCCGGATTGTGCCTTGTCTGAGGGACTGGTTGCAGGAAACCCATCTGGACTAGCTTTGGGAATAAGTTAGAATATGGTTCGTCGATGGGTGTAAAAGTCCATCTTCTAGGTGGTTCCTGGGGGCGGAAGTTATTTTGAGGTGGTTGTGGATTATAGTGGTTCCGGTAAGGAGGCTGATTTCTAGGAGGTGGAGCTTGGCCTCGATTGGCTTGCTATGGTGGATGGACATAGGGCTGGGTATTCATGGCCATGTAGGGTTTAGGAGCATAGGTCACATTTTGGTGGGGGTAGTAATGTTGTGGGGTTCTTTCTGGAAAACGGGGCCTAGGATTACGATATTCCCTCGCTTCTGATGCTGCCATGGACGTTTCTTCCTTTTTCGTTCCTCTTGCCATTCCTCCGGACCCGCTTTGGACGGCTTGGGAGGTTGCCCTTATGGCTTCCTGACTTAAGATTCTACCCGTCTTCAAACCATTCTCTACCATCTCCCCGATCTTGATTGCTTCCGCGAAAGGCTTTCCCATGGCTGACATCATATTCTTGAAATAGTCTGATTCTTGAGCCTGGAGGAAAGTAGTGACCATTTCTATCTCGTCCATGGGAGGTTTTACCCTTGATGCCTTCTCGCGCCATTTAATATCATATTCTCTAAAACTTTCCGAGGGTTTCTTCTTCAAGTTTGACAGAGAATTTATGTCCGATGCGATGTCAATATTATACTGAAATTGCCCCACAAAATCTCTGGCAAGATCATCCCATATATGCCATCGAGATATGTCTTGGTCCATATACCACTCTGAGGCTATTCCTACCAGACTTTCCCCGAAGTATGCCATCAACAATTCTTCTTTGCCGCCGGCTCCCCGCAATTAGTTGCAATACTTCTTGAGATGAGGAATGGGGTCACCGTGCCAGTCATACTTTTCAAACTTTGGTGTTTTGAAACCCACGGGTAGGTGCACGTGAGAGAACATGCATAGATCGGTATAGGAAACACTCTTCTGCCCGCTTAAACCTTGCATGTTTTTCAAACTCTGCTCGAGGCTCCTCAATCTTTCCATCTCATCTTGTTCTGAAGCTTTGGGGTTTTGATCTTACCCAGGTGTAAACTCGTATTGAGGTTGTTGAGGATGAGTGCTGGTGGTGAACCGAGTTGGTTCCAGTGAGAAGGATGGTGCTTGAAATGTGAATGAGGACGAGTCAAAATTCGGCCTGTATGTAGCGGGTTGTGCCACAATTAGACAGGGCGGTGCAGTGAATATGTTCGTAGCTACATCTGTTGTTGACATCCGGGGATAAGAATCAGAGGGTGATCCAGCAGACTGGGTTGAAATGGCCGGGTACCCGAATGGGGTAGTTGGATAGCTTATGGGGACGTTGGAAGTCCGACTTGTCCTGGAGAACAACTCAGGGAACCCAGGGATTACACTCGGTGGCTCTTTCCCATTATTCCAGTAATCCAACATTTCCAACATGCGGAGCCTCAGGATTCTGTTTTCCTCAGCAGTTGCTGACTCGGGATTCGGGACGGCTGAGATTGAACTCTCCTCGGAGACAGGAATTGTCGGTAAAGGAATTTCTGAAGACATCTTTATACTTCCCTTTGATCTTGTGAAGTAAGTGTGAATACTCCCTCTCGACTTAACGACGGGCAACTGAACACTTCCTTTCGACCTCGTGAAGTATGAATGTGAGGCCAGACCTCCACCAAACCAAACCACCTTTTCTAAAAATCTGGAACTTAGCAGCAAGCAAAAGGTTAGTTTGAAACAAATAACAGATAAGTAATCTCACGTTGGGGCGTGATGCCTATACAGTTAAGTGAATTTCTACATGTTTGCAACAAAGTCATGCGTCATTCCGGCTTCTCTTTAGGCTTCCCTTTGTTTATCATGTATATTTTTTTTTTAATTTTATTATTTCCTATTATTATTATTTTCATTATTTGCAGTTAACAATGTGACCGGATCCGATGAGGATTGCCTACGTATCACGATGCCGCGTGAATCAGATCATTACATAGTTCAAAACAAACGAGTGTAAAAGAAGCACACATTTTATTACTGAAACAATCTATTACAAACTAACATTTTTGAGAAAGGGGAAAATAACAAGCCTAAGTACAGACTCAACAAACTAATACACCCTGATGCGAAAAGACAGACAGAAGATGCTAAGATGGAAAATACAGACTCGACCTATGAATTCATTAAGGTTTCGAGAATTGGCGCCTGCGGGGCATCGTTCGGCCTCGCCACAATCTTAGGTGTGAGGTTCCTTTCAAGTTGTTCCAGCTCATGCATGGTTTATTTGATCATTACGTACAGCTCATACATAAATCATCTTATTTGATCAAGTTGTACTAAGAGGTTCCTAAGTACAGCTCACACATAAATCATCACTGCCGAGAGAACGGTAATGCTGGTCATGTTTTCACATCGTAGACACCTTCTGATGATGGCATAGGAAATGGTCTTAATCTTATCCCTGGTTTGCCTCTTTTCTTTGAGTAGGTGCTCTATTTGATCATTACGGGCTGTCATAATCCGAGAATCCTGGAGGCATTGATTTTGCCACTACTGAATTTCTACTTCCATTTGGGCTAAGAGCTTGTGTAAATGTCTATTTTCGGCTCCAAGGGTTCGGGTTTGCTCAAACGCTCTGTCCACCTTTCCTTTCAGATTGGCAATGGTTTGCTCGTGATCCCTTTTCAACTGTTGCAGGTACCGATTACGCTTTTCTGTCCTTCTTGCCCAGTGTTCTTCGAGTACTGCTATGGTATTTTCAAGATTTTCTGACTCACTCCGGCACTCCCCAATTTCCATCCTTAAACCTTTTAACAATCGTTCATCTGACCGACTCATTTGCTGGTTATCAGCGTCTATCCTCATCTGTTTGATCTGGGCCCTTAGCATCTCGTTTTCCTGAGTCAACCTGTTCTTTTCTCCTAGATCAGTAGCAACTTGCACATTGTGCTCATATTTCAGACCTTCAACTTGTTGCTTCAATTTGCTGATTTCGGCACGATAGCCTCTTTCTTTTGCTAACCAATCGCACTGCTTTTGTGACGACTCGACGAAATTCAGGATGTGGGGTCTTTTAGCCAGCCTTTCGTGTTCAAGTTCTCTTCTGTACCACGTAAGGTAACCTAGCGCCATTTCACTTTTGGCCCGATCCTGCACACAAGTATCCGCTTTCAAATATTGACATTCATTCCAGATATGGGGGATTTTTGCTTCAAGAAATTGTCCGTCAGGGCTAATCTCAATTGTTTGAGCACTAAGATTTTCCTCGTGTGGCACTATCTGGCATCTCCCAAGTTGTCTCAAGACTCGGCAGGGCGCGTAAGGTTGAATGCTCTTAAGTCCCATCAGTAGAAAGTGAGTTCTAGCTGCTGGCATATACATGACCTCATCAACAGGCAACCATCCCAGTGTCCACTGTATTTGGCTGGCAGTGAGAGTCTGAAAGAATGAAGTCCATGCCATAACTCCTTTGGGCAGACTGATCTCTTTGGTTCTCGTGTAAAACTCTTCTATGCAAGTTTTCTTCGAGGAACCATGGCTCAAAAGCTCGGAACGATGGCAGAGATGTTCAGTCATCCATATTTGTAGCAGCAAGTTACACCCTTCGAAGAAATTCCCCCGGCTTTGCAGGCTGTGAGAGCTCGAAAGATATCAGATACCACCATAGGCGCAAGAGTACTATCATTCTGAGTGAGCAAAGTACTGATGACCCCGGATATTTTCAGATCAATATTTCCGTCCTTCCTTGGAAATACCAGAAGGCCCAAAAATGCTATCATGAAAGCCACCCGTCTGTGCTCATCCCACTTCTGACGACTACCTTTGCTGCATAGCTTGTTAATAGGATTATTGAATCCTCCTACATGACCATACCTGTCGTATATGAAGCATGGATTACAAAACCCGGCGGCCAAATCTGGGTTATGGACCGTCCTGGGTATTTTTAGTGAGTCTAGAAATCGATGCACCGTGACATCTCTTGGGGCAACAAGGTATTTTTGCCTTAATGGAAGTTCAGCATTTACGATGTACCCAGCCATTTCCTCCAGAGTCGGGGTGAGTTCAAAATCGGAGAAGTGGAAAACATTGTGCGCTGGGTCCCAGTAGGTGACCAAAGCTCTTATGATATCTCCCCGAGGCTGGATTTCCAATAAACCCGTGAGACCTTTCAGATATTTCTTGACCTCATCTTGCACTTCAGCACCTAGATCATTCCACCATAGCCGTAACTTGACAGGGATTTTAGTCATTATCGAAAAGTGTTCATTTTGCATTGTGCTCATCCTGCACGTTTATTAAGGTGACTTTAAGCAAAAAAAAATTGACTCAAAAAATATTTTGACTATATTTTTAAAAAGAAGATCTGATTTTCGAATACGGCCTTTCAGCACTTCGGGGATGAAGATTTTAAAGTTGTGAGGGTCAACCGATCAAAAACTCTAAAAGATGACCGAAAGTGGCCGTTTATGCAAAATCAACCTTCCGCCGTCCCTTTCGGGAACATTTGGCTATTTTTGACAAAAACAATCACTTGATTTATTTATGACTCTTTTTTAGTAATGAACCAACATGGGGAACACGGCCTCATAGAGCCTCGGGGACGAGGATCCTAAGGCCGTTGGGCAATTTGGTCAGAAAAAATAAAAATGACCAATAATGGCCGTTTGTGCAAAGTCAGCCTTCCGGCGTCCCTTTCGGGAACATTCGGCTATCCTTGACAAAACGGCATTACCCGACTCATTCATGACGAAATTAAAATTCTAACATTTTGGCTATTTTGAAAAGGGGACGTTAGACCCGATGAGGGTTGCCTACGTAGTGAGAATCAAACCGGCGTAGTTCGGGCCAAATAGGAATAGGGAAATAAACTAAACCCCCCTTTTTTGAATACAATCTTTTAAAGGAGAGGAGAAAATATTTTTTGGATTTTTATATTTTATATTTTTTTTAAAAGAAACGAAGACTAAGGAAATATTTTGAATTTTAAACTTCTTTTCACTTTTTTTTTTTGAAATTTCGAAAATCTTTTAAAGAGATACTACAAATGAAACAATAATTTTTAATTTTACCTTTTTTTTAAAACAAATACTTTTTTTTGGATTTTGAAAGTGATTAAAAGGAATTTTTTTATATATATATATTTTTTAATAAATCAAACTAAAAGACAAATTTTGTTTTCATTTCTTTTTCTTTTTTTTTTTAGAAAATTCCGGTGAGGTTTTGACACTACTTGGACATTGGTTTTATTTTCCAAAAGTAAGTAATTATCTCCCTACACTACTATTTTTTTTATTTTTTTAAATTTTTTTTTAGAAACTGGTCGGCATGCAGAACTGAAGCAAATAAATGCGCAAAACAAACGGGATGCAGCAGGATGGTCTTTTCATTTCGGGTTGCTTGTCCTAGACGGACCCAACCCCTGTGTTGAGTCCCCTATGTCAAATGCAACATGATGCAAATAAGCGTTCCTACTAGGGATCCGGCATGAGGTTTTGTTTATACTTGGTTTATAACCTGGGTATATGTTCTAGACTGTGTACCCGAGCGGACAACTCGAGTCGAGGAGGGGGCTACCTACTGGGGACCCGCGAGATCGTCCGGCTTTGTAACTTGTCCGGACTCTTTCTTATTTCAGGGTATGAAACTAACAGAATAGGGACTCTTGACCAGCAAGCTCCTCCCCGGAGGTAAGAAGAGAAGGGTTTCAGCACAGTTTATATACAATTCAGATAATATCAAAGCGGTAAAAGACAATATTTAGCCCGTTATGCCCAAACATGTAATAAAGATCAGATAATAAAGCCAAATATAACAATTATTCTAAGCTCGAATTCTGAACCCTGAACTAACGTTCTGGGTTCTTGTTCCCCAGCAGAGTCGCCAGAGCTGCCACACGTCCTCTTTGCGCGCCCGCCCCGAAGGGTAAAATGCGCAAGGGAGTTTTTCCAATTTAAGTGACAATATTCGAAATGGGATTATTTATTTAATTCAGAGTCGCCACTTGGGAAAGGTTTGGCTTTTGGTATCCCAAGTCACCGGTTTATCTTGAATCCCAATTCGAGGAAAATATTCGACTTTCCAAATGAAGTCTGCGAACCAGAAATTCTAAGTAAGGAATTCTGTTGACCCGAGGGAAGGTGTTAGGCACCCCTGAATCCCGTGGTTCTAGCACGGTCGCTTAAATTGTTATAATGGCTAAATATCTGATTTTAAATACATGTTATAACTTGTGTGATTTTATTAGATTAAAACCGCTTTTATTATTATTTATTTTTTATGGAATTGCAACGTCGTGAAAATGCATTTCGAACCACGTCACAATCAATGCGCCCGTAATTGTTAATACATTCCGACTCCGTTGAGATTTGAATTTGGGTCACATAAATGCGCACCCGAATTTAAGAAGGTATTTTAATTAAAATCGCGCCTAAAGAGTCTAATGCGTAATTATCTTCGGGGCAGGCAGTGAAATTCACTAAACAGTCAATCCCGAATTCTAAATATTTTATTTTTGACCAATTATTGAGGGCCCCGCAATTTGCATTTTTATTTGACGAGGCTCGTCTCGTTTTGAAAGGATAAACCTACAGCGACTACATTTTTCTATTATGTTTGTCTCTAAAAATGGAAGAAAGAAAATACATGCTAATTAAATTACATGCTCGGCCAACTTCGGCCTCTTATTAATTATCGGATTAATTATTTATGAGGCGGGGAATTATTTCATGCCTTATTCCATGAGCGAACATGCTTTTAATTTAATAAAGAATATTGCATATAAGATTAATAAAACGCTAAACTCACGCTAAACATTCTTCAAGTTTGAATTTAAACTAACTTATTTAAACTAGATTAATGGAATTAACTACTAGAGGATGCTACTAATGGGATTCGACCCTTGTCCTATAAACTGCCTAATGGAATCCGATTCTGACAAAGTTAACTCAAATGATTAAAAGCTATATTGCTTTTAGCGAGGTTAGTACCTGTCTACCCTATACATACAAAATATAACTAGAAATGAAGTCTAGTAATCGATATACTAACTACTCGTGCATTTCACAAATTGCATGATTATATCAAACAGCAAATAACAACAACCAACCAACCGCAAATGACCAAAGCCCAGGAAATCAAAATATGGCCCAGAAACACACATATTGCAGAGGAGAAAACTATTAATATTCGGATGAGTCCAAACAACTTCAAAACTTCAAACACTGGACAGGATTCCCTATTTCAAACTATGCTTCTCTTCTTTTATTATGTGCTGGAGTTGAAGTTTAGTTTTGAACCTCAATTTGAAGACTGACCCCTTACTTTAAAACCCAAGCAACACTGAATTTAAAGCCTCCCCTCTATTCTCACTCCAACTCCCCCCTCCCCATTTCCATTCTGACCCCTTCTCCTTTTATCCTTATGGAAAGGAAGAAGATCCCATTTAAGACAGGCTGCCCAGGGCTTAAAATAAGCCTTAAAGGCTGTCATCTCCACTTAGGGTTGTCTAGTCATGGGTTTTCTTCTACTTTAAACTGCTGAACATTTAAAAATGCAGTGGATATCCTACTGTAAAGCAGGTTCCACTACTATTCTCATGTGCATTTTCAACTTTTTATCATCAAGCCCATGTTGTTACTGATTTCCAGCTGCTAAAGGTGCTTAATATATCATCAATCCCACTATTGGTCAATTAACTTCATTAGTTTAATTAATATTTTAGTACCTTACTGTCAGCTCACTTGCCTTTAAACAATTCAGAACCTTTAAAACCGCAGAATACCCTTGAAACTCCTGTGATTTATTGTATTACCCTTAAGCTTAGAGGTTTGAAGTTATAGTCTATATGAACTTACACCAAATACTGATTTCAGGTTGAACTATCAGATTACTACAGCCATATCCAATTCTCCACTTAGGTTCAAACACATCATAATACAGAAGGGGTGTTAATCAAATGGCATGAGTTGGTCATATTGGGAACCAATCCTGACCAACTCAAAACCAAACTTGATCAACAAAGAGTTGATAATGCAAACTTAAGGAATGAGGCAGTATCAATCAGGTCTTAGCACAGACAAGAGAAACATGCAAGTAATTACACTGACATGAGCAAACTCATGCTTCTCTAGTTTTTCAGATGATTTTAGTTAACAACATTTATATAATCGACTATACGAGCTATAATAGATAGAAAACAATCGATAAACAAGCTAGACAAACTAGGCTACCATGAGGCTTCAGTGACTTTAGACATCACAGGGAAACTATATGAACTAACTCTTCGACGACTCTGAACAGGTTAAACACATAACTCACAATAGGTACAATTAACAAACAAACAGAAGGATCAAATAAAAAAAAGGTCTTATGAAGACATGCAGAATTAATTAAAAAAAAAGAAAAATCATATAATCTAAACTAAACACGTAAAGAGATACAAATAGAATCACTAACAGAACAAAAGGAAAGGAAAAATTACCTTAGAAGCTTAAGAACAAAGAAGACCCGGACTCGAACTGGACTTGACTTCTTTGAGGTCGAACGTACTTCAATCGAAATGTTCTCAATTGAGAACAACTCGATTGAGGTCTATTAGACCCCAACTCCTCTTTTAATTGGACAAACCCCCAGGATCTTGAGTTCTAGGGTTCATACAGGCCGATTTGGGACTCTGGGTTTTCTGGTTAGATTCGGACCAAACCAAGCTTGGTTTGGTCATGAGGGAGGTCAGGGGAGTAACTGGTGTGGATTTGGCATAGGTTGAGGTTTTAGCTCGAACCTTTAAATGAAGATTCGAGACGATGGGGGAAGGTTTGAGACCAACGGTTTACAAATCCATGTTCAGGGGGTCGAGGTGCACTAGGGGTTTTAGTCTGGGGGTCACCGGCGTTGTTGCCGCCGGGTTTACGGTGAGGGGAAAGGGGGGCGGCACTAGGGTTCTAAAGGCTTTGGGTTTGGTGAGGCATACAAAGAGAGGAGGGGGGGTCTGGCTTAGGGCGCGAGGTGAAGGGGGGCAGGCTTATATACGGGGTGAGTGGTTTGATCTTGGCCGTTGGATCATCGATGATCAACGGCCTTGATCTTTCCACTTAAAGGGGACGGCGCCGTTTTGGTCTCTGTGGGGATTGGGTCGAGGATGGTGCTGGGTCGGGTTGGCTGAGATCGGTTAGGGTTTGTGATCTTAGCCGTTGAATCATTCTGAGATCAACGGCCCAGATCAACATAATCAAGACGACGTTGTTTGGACGTCCCTGAGGCCAACTAATCTGGACCGGGCAAAACAAATGCTTTGGGCCCAATTTTGGGTCCAATTTGAAATGACCCAACCCCAATTTTATCCTATTCAACTTATTTCTTTTCCTTTCCCACAAAAATCCGAATTTACTAAATTCTAAAAATATTATAAGAAATATAAAAAATCAAAATTATATCACAAGACACCAATTGATTTTTAGTAATAATTAACACACAATATCATATATTAATTAAACTAAAATCAACCTTCAAACGATAAAACGAAAAAAAAATTAACAAGACAAATATTTTTGTGATTTTTTATTCATTCAAAACCAAATATGACTTTAATTAATTCCTAATAGTAGCACAAAATCCCAACTTTATGCGCGACATATATTTTTGTATTTTCAATTGATAAAACTAAACAATCACATGTAAAAACTACAAAAATGCCAAGCAAATTCACAAAAATTTGTACAACAAAACCATTTGTTTTATTTTTTCGATTTTCTTTTGGAGTAATTGTCGCATAAACAAAAATCACGTGCTCACAGCCATTAATTTCACTACCAATCTCGAGATGGTACCCAATCTTGAGGACCTTTGTCAAAAAGAGAACATGCTTTAAGGAGCCATTAATATCATTACAAGCCTCGAGATGGTACCCGATCTCGAGGACCTATATCGAAAAAAAGACAAGCTCTACAAACCCACTCATATGGTCTTGGCCTCGAGGTGATACCCTACCTCGAGGATTTCTACTATTGTAAGTACGGGTCATTTGCCCGACCCTCTAGCCCTCGAGCTACCTGAGTCCTTGGGTCAAAACAAGTTCAAAACAAGTTTCCAGGTCACCCGAGCTTGAACGAACTCTCTCGAGGACTGCTTTTGAAAGCCTAAAGGTTATCTTTTCCAAACAAGTTCCCCTTCAAGGGCTATCACCAGGGCCTAAAAGATTAAGCTTTGTTCTGAAAATTTCGAACCCCTATTTTCACTCGACTCGAAATTGGGGTCCCCGACGACCCGAGTTTATCAGTCCAATCCGGGCTGGTGCAAGGAATAGCAAAGGGTTCCACAGGGAGTCATGCTTATCAATCAAGAGCCAAAATAATACTTGCACCCAGGCTCGGTATTCGTATCGATCAGTAGAATCATACATTCAGATTTTTCACAAATGTAGATAAAGGGAAATATAGCATAAATCAGAGACAATTTGAAGAAACATCTTTGTATTCATAAACACATGGTCACAAAAGCCCACGAAGAGTCCTTACACATGATTACAAAAACCCACGAAGGGTCCTTACATAAAAACAAATAAACAAAAGCAATAGCTGAAAGTCTAATCTACTATCGAGGGTACATCCTCGGGAGCAGTACCCTCATAAATCAGTTCTTCGGGGCTTCATATCGGCCTCCCCAATAACATCTTCAAGGACGAGGAAGAGGCTGTAAAATGAGGCAGAAGAAGCAGAAAAAGATGACGAAAAAGCCATAGCCCGGCAAAGATCAAAAGCTTTACTAGGCCAAGAAGATCACGGCCAGATAGAAGACTTGGCGAGCTTCGACATTACCTACATGACTACTTTGAGTGCACTTCTTGGAACATTGTCCCAGCAAGTGAGTGGCCGGTAAAGCCACTTCACCCCACAGAAAGCAAAAGGGATGAAATGCTACACCAGGCCAGAGTAGGGATGAAATGCTACGACAAAATCGGAGGGTCCAATTTTTGGTCATTACGATGCTTCATAAGCACGTTTCTATAGGCTCGAGACTATCGTTGAGATTAGCACCCGAGCGGTTATAGACATCCAACCTTGAGGTAGTGTAGATCGATTAGTTATGGTAAAAAAGTGGGAGATTCCCAAGGCACGCGACTAGAGCTGACAAAATCTAGTAGGCTAGTTCAGACCCGAAACAGGGCATTAAATGGTTGTACCAGCTCCATATCTCTGTAATAAATGTATTTGTTCTATGTTGGAATTCCCCCTCATATAAAAAGGGGATCCTTTTTATTTTGTAAACATCTGAAACAAAATATTTAATATACAAAACATTCTCTCTGCTCTCTAACATATTCTCTTGATCTCATTGCTTGAATTTATTGCTTATATTCATTGTGTTCTACTTATTGTTCTACATTTATTGCTTATCATTGACCATAAAAATCCGTCATTGATTTTATTATAACTGTTAGTCATCCATAGACTACCCTAGGTGGAACATCAGACTCGACCACGAGGCCCCGATTAATAGCCATTATGTTTGATTATCACCTTGTTCTCAAAATCTTATCTTGTTTTCAAGTCTTTCACTTAACATCTATTACCTAAACAACTAACATAAAAATAGATCATGTATTTTTAGAACCACAAATCAAATTTAATTGTAATTACCATTTTCAAGGTAAACAAATCTCGAACTGAAAATCATCAAAATTCCAATTCGATTTGATTAGCATTCTATCAACTTCAAAATCTATAAATCGATTACCATCAGACCAATATCCACTATGTTGTTGCAACGTAGGTATTTCGACCATTGCTATATTTCAACTTTTAATCAAAAAATTGAATCCGAAACTTGTCAGGGCATCGATTTTCCCCAAAATTTTCTCCCAAATTCGTTTGCTCACCAACAAACGCGTAGGCATTAGGAAATCGACATAGGTATTTCAACCATTGTTTTAATACATTATTGAATAAAAAATTTCTCCCATATTTGTCAAAGCTTTAATTTTTCCCAAATTGTCTCCCAGATTCCTCTGCTCAACAACAAACACGCAGACACTAGGAAATTTCTTAAGTTTTATTTTGATTTGTGATTTATTGTAATGACACGACTGGTAGTTTTGAGAAATTGCAACTAGTTTGGCAGTTTGAGGTCACAAGTAGCTTCATTTATATGTATCGACTTGCGTGCGGGGTTGGATTATGTTTCCGGATGAATCAGAGTCGAATTGGAAGAAGGAATCTAGTTTTGGAAGCTTAAGTAGTGAGAGTTTGGCCGGAATTTGACTTTTGAGTAAACGGCTCTGGAATGAGTTTTGGATGATGTCAATAGATTTGTATTGTGATTTTGGACTTGGGCGTGTGTTCGGATTTTGATTTGGAGGCCCATAGGATAATTGGAAGCATTTCGGCGAAAGTTGGAAAAGTTGAAGTTTGGAAAATGGAGAGGTTTGACCCATGGTTGACTTTTATGTTATGGAGGTTGAAATGCAATTCTAAAAGTTGGAACAGCTTCATTATGTCATTTGGGACTTTCCTGCAAAATTTGGTGTTGTTTGGAGTTGATTTGATACGGTTCGGACGCATGATTCCAATTCTAGAAGTTCTTGAGGTTCCTAGGGAATTTCATGTGTTTTGACACCCAATTCGTGGTTTTAGAAGTTATCTAGATGATTTGAGTGTGCGAGCGAGTCCACGAGTTATTTTTAGACTTGTGTGCATATTTTGTTTATAGCTGGTACTGGTATCATCGCATTTGTGATGTATTAGTCGCAAATGCGACCTTAGCAGTGTCATTCTAGGATTCGCATTTTCTAAGCTATCTCCGCATTTGTGAGTTCACATTTGCGAACCGAGTGTCGCAATTTCGACATCTACATCCTGCTAAAAGCTGAGTATTCCGAGTTCTTGCTCATTTTTCATATTTTTGAACCCTAATTCCAAGAGGTTGAGATTTTGAAAGAAAAGTTTCATACCAAATCATTGGGTAAGTGTTTATATTGAATTTTCAACTATATTTTGTGATTATATCTTGGATTTAACATCAAATCATGAAAATCTAAAGGAAAATTTGGGGAAAATTGGGAAATCTTTCAAAAATGTAAAATGATAATTTGAATGACCAATCGGTGTCGGAATTAGATAATTTTCATATGGGTGAACTCGTATAGGAATGAGAATTCAGTTTTCATAAATTTTATCGGGTTTCAAGGTGCGGGCTCGGGGAGTTGACTTTTATGCAAATTGTATAAGAATCATAGTTTTGTTAATTGAAATTATTTTGTATTACATTGTTTGATGTATTCAAGTCATTTTTAGCTAGATTGAGCCGAGCGTTGATGAATTTGTAAAGGAAAAAGCTAAATTGAGTGTTGAATTGACCGGATTGAGGTAAGTATCTTGCCTAACCTTGTGTGTGGGACTCCCCCTTAGGATTTGAGTATTCTATGCTAATTGTAGTCCATGCATGCAAGGTGACGAGTGTGTGCTCGGACTTATTTGTGTAAAATTTGCCTTTAGGACTCTTAGGTCCTTATGTTCATTAAGTGAGGAGCTTTTCCAATATGATTGGGTTTCCTAATTTCTTTTTTCACCTCCATGTGCTCCATATGATGTTGTTCGCTTTCCTCTCACTCTTACTTGCTACTTGACCCTTATTTGCCTTAATTGAAGTGATTGCCTTCTTTATTGTTTTGATACTTCTTGATTGTGAATTACTCTATGACATCATGAAAATATGTTACATGTCCAATTGTTGTGATTACCGGTGTAGTTATTACATGCTTATTATGTCTTGTTGTTTTGTTATGGTTATTGTGCTTCATGATTTTTCCATGATTCTTATTACGTGCTACTCATGTTTAGATTGACAATTATTCATGTTGAACAAGACTTATGACATTCTCTTGGTAATTGACCATTGTTGAGTATTGACTCAAGTTGAGATCTATATTGCGAAGCTAACGGTTGCAATAAGATTGTCTATTGTTTATTCCCTTGCCCGGAGGTTATTGGTTCTATTGTTGATTCTCTTGCCGGGATGTTATTGTTTCTATCGTTGATTCCCTTGCTGGGATGTTATGGTTTCTATTGTTGATTCCCTTGCCGGGATATTATTGTTTTTATTGTTTGGGCGAGGGAGAGTGTGAAGCACGAAGGGTGATGCCGTTCATGATATTGCAAGGAAGAGTGTAAAGCACGAAAGGTGATGCCTTGCCGATATTGTGAGTGGAAAAGAATGAAGGGTGATGTTGTGCCACATGATTGAGTATAAAAGCATGAATGGTGATGTCGTACCACATTATTGAGAGTAAAAGCACGAAGGGTGATGTTGTGCCATGATTATGAGAGACTTAAAGCACGAAGGGTGATATCGTGCACATTTGTGTTTATGCATATGTTGAGGAAGAGTGATAAAGCACGAATCGTGATGTCGTGCACTTTCTGTTTGTTGTGTTTATTTGTGGTTATCAATTCAAGCGTTTTAGTTGTTCAGATTCCTTTACTACTGTGATCCTTTGTGATGGAACCCAATAGTGCTTTTAATACTTTGTCGTATTTATATACATATTTCAATACTTCAAGTTTCAATAATTGTTCATTTTTAATTCAATTATTCACTCAATTAAATTCCCTTAAACCATCTGAGGTTGTAATTTACTTAAAAAGTAATTTCTACTAAGTTAATTTATTAAATCCCATGTTATAGGTAATAATTCATTCGATGTTGTATTTTAATTGAAAATGGTATTTTCTTTATGCAAATGATTTATAAAAATAACTTCATCTTCTCTTGCTGAGTTCCTAACTGCCTTAGAAGTTGTACTCTACTTTATGTTATGTAAATGAGACTCTTTGAAAATCTTAATTGCATTGGTTATTGACCCTATGTATTGAGTAACATGAGAACATTATTATGCAAAGAGAGAGTATGTGGGCACAAGGTTCCTGATGTTCTAAAGGTTTGGTAATTGAGGTTATGATATGAGACATTGAGTTTGAGATGGCTGGAATTGTGCATCAGAAATTATATGATTGATTGAGCTGACATCGCCTTCCTTGTTGAGTACATTATTATTTGTCTGTGTTCCAGCTATGTTGGTGTTAATTTACTTGGTTATCTTTCGTTTCCATCCAAGTTTCCTTTTATTATTTCGACTGTTTGTAGTTTGATTTATCCCTGTTGTTCATATTACTTCGTTACTTTTATCTTGATATTTGTTATCATATCCTGTTTAACCTGTCTGACCAATAGGTGTCTCGACTGTTTCTCGTCACTACCCCACGAAGGTTAGTCTTGATACTTATTGGGTACCGCCGTGGTGTGCTCATACTACACTTCTATACATTGTTGTGTATAGATCCAGGAATTGATCGATGGTAGCGGTACGGATCGTCACGGTGGAGACTCAAGGTAACCTGCTTCTGCGTTCGTAGGCCTCGGAGTCACCTTCATTTGTAATTATGTTCCATTAATTCCTTCTCGTTGTGGAACAGTGTTGTATTTATTTTCTATAACTTCTCTTAGAAAGGCTTGTGACATGTTTGGAAAATTGTGATTTACTTAGAGTTATTTAATTTGAAGTCAGTAAATGTCAGAGTTGTTTCAGTTAATGTTAGGCTTACCTAGTTTAGAGACTAGGTGCCATCCCGACACATTCGGAGGGATTTTGGGTCATGACAAGTTGGTATCAGAGCTCTAGGTTCATGGGTGCTACGAGTCATAAGCATGTTTAGCAAAGTCTTACGGATCGGTACGGAGACGTCTGTACTTACTTTGAGAGGCTACATAACTATTAAGAAATTTCACTTCTTTCATTCCTTATCGTGCGGTATTGAGTCGGCTCGAAGTATATGACTCATGTTCCTTTACATCCACTCATGTATAATGTTATGCTCCCAGTGTCTGCTATGCGCTAGTGGTTCGCGATGCTATAGACGGGCTACGAGGTAGTCGAGGATGCTTAGACATTATCTCAACGTGTTGTCTAGACTGAAGATACAGAGGCATTGAGAGACTATTTAGTTGTTCATATGGAGGCGCAACGATTCTCGGTATCTAATTGATGAGTGTGAGCTTGAGAAGGTTTAGTTGGCTGGTTAGTCGTCGAGATTGAGGTAGCGTCGCGAGGTGGATGTTGATTGAGGATAGTTGGTGGTATTGGAGTACCTAGTTAATTGTGTTGTACGAGTTGTGAAGGTTAGTTTTACGGATCATGAGGTGATGTTTATTATGGCTTCTCGCCAAGTGGAGGAGTCCATTAGCGACATTCAGATTGTAGAGTCAAATTTACATCATTTTTAGCCTGAGATATATGCATATGTGGTATTGGCAGATTCCCAGAATTTGTATATGACCAAGGTTTGAGATCTTGCCGGGATGATGTTGGGGCTTACAGTATTTCTACGTCATTAATGGATCTACATTTCAGCATCAAGGGGAGTCGGAGGAACAACTTCAATTTTATAGGAGGTCTATTCAGCGTGGGTATCGTGGTTGCAGCAGAACATGGTGCTTAAGAGGAAATGTAGTGGTTTATAAGCTTTTGGGCCACATGGTTCGTGTTAGGATCATCTGTATTTTATGGCTTTGATTGGGACTATTGCATATCGACTATCTGAAGAAATGGGTCAGTACAGTAGTGTTGGGTCAGCATAGCAATGGAAGTAATTAGTCCTTTAGAATGGGAATTCTTTACTGGCATTTGTGATAGCACTCTTGGATTGGACTATTTGTGTGACTCAGTTGGGTTGGGGAGGTGGAGTCCTGATGGCTTAGTTGCGTGCGGGCAGATCTCGGAGGGTTCTCGACAGCTTGGAAATGGGTTGAGTTGGCTGTCTATCATAGGCATAAGGAAATATGTTGTGCATTGTTGTTTTCTCTTACATAAGTGTCAGAAATTAATTGAGTGTTGGCGTTGTTGGCTATCATGTGTGAAGAGTGTGCATTTTTGGAAAGGACCTTGAGTTTTGGTTTGTAGAGCGTGGCCGGTAGCAAGGTGATTACTGGGTTTTGAGGCTTTCAAGGTTCATTTTTTGTCACGCGGCCAGTAGTTCTATATGAATCCTTTAGCAGAATGATAGGGTCTGAGTAATGTATCAACCATTTGATTTGCGTAGTTGAGTTCGGGTATGGAAATTTGGTATTCATGAAGTTTTGGGGCTAGATGCCCTCATATGTGGATTATTTCCTATGGGTGGATTGTGAAGAAATCTTAGGAATGGAATAATTAATTGCATGTGTTATCGATAGGTTGCTATGGATCTTTTAAATGATATTTACCTATTTGGAAATAACCAGGATTTGGGTTGGGGGCTATTTGAAAGTTCAATGAGAATATGTATCTCGTGTCAGGTCAAGTTTGTGTGCTCCTAGGAGGTTGTCATTATGGTTATGCTATCAGGAAAAATAGATATTATTTGTGCCCCTAGCCTATGTTATGTGCTATTCTTTTATTCTTTGTTCGGCGGTGAGGTTGTATGATTATACCCCATACATGTTGTAATTCTGTTTAGGCCTTATGGTGAGGCGGGTGAGATAGCCCTCGCGATGTTGATTTGTTCATTGCACGTTAGCTGTGCTTGCTTCTTTTATTTTCCCACAATTTTATTTGTGCGATATGTTGTACTTGATATTAGTGTTCATACGATCAGTGAACCCGTGCATTTTGGACTTGATTAGCATTTGGGAGCGGGCAGCACGCTGCAGCGGATGTTATGTGGTATATCCCTTTCCTTATGTTTATTTGGTTTTGTGTTTTCCCTCTGTGGGATGATTTGATGAAAACTATACTTTTGTTATTACACATGTTGTATTTGTTAGATAATTCTTATACTTTGCTTTCCTTTATTTGTGCTCAATAATTGAGTTATTGCTGGTTTGGTACAAATTGTGTAATGTGAGAATCCGTGTAGTCCGTGGTGAGCTGTTAGTTAGTTTGCTTGTATTGGGTGAGATGAGATTCTTAGACCTGAGGTTAGTACTATGGTATTAGGGGTGATAAGTGTTTGGAAGTATGGGGGTGTTTCTGCTATGATTTGGGTAATGGCCCTTGGCAGGCGAGAGAGCTTCTTGATTTGTTCTCTTCATGGTTGGCTATTAGTTCCCGCATATTTCTTTATCATGAGCAACGATGTGGAGGTCCGAAACAATGTTATATTCAATGTGAAGTGTATTGCCGACATCAAGAATGTTATTTGAGCAGCTATGGTGGTCGGAGGTTATTGCTTTGGGCATTTGAGTTGTGTGGGGCAACATGTGACTATATTCTGGATTGCAATTTTGGCTCGGTTCAGCTTGTTCAGGTTCATCCAGTGTGATGACGTGGAATTCGCGTCCTATGATGAATTTTAGATGTTGAGGTTTGGGTTCTATTCTAAGGTTATGGGATAAGGAGGAGATGAGACCTTCAGTAAGTTGCATTGTCAGTTCTGCTTAGGTTGGGTGATGGGAAATAACCCCCGGTTGTATGTATGGTGAGGTCATACAGTGATTCGATGGCTTTGGAACAACTCCGGGCATGTTCGAGGACGAACGTATGTTTAAGTGGAGGAGGATGTAACGACCCGACTGGTCGTTTTGAGCAATTGCGACTGGTTCGACAATTGTGACTGCTTCATATTATCTATATAGACTTACGTGCATGTTTAGAATCTTTGTTTGGATGAATGGGAGTCAAATTGGAAGAATGAATCTAGTTTTGGAAGCTTAATTGGTGAGAGTTTGGCCGAAATTTCACTTTTGAGTAAAAGTCTCCGGAATAAGTTTTGGATGATGTCAATAGATTAGTATGGTGATTTTGGGCTTGGGCGTAAATACAAATTTTGAATTGGAGGCCCATAGGATAATTGGAAGCATTTTGGCGAAAGTTGGAAAAGTTGAAGTTTGGAAAATGGAGAGGTTTGACCTATGGTTGACTTTTGTGTTATCGAGGTCAGATGCAATTTTTCGAAAGTTGGAACAACTCCGTTATGTCATTTGGGACTTTCCTGCAAAATTTGGTGTTGTTTTGGATTTGATTTGTTATGGTTCAAACGTGTGGTTGCAATTCTAGAAGTTCTTGAGGTTCCTAGGGATTTTCATGTGTTTTGGCACCAAATTCATGGTTTTAGAAGTTATCTTGACGATTTGAGCATGCGAGCAAGTCCGTGATGTGTTTTTTTAGACTTGTGTGCATATTTGGTTTGGATCCCTGAGGGTTCGGGTGTGTTCCAGATTGGTTTCAGAATGATTTTTCCGCATAGTCTTGATAGCTGGTACTGGTATCATCGCATTTGCGATGTATTGGTCGCAAATGCGTCCTTAGCAGGGTAATTCTAGGATTCGCATTTGCGAAGCTATCTCCGCATTTGTGAGTTCGCATTTGCGTACCCAGTGTTGCAAATGCGACATCTGCAGCCTGGTAAAATCTGAGTATTCCTAGTATTTGCTCATTTTTCATAATTTTAAATCCTAACTCCGAGAGGGGAAATTTTGAAAGAATATTTTCATACCAAATCATTGGGTAAGTGTTTCTAACCAATTTTCAACTATATTTTGTGATTATATCTTAGATTTAACATCAAATTCAGGAGAATCTAAAGGAAAATTTGGGGAAAATAAGGAAATCTTTCAAAATTGTAAAATTATGATTTGAATGACCAATTGGTGTCGGAATTAGATAATTTTCATATGGGTGAACACGTATCGGAATGGGCATTCATTTTTTGTAAATTTTGTGGGGTTTCAGAGTACGGATTGGGGGAGTTCACTTTTCTTTACTTTTTTGCAAATTGTATAAGAATCATAGTTTTGTTAATTGAAATTGTTTTCTAATATATTGTTTGATGTATTCAAGTTGTTTTCGGCTAGATTGAGCTGAGCGTTGATGAATTGGTGAAGGAAAAAGCTAAATTGAGTGTTGAATTGGCTGGATTGAGGTAAGTATCTTGCCTAACCTTGTGTGGGGAACTCCCCCTTAGGATTTGAGTCTTATATGCTAATTGTAGTCTATGCATGCGAGGTGACGAGTGTGTGCTTGAACTTATGGGTAGGAAATTTGCATTTAGGACTCTTAGGTCCTTATATTTATTAAGTGAGGAGTTTTTCTGATATGATTGGGTTTCCTAATTGCTTGTTTCCCCTCCATATGCTCCATATGATGATGTTAGTTTTCCTCTCACTCTTGCTTGCTACTTGACCCTTATTTGCCTTAATTAAAGTGATTGTCTTCCTTACTATTTTGATACTTCTTGATTGCGAATTCCTCTATGATTTCGTGCAAATATGTTACATATTCAATTGTTGTGATTACCGGTGTAGTTATTACATGTTTATTATGTCTTGTTGTTTTGTTAAGGTTATTGTGCTTCTTAGTTTTTCCGTGATTCTTATTAGGTACTATTCATGCTTAGATTGACGATTATTCATGTTGAACAAGACTTATGACATTCTCTTGGTAATTGACCATTGTTGAGTATTGACTCAAGTTTAGATCTATATTGCCAAGCTAACTGTTGAAATAAGATTGTCTATTGTTGATTCCCTTGCCGGGAGGTTATTGGTTCTATTGTTGATTCCCTTGTCGGGATGTTATTGTTTCCATTGTTGATTCCCTTTCCGGGATATTATGCTTTCTGTTGTTGATTCCCTTACCGGGATGTTATTGTTTCTATTATTTAGGTGAGGGAGAGTGTAAAGCATCAAGGGTGATGCCATGCATGATATTGTGAGGAAGAGTGTAAAACACGAAGTGTGATGCCGTGCCGATATTATGAGTGTAAAGGCACAAAGGGTGATGCCATGCCACATTACTGAGAGAAAAAGAACAAAGGGTGATGTCGTGCCACATTATTGAGAAAAAAAGCACGAAGGGTGATGCCGTGCCACATTATTGAGAGTAAAAGCCTAAAGGGTAATGTCGTACCACTTTATTGAGAGTAAAAGCATGAAGGGTGATGCGGTTACATGATTATGAGAGAGTTAAAGTACGAAGGGTGATTCCCTCCACATTTCTGTTTATGTATATGGTGAGGAAGAGTGATAAAGCATGAAGGGTGATGCCGTGAACTTTCTGTTTGTTGTGTTTATTTCCGCTTATCAATTCAAGCATTTTAGTTGGTCAGATTCCTTTGCTGTTGTGATCCTTTATGATGGAACCCCATTGTTCTTTCAGTACTTCGCCCTATTTATATACATATTTCAATACTTCAACTTTCAATAATTGTTCATTTTAATTCAATTATCACTAAATTAAATTCCCTTAAACCGTTTGAGGTTGTATTTTACTTAAAATGGAATTTCTACTAAGTGAATTTATTAAATCCCCATGTTAAATATAATAATTCATTAGATGTTGTATTTTAATTAAAATGGTACTTTCTTTATTGAAATGACTTATAAAAATAACTTAATCTTTTCTTGTTGAGTTCCTAATTGGCTTAGAAGTTGTACTCTACTTTATGTTATGTAAATGAGACTCTTTGAACATCATAATTGAATTTGTTATGGACCTTATGTACTGAGTAACATGATAACGATATTGTGCAAACAGAGATAGAAATATGTGGGCACAAGGTCTGGGCATGCTAATGGTTTGGTAATTGAGGTTATGATATGAGACATCGAGTTTGAGATGGCTGGAATTGTGCATCACAAATGATATGATTTATTGACTTGACACCGCCTTCCTTGTTGAGTACATTTTTACTTGTCTGTGGTCCATCTATGTTGGTGTTAATTTACTTGGTTATCTTTCGTTTCCATCCAAGTTTGCTTTTATTATTTCGACTGTTTGTAGTTTGATTTATCACTGCTAATGATATTACTTCGTTACTTTTATCTTGATATTTGTTATCATATCCTGTATAACCTGTCTGACTAGTAGGTATCTTGACTGTTTCTCGTCACTACCCCATCGAGGTTTGTCTTGATACTTATTGGGCACCGTCTGGTGTGCACATACTACACTTCTGTATATTTTTGTATACAGATCTAGGTATTGATCAATAGTAGCTGTACGGATCGTCGCGGTCCTCGGAGTCACCTTCGTTTGTAATTATGTTCCATTGATTCCTTCTCGTTCTGGAACATTGTTGTATTTATTTTGTATAACTACTCTTAGAAAGGCTTGTGACTTGTACCACCGGTTTTGGGAAATTGTGATTTACTTAGAGTTATTTAATTTGAAGTCAGTAAATGTCAATGTTATTTCAGTTAATGTTAGGCTTACCTAGTTTAGACATTAGGTTCCATCACGACTCCTTCGAAGGGATTTTGGGTCATGACATTTATATGATCAATAGGCAACGCGAAATACAACAAAATCACGCATAGGCGTCGGGTGATCACAAGTATTGTATTTAGCCCTAGTTACTTCACCGCTCGCCCAGCCAGCTCGGGATGGATCTTTGTCAGCTAGGGGTCATCCTAGAGGAGGAGGCCGATTAGGCGGCGCTCAGTCCCATTTCTATGCACTCCCTGCCAGACGAGATGCTTCTGTATTATTGATTACATGTATTGTCTCAGTATTGTCTCAGTATGTCATCGAGATCCTTCTGTATTATTTGACCCTAGTTCCATCTATTCATATGAATCCTCGTATTTTTTTCATTATCTGGATATGCCCTGTGAGTATTTAGCTTCATTTGTTCATGCATCTACTCCGGTGGGCTATACTGTTATTGTAGACCGTGTTTATCGGTCGCGTGTAATGACTATTACGGGACTAGAGACTAGAGTTGACCTTCTACTGCTTAGTATGGTTGATTTTGACATGATATTAGGTATGGATTGGTTGTCTCTCTGTCATGGTATTTTAGACTACCACACTAAGATTATAATGTTGGCGATGCCGGGGTTGCCTCGGATCGAGTGGCGAGGTTCTTTAGATTATGTTCCCAGTAGAGTGATTTCATACTTAAAGCCCATCAGATGGTTAGGAAGGGTTGTTTACCCTATTTGGCTTTTGTGAGGGATGTTGGTGTTGAGGCCACTACTACTGATTCTGTTTCGGTGGCGAGAGATTTTCCGGATGTGTTTCCTGCAAACTTGACGTGCATGCCGTCAGATAGGGATATTGACTTCGGTATTGATTTGGTGCCGGGCGCTCAACCCATATCTATTGCTCTATACAGTATAGCACCGGCTGAGTTGAAGGAGTTGAAAGAGTATCTTCAGGAACTCCTTAAGAAGGGGTTTATTAGGCCTAGTATGTCACATTAGGGTGCACCAGTTCTATTTGTGAAGAAGAAGGATGGCACTATGAGAATGAGCATTGATCATAGGTAGTTGAACAAAGTCATAATCAATAACAAGTATCCGTTTCTGCGTATTGATGATTTATTTGACCAGCTTCAGGGAGCGAGGGAGTTCTCCAAGATCTATTTGTGGTCAGGGTATCACCGGTTGAAGATTCAGGACTCAGATATTCTTTAGACAGCTTTTAGGACCAATTATGGTCATTATGAGTTCCTTGTGATGTCATTTGGCTGACCAATGGCCCAACAACGTTCATGTATCTAATGAACAGTGTGTTCCAGCCTTATCTCGACTCATTTGTTATTGTATTCATTAATGATATCCTTGTGTACTCTCGTAGCCAGGAGGAGCAACCCAGCATTTACGGATTGGTTTGTAGCGGTTGAGAGAGGAGAAACTCTATGCTAAGTTCTCTAAGCGTGAGTTCTGGCTCAGTTCAGTGGCATTCTTGGGGTACGTGGTGTCCAGTAAGGGTATTCACGTTTATTTGAAGAAGATTGAGGCCGTTTAGAGTTAGCCCAGACTGTCATCAGCCACAGAGATTTGGAGCTTTCTTGGTTTGGCTGGTTATTACCGTCGGTTCGTGCCAGGTTTCTCTTCTATTGCATCGCCCTTGACCAAATTTACCTAAAAGGGTTCTCCTTTCAGGTGGTCGGACGAGTATGAGGTGAGCTTTCAGAAGCTCAAGACTGCGTTGACCACAGCTCTAGTTCTAGTCCTACCATCAGCCTTTAGTTCATATATAGTATATTGTGATGCTTCTCGGATCGGTATTGGGTGTGTCTTGATGCAGGAGGGTAGAGTGATTGCTTATGCTTCGTGTCAGTTGAAGCCCCATGAGAAGAATTACCATGTTCATTATTTGGAGTTGGCTACCATTGTTCATGCATTGATGATTTGGAGGCACTATCTCTATGGTGTGTCTTGTGAGGTATTTATTGATCATTGTAGCCTCCAGCACTTGTTCAAACAGAAGGAGCTCAACTTGAGGCAACGAATATGGTTGGAGCTGCTAAAGGACTATGATATTACTATTCTATATCATTCGGGAAAGGCCAATGTGGTGGCTGAATCCTTGAGTAGGATGGCAGTGAATATGGGCAGTCTTGCATTTATTCCTGGTGGGGAGAGACATCTCGTAGTTGATGTTTAGGGTTTGGCCAACAAGCTAGTGAGATTGGATATTTCGGAGCCTAGTTGGGTTCTATCTTGTGTGGTTTCTCGGTCTTCCTTGTTTGATCATATTAGAGAGCGCCAGTATGATGATCCTCATTTGCTTGTCCTCAACAACAAGATGCAGCATGCTGATTCCAAATATGTGACTATTGGGGATGATGGGGTGTTGAGGATGCATGGCCGGATATGTGTGCCCAATGTAGATGGGCATTAAAAGTTGATTCTTGAGAAGTCCTATAGCTCGCGGTATTCCATCCATCTGGGTGATATGAAGATGCGCCATGATTTGAGATAGCACTATTAGTGGAGGAGAATGAATAAGAATATAGTTGGATTTGTAGCTCGGTGTCTCAACTGTCGGTAGGTAAAATATGAGTATCAGAGACCAGGTTGCTTGCTTCAACAGATAGAGATTCCAGAGTGGAAGTGGGAGAGGATCACCAAGGATTTCGTAGTTGGGCTCCCACAGACTTCGAGAAAGTTTTATGCTATTTGGGTGGTTGTGGATCGGCTGACCAAGTCCGCCCACTTCATTCCTGTGAGTACTACCTATTCTTTAGACCGGTTGACTGAGATTTACATCAGCGAGATTGTTCGCCCGTACGGTGTGACAGTTTTCATCATATCAGATAGAGACACGTAGTTCACATCGCAGTTTTGGAGAGCCATGCAGCGAGAGGTGGGAACTCAAGTTGGGTTGAGCACAACATTTCATCCTCAGACGGACGGACAGTCCGAGTGCACTATTAAGATATTAGAGGATATGTTACGTGCGTGCGTAATTGATTTTGGTGGTTCATGGGACCTATTTTTGCCACTCGCGAAGTTTGCCTACAACAACAATTATTAGTCAAGCAATTAAATGGCTCCGTATGAGGCTTTATATGGGAGGCAGTGTAGATCCTCAGTGGATTAATTTGAGTTGGGCGAGGCTAGGCTATTAGGTACTGACTTGGCTCGGGATGCATTGGACAAGGTGAAATTGACTCAGGAGCGGCTTCGCACGGCGCAGTCGAGACAGAAGAGTTATGCTAACAGGAAGGTCCGTGATGTGTCTTACATGGTTGGGGAGAAAGTTTTGCTGAAGGTTTAACCCATGAATGGTGTTATCAGATTCGGGAAGAAGGGCAAGTTGAGCCCTCGGTTCATTGGGCCTTTTGAGATACTTCAGAGGATTTGGGAGGTGGCTTACAAGCTTGACTTGCCACCTAGATTGTCGAGTGTGCATCCAGTAATTCATGTTTTTATGCTCTGGAAGTATATCGGCGATCCGTCTCATGTTTTGAATTTTAGCACGGATCAGTTGGATGGTGATTTGACTCATGATGTAGAGCTGATGGCTATTATGGAGCGGCAAGTCCGAAAGTTGAGATCAAAGGATATAGCTTCAGTGAAAGTGAAGTGGAGAGGTCAACCCGTGGAAGAGGCTACTTGGGATACCGAGCGGGAGATGTGGAGCAGATATCCACACCTATTTATGGCTGCAGGTATATTTCTAGACTTGTTCGAGGACGAACATTTTTCTAAGAGCGGGAGGATGTAACAACCCGACCGGTCATTTCGAGAGTTGTAGCCCTGTTCCCCTATGTCCTGCTTATTTTTTTGTTCTACATATATATTTTGACTTATTGGGTTAGTTGGTTCACGTCAGGAGTGATTTCAGAGTGAATTGAGATACTTATTCTCTTATTTGAAAGTTTAAGTCGGAAAAGATGACCGGATGTTGACTTATGTGTAAAAGACCTCAGATTTGAATTTTGATGGTCCCGTTAGCTCCGATAGGTGACTTTGGACTTAGGAGCGCGTTCGGAACGAGATTTTGAGGCCCGTAGTAGAATTAGGCTTGAATTGGCGAAAGATGGAATTTTTGCCGGCAATGGAAATTTTGATATCGGAGTCGAATTAGATTTCCAGAAGTTGGACTAAGTCCACGGTATCATTTATGACTTGAGTGCAAAATTTGAGGTCAATCAGAGGTGGGTTGGTAGGTTTCGGCGTTGTTTGTAAAAATTTGAAGTTTCAAAATTCATTAGGCTTGAAGCCATGTGGAATTTTTATTTTTTATGTTGTTTGAGGTGATTTGAGGATTCTATTAAGTTCGTAACGGGTTATATGACTTGTTGGCATGTTTGGTTGAGGTCCTGAGGGCCTCGGGTTTATTTTGAGTGGAATTCGGGAGGTTTCAGACTTGGTTTTTGAATTGAGTGAACAGTTGAAGTGCTGTTGTTGTTGGTGTAATCGCACCTGTGGAGTGGGAATCACAGGTGTAAGTTTGCAGAAGCGAAGAAGGAGTCGCGATGCCGCCAAGAAGGAGCTGGGTAGGAGCCACAGGTGCGAAGACTATCCCGCACCTGTGAGGGCCGCAAAAGCGAGAATTTGAGCGCAGGTGCGATGTGTTTACGCATCTGCGATAGGCACAGATGCGGTCATGAAGCCGCAGGTGCGGAGTCTAGGATTTTAAGTAAAATTCGCACCTGCGATGGAATTTCTGCAGGTGTGGCGTTGCAGAAGCGACGAAGATACCACAAGTGCGGTTTTGCTTGACAGAAACTATAAATTTAACACTTTAAGATTTTTCACCATTTTCATCATTTTTGTGCTCGGATTTTGGGGATTTGAGAGGGGATTTCAAAGCAATTACTGGGGTAAGTTCCTTGTGCCTAGTTATCTTCAATAATGGTGTTTCTCCACTAATATTATACCTAGTTGGTTAGTTTTTGAGGTGAAATTTGGGAGTTCAGGGCTTGAGAATTGGAGAGTGAATTTTGGGGTTTTGATGACCAAATGATGTCATATTTTGATAGATTTAATATGGTTGGACTCGTGATGAATGGGGTTTCGGCTTTTGTCACTTTTGTCGGATTTCGAGGCGTGGGCTTGGGGGGCGGGTTTGAGCCGATTTCGGATTTTGAGTCTAATTTAGTAGTTTTCTTTTGAAATTGATTCCTTTAGCAATTATTAATTGTATTGCACCATTTGTGGTTAGATTCGGGATGTTTGGAGACCGATTTGAGAGGCAAAGGCATTGCGGTGTAGAGATTTGCTCAGATTGTTTTAAGTAACAGTTGTAAATCTGGTCCCGAGTGTATGAAACCCTGGATTTTGGTGCCATATGATTATTTGAAGGTGACGGACATGCTAGATGACGGGAGTGTCCCGTGAAAATTGTAAAATTGAACAATTTGTTGTTAGCTATATGCTCTCTATGTGTTATAGAAATTGACTGTAAGTCATTTTATAAATGATGTTTAGGATATGTGTTGGTACTGTGGGTCCCACAGAGACCACGTTACATGTTGAATTGCATGCTAAATGCTATTTTTACTCTATCGCTGTTTCATATCACAGTCTTTGCTATTCTGCTTGATGCATCATGTTATTGCTATTGGGCTGATTTTCCTGATTTCTGAGAGCCCGAGAGACTGGAGAGATTGATGACTGAGTGAGGCCGTGGGCCTGATTGTGAGGATATTTATGGGATCGGGCTGCACGCCGCAACATGTTTCATTGATTTTTCTATAATTGGCTTGATATATCGCTTGGGCTGAAGGAACCCATCCGGAGTCTGTACACACCCCCAGTGAGCGCAGATACATATTGAGTGCAAGTGCCGAGTGCTGAGCGATTGTGAGGAATAAGTGACTATGAAGAATGAGTGATTGTGAGGTCGGAGTGATTGGGAGGACTGAGTGATGATTGCCCAAGAGGCATTATATGATTTCATTATTGTTGCACACAGTTGCCTTACATCCTTGTTTTGAAAACTGTTGAAAGATATTTTATCTCGCTTTACTTGAACTTGACTGAAACAAACTTATTTGACTTAAACTTCTGGATTGAATGTATGCCTATTCGTTACTGAACTTTATGAGATGAACTGTATTTGTATAGCTCGTCACTGCTTCTCAGTTCCTTATTTATTTATGTTACTTACTAAGCTGGTATACTCATGTTACTCTCTGCGCCTCGTGTGCAGATCCATAAGTTGCTGGTCGTGGAGAGTGCTGATAGTCCTCGTAGCTATTTATTGGAGATAGTGAGGTAGCCGTCCGGCGTTCGCAACCTTGCTTTCTTCTCCCTTATCTTTCCTTTAGTTGTATTTTGAATTTCAGACTATGTTAGTCGTGTTATTTTCAGACCAATTATATTTGGATGCTCATGACTTAGTGACACCCCGATATTTTGCGCTATTTTTCTGCATTTTATTTTGACTTTAACTATTATTTTTATGAAAATCCTATTTTTAAAAGGCTTTTTTATATCTTTTAATGAAATATCGAAGTATTTTGAAAGTTGGTTGGCCTAGTACCATCGATAGGCACCATCACGACAAGATAGAGTTTTGGCTCGTGACAGTAACAATGGCAAAAACCTCAAACGTGGTTTCTCAAAAGGACGCTCCTTCTTCGCGGTCGACCATTGGGAGACCACTCCTAAAGTGGTTGGAGCCCCACTTGAAAATGTTCATTCCAGGGGGGGTGTTCGGTCGCCGACAACTTCAAGGTTGGGAAGCCTTCTTTGGTAGAGGGTCGGGGTGAGGAGGCCTCGAGATATATTTGCTCAATTACCGAAGATGTCCTCTTCTCAGTCAGAAAAGACTGCAACTAGGCCGACAAAGACATAGTGGTCCCTGACTCCGAGGAGGCCATTACTACTCATGTCGAGGATTCATAAAATCAAACGACATTTCGCTACTTTTAATATAAAATATAGAAATAGATTAAATGAAATGTTTTGAAAAAAACCATCCAAATATATACTTTAGGAAAACCTTTCCCGAAAAAATTTCCAAAAAAGTATCTTAATGCCCAAGCTTATATGGGACAAATGACTTTTTACAATTTTATTTAGTTGAAGTTAGAAAAACTAAATAGTCAAGATGAAATGTTTAAATATTGGGTGTGTTTGGTACAAAGAAAATTATTTTCCATGGAAAATATTTTCCTAGAAAATATATTTTTGGAAAAATGAATAGTTTTATTACTTATTTCTCATGTTTGGTTGGTGAGTGAAAAACTTTATCCGACAAATACTTTTTAGTGTTTTGTTTTGTACAATTTTTTTTAGAAAAATACTTTTTTATGCTATTTCCTTAGCCCTCTTCCCCCCAATCCCATATATCTCTGTCTCCCCCCCCCCCCCCCCAAAAAAAACTCTAAATACCCAATATTTTTAAAACTCTATTTTCTTCAAGAATTTAATTATTCTTTTTAAAATTCATACAAATCCAAAAGGGACTAATGTGGTGCTTTACTTTTCACTCAAAAATTAAGTTGAAATTTGTGCTACATAACTAAAAAAGAAAATACTCTCTTTTTTATTGAAAAAGAAAGTATTCTTTCTACAACATGAAAAAGTATTCATTGGTTAAAATGAAAGAAATATTTTTTCTACATAATGAAAAGAAAATACTCATTTTGTTGAAATAAAAAAAAAATACTTTTTACTACATTGAAACGAAAGAATGTTTTTTTCTATTTCATAAAAGAAAGTTTTTTTTAAATGAAAGAAAATATTTTTTTAAATGAAAGAAAATATAATTTTTATATCGTGAAATGAGAATACTAATTTTGTTGAAATGAAAGAACATACTTTTTACTACATCATTTTGCTAAAATGAAAGAAAATACATTTTTTACATCATAAAAAGAAAGTGCTTTTTTTGTTGAAATGAAAGATGATACCTTTTACACAAACACTTATTTATGAAAGAAGGGAAAGTTCAAAAAACTTTTAGTGAGAGAAGGTCTTCATTCTGTCTACTCTCACAATCCCAACCATGACCAATCTCAGCCAAAATGATAGCAATCTGGGAACTTCTACTCCGCCAAAACTTCCTGATATTGCAATAATCCATCCAAAACACAACTCGCCTGATCAGGAAAATTCGTATAAGGATAAACTTCGGGGGAAAATCCAATTTCCCATGATCATCAAAGTGAAGACCTCCCTTCACCTATGTCCACGGACGTTCTACGCACTCCGATTACCCCATGCTTACAAAAGACAGAAAAAACCAGGATAAAAAGTATAGTTCTATCTGCTCAGGATATCCAACGGATCTATGAGCAATGGAAATTCTCAGTGATAATCAAATTAATAGGAAAAAGAGTCCTACATCACTACCTAAGATCAAAAATACAAAGTCCTTGGAGACCGACGGAGAACTTCTCCTTAATAGACCTTAGTGAAGATTATTACAAAGTAAAGTTTAGCAAAGAAGAAAATGCAAGGAAAGCTCTACAGAATGGAACATTATTCATTAATGGTTTCTTCCTCTTTGTCCAAAAATGGACATCAAATTTTGTAGCTACACAGGCAACTCAAAGTTACACTGCCATCTGGATTAGATTGCCACAACTACCAACTGAATTTTATGATGGAATCATTCTGCCAAAAATTGGAAATGCTATAGGATAATTACTTAAAATTGATGCATTTACATCTTCTACCATTAGAGGTAGATATGCAGGGTTGTGTGTACAAATTCCATTGGAACAAACTGTCCAATCTTACATCCAAATTGTAATGAATAAACAACCAATCTTACACGAGGGTAATAATATCCTATGCAAATTATGAGGCTACATATGTCATTATTCTTTAAAGTGCTCTCTCTCTACCCTACACAATCTACCCACAACCAATAAGGGAAGCCAAAATTCAAATACTCCAGCAACAAATACTACGAGTAAATGGCAGACAGTTTCCTTCCAAAAAAATAAGAAGTCAATCACAAATCGAGGTGAGCTGCCAATATGGAAGTCCATCAGTGTAACAGGTATAAATGTAAGGATCATTGATGCGGCAACAGGTAAGTTTCTCTATATTCAAAAATTAAAATATGTTGATAAGAATTCTATCCTTTCTATAAATCTAGATAAAAATAAAAATCTTAGTAATTTTCATTTAGATTCGCCTATCAATATTAATGATACCCAGGAAAACTCTAATTACTATATTAGTGCTAATGTCTCATAAACCATAGTGGACACACAGTTTCCATCCTAAACAATGGTATTAACAATACCACTACCCCCCTTCATGCAAAAACACAACCCAATATCCGACAAGTGGAAGAAACACGTCACCATAAAAGACACCCCCTAACTTATATATTCCAATGATTACCTCTACTAATAAATCTGATATTATAAATCCTATAAAAACTATCATGACCAATGATCTTCAAGTTAGCAACAATCCTACTCGCGTAATAGACCCTAATAACAATCAAATCTTAACAAATCCCCCTAATATATCTTGCATGCAAACTAATGACCATTGCTAGGGCTAAACACTTGGCAGACCCAAGTAAACAAGTGTTGGAGATGCAATCTCCTCCAGATCTTATTAACTTCCCCACAAAATCAACTTCATCTTGCATGCAAATAGATCCTACTCCGCCAATTATTCCTACTCCTCCATTGACAGTCATAACTGTCGATCATAAGCATCCTATATTAGACAACTCTTCTACCCAAAATGCCTCACACACCACTAACCTTACGGAGAAGATACACACTAATCCAACTCCAGCGTCTGCATCGTCCCTACCCAAAGGAAAATCTTCCTCCACTACCACTACAAATCCCTACTTCACTAGTTATTTATGCACAGCCTCCAAACCCTCCCAACCATCAACCATAGTCCTATATAGAACTGGGCCTAATGGGGCATGCAATATCCTTCAACGTGCAGATCAATGGCTAGGACTCAGTCCTCATCAATCAGAACACGAACTATTTGGCACAACTGATCTCAGAAGGCATGCATCTAGCAATAATCAACTACATCAATCAGATATGGATGAACAACATCTTGCAGCCATTGGCTCCATCAATGAACCAAAACCTGGCCAAGAACATGCAAGAAATGTGGAATATTTCGGGGAGTCCAAACACTCTGATGCCCCCAAACATCCATCTCAACCTTTCATTCTTTTCCCCGGAGGAGATGACACCGGTGAACCCTGTCTTCACCCACTGGGATGTGCAATAACCTCCACCTCCTCTTGTCCAACAACAAAATCCACCCGCTCAAGCAGAAAAACAAGCTTAGCCACAGGAGGACATGCAACAATAAGAACAAAATCCAGAGGAGAAGGAAGAACACATCTATCACCAGGGGGAAGCAAGAGTGGCATTCTCAAACCTAAACGAGGTAAAAATTTTAATCTTCAAAGAATGGCTCGACAAGAAATGCATCATCAGCTGCCTGATGACTCTGTTCAAATGCTCAATCGACATAAGGCCCCCACACGATCCAATAGTAGGAAAAAATGGGGTCATCCTAGTTCCATCCCAAAAGAGGAACATTGCCATGCCATTGAGGGAAAACTATGACAACCACCCCAATACCCTATCGATGAGCCAACCAATTAGTTTTGTTATTTGGAACGTCCAAGGTGAAAATAATCCTAACTTCAGAAGAAACTTTAGGAAAATTATGGATACCCACAAGCCTAGCATGGTTACCCTATCGGAAAATAAGATAGCTACGCATATGTCCATCCTAGAAGAGTTCAATTTTACAGAAATGATAGAGGTGTCAGCAGAGGGACAAGTTGGAGAGATGGAGATCCTGTTGAACCACACAAAAGTTGTTATGAATAACTTCACAAGAAGGAATCGGGAAATTCATGCCATGATAGAGGTAAAACCTAACAATAAATCATGGCTATTTAGCTCTATTTAGGCTAGCACTAACAAAACAAATAGGGATATTCTTTGGCAAAACATAAAAAATTTATTTGATAATTATAAAGGAGCTTGGCTAATGGGAGGGGACTTTAATGATGTTACAAGGGCAGTCGAAAAAATTGGAGGCAAAGTTGTTAACCAAAATAGAGCTAGAAAAATTATAGCTAGCCTAAATTACTGTAAATTACTAGACCTAGGTTTCAAATGGTCCAAATTTACGTGGTCAAATCATAGGAAAAAGAATAAGAAATTAATTATGGAAAGATTAGATAAGGTTTATGCAAGTATGGAATGGCTAGAACAATTCCACCAAGCCTCTATAATTCATCTTCCTAAGACATATTCGGACCGCAATCCCATCCTGGTCTCGTTACAGAATAAAAATAATATTCACATAGATAAATCCTTTCACTAAGAAATAATATGGTACTCCCACCCTGATTTTATTAACCTAGTGAAAACAAATTGGAGCAATAATGACCTAATAGAAGAAACTAGCTCTTTTGAAAAAGATGTAAGACTTTGGAGTAAAGAAACTTTTGGAAATATTCATTGACAAAAAAGAAAACTCCTAGCCAGACTAGGAGGGATCCAGAGCAGTCCTAAATACTATGCTAGCCTTTTTCTCCAACAACTAGAAGTTAATCTTACCCAACAATATAATGACATCTTTAAGCTGGAAGAAGACTACTGTAAAATTAGGTCTAGAGTCTTGTGGTTAAATAATGGTGACGCAAACACAATATTTTTCCACATTAGTGCTACTAATAGAAGAAGAATCAATAAATAGTCTTCTTCAAAGATGACAATGGGAAATTGGATAGATGATTACAATTGTATAATGATTCACACTATAAATTACTTTAACAATATATTTAATATTTCCGAAACACATTCTATTTGGCATACAAGAACTAATGTAACCCCTATGGATAAGAAGAATGAACTATCGTGCCTAGACTTTCCCCCTAAACGACCAAGAAATTAAAAAGGCAGTTTTCTCCTTTAACCCCTATAAATCCCAGTCCTGATGCTTTACATCCCTTCTTCTATCAAAAATATTGGCTTACCATCAAGGATAGTGTAAATGCCTTTTGCCATAAAGTCTTTGAGGATAGCTGCATTCCTACAATCACTAATAAAACGTACTTGTGCCCAATTCATATATTCGAAAATGCTAATAATCTAAGAAATTTTAGGCCAATTAGCCTCTTTAATACCATGTATAAAATAATTACCAAAATCATCACCAACAGAATCAGACCATTCCTTAACAAATTAATTGGACCTCACCAAGCAAGCTTCATTAATAGTAGAAGAGCTTTGTGACAATGTTGTCATAATTCAAGAGGTAATAAAGTATATTAGAAATTCAAAATCAAGAGAAGGATATATGATCCTCAAAATAGACCTTGAAAACGCTTTTGATAAACTAGAAGGATCTTTTATTCATAGAACCTTAAATTACTTCAAATTTCCTCAAAAAACCATAAATCTGATCATGTCGTGCATAACTACTCCTAGCTATTCGATCATGGTTAATGGGTCAAAATCAAAATCGTTCACACCCACAAGGGGTATCAGACAAGGTGATCCAATGTCCCCATACATTTTTATATTATGTATGAAAATGCTCTCCAAAATGATCTATCACAAAATTGACACCAGGGAATGGGATGCTCTGAAAATTACCCCTAGAAGCCCTAAACTATCGCATCTATAGTTTGCCGACGACATAACCCTCATAGGCAAAGCAAACACCAAAACAACTCTTAAATCTTATAAAGCCTCAATGACTTCTGCCTACTTTCAGGTTAGGCTATTAATAAAACAAAATCTAAATTATTTGTCTCTCCAAACTGCTCAAAAACAACTAGAAAGGAATAAGAATCTTTCCTCAACATTAAGCTTAGCGGCAATTTTGGTACTTACTTAGGTTTTTCTATTGTTAATTCGAAACCTAACCATAAGGACTATCAATTTGTGGTTGATAAAATAAGAACAAAATTGGGAAGTTGGAAAGCTAGATGGCTAAACATGGCTGGAAGATGTACTCTAATCACATCTACCCTTAATAATAAACCAAACCATATTATGCAATATTCCCTTCTTCCTGCAAAAACCCTTAAGAATATTGAAGGTTCAGCGAGATTTTATATGGAACTCCACTCTAGAAAAAAGAAAAATTCACCTCCTTAGCTAGGATTCTGTTACAAGGGACAAAGAAAAGGAGGGACTGGGAAAAAGAAAGGCTAGAAGTAAATATCTGGCTTTACGTACTAGCCTGGCTTGGAGATTGATTAATACTAATTCCTTATGGACACGAGTCATAGATAGCAAATATGGAAAAACATCCCTCCTTCATATGGAAAAGTATTTTGAAGGGCTGGTACTATTGTAATATAGGGACTAGAAGTGACATCAATAACACCTCTCTTAGCATTTGGGGTTCCAATTGGATTCCAAATATAATAAATTTTAGAAAATGATTAAAGGCCCCCTAAACCTTAACGGGGACAAAATCACTATCGGTAAACTATGGCCGGGGAATAAATGGGATCTTACCAAATTATCTTTTGAGTTGCCAAATAACATTTTAAATAACATAAATTCTATTACAACCTATAGCGCTCCTCCAACTGCTAATAACCATAACATTTGGAGACTTACCTCAAATGAGATTCTTTTAACCTCTTCGTGCTACAAAATTATTGATAAAAACGAGCTTTGCTCAAAAGGTAACACCTGGATTTGGAAACTTCGTTGTCCAAATAAAATAAAAATCTCTATCTGAAAATACTACCATAATAGGATCCCAACTAGAGTATACTTAGCCAATCTAGGGATTAATATTAACCCTGAATGCCCCATCTATAAGCATCACGACAAAACAATCCATCATATTTTCTGGGTATGTGATACTATAAAACACATTTGGAAAGACCTTGCAATTCACTCTAATCCCACTACTCCTAATCACTGGATAGACCAAATAAAGGCGGTGATAATAGTTTAAATCTAGGTAATTTGGCGACAGTTAATGCTCCCACTTGATTATATTCCAATATCATAATATGGTTAATTGATTAAAAATAGGCTCTAATTGTGAATTATATATATTGCAAGATGAGGAGCCTAGGTGATGCTTTAAACAGTTGTGATTGGAACCATTTTGGAGCAAGAAAAACCCCACAGAGCTGAGTACGCTTGAAGACGAGGAACATAAGTGATGAAACACTGAACTGGACATGCGCATCCAGGTGCTCGACCGTGCTCCTTTTAGTGCGTCCATGACAGAATCTCAGCCAACTAGCGCGGCCAATGCGCGTCCAGGTGCGCGGTCACGCTAGTCCAGAATCCGGGAAGAGTTATTTAGGGGCAGAATTGGAAATCTGGAGGAAAACTCACTTAACCTATATAAAGTCAAGCTCGTCCAAGGAAAAAAAAAGTTTTTCAGAGTCTAGTGCAAGAAATAGAGAGGCAAGAGGCAAGGAGGAGATTTGCCCATCAAGTTTTTCTTTTCTTTTCTTGGATTTTGCTAATTGGGATGAAATTGAACCTGTTTATGATGAACACTAGTATGAGTAGCTAAAACTCGTTCTAGGGTCATGGGTGAAACATGAATGTTGTTGTTTGAAGTTTAATTTTACAAAGTTGGTTTATCATATTGGGTTATTTATTTAATTCTGATTTTAATTATTTTGCTGAGTAGCTAACAGTGAAATACTATCTACGAATCTTTAGTTGAACTCGAAAGTGGGAACTTCAGATTGCATGTAGAATTAAATAGAGCAAGTTCTTGAACCCGGGCCTTGGGGAACGAATTAGCAATTGGGATAGACATATACCCAATTGCCTTGTTTGGTTGAAATACAGGAATTGTAAGTGCATTCTTGTTAATATTAATTCATAGACATATAGGCATTGAGTTAACTTGAATAGGCGAGTAAGGACTCGATAGATTCTTTTGAGTAACATTAACCCTGTCAATCAACAATCTAGGTAAATCGATTAGTCATTTTAAGCTAAGAACATAACACGATTGTTAATTATCCTGTGACCCTGGAATATCCTCTCTTACTGTTTGTTACTCGGAATTGCTATTTGTTTGGTTAATTGCTCTAGTTAAATTATTGCTTGGTAACTAGGTAATAAAACAATTACATCTGTATTTTATGAAAAAAACCTCTTGAATAGACAAATTAATTGAGTTTGAATTAGTCAACAGTTAATCATAAATCTTTGTCGGAACGATACTCTACTCACTACTCTATTACTTGACGATCACGTGCACTTGCGTGAGTGTTTTTGGTCGCAACAATTTTTTAGCATCGTTTCCACGGACTTAGAAATTAGCTACTTAACTGAGTTGAGCATTAATTATTTATTTATTCAAGTTTTAATTTTCAGTTCACGTTGTTTGTGCCAATACATGTTTTCTTTTTTTGAATGCGAAGAAGGAGAAGCGCAAACAATCTCCTTCCTCTTGATCCCTAAATTGAACGAACACTTCACAGATTGAGGAGGAAGGTGGATGCTAGAACTATAATTGAAAGAGAGTTGGACATCGTAGTTCAACCACAGCCAATTGAGATGGCAGGTAATGAGGAACTCATGGTGATCGAAGCCGTAAGGCCCAGTCTGGCTAATATGACTCAGGCTATTGTGAAGCCTGATATCACAGGGCACTTTGAGCTAAAACAATACATGGTGCAGCTGGTCCAATCCGCATGGCTATTTGTGGGTTTACCATGAAGACCCGTAGAGGAAAATTCAGAATTTCTTGGAAATTACAGACACTTACAATTATCCGAACGTTTCCAAGGACTATGTCAGGCTGACACTTTTCCCCTTTTCACTAATCGGGGAAGCTAAGGAGTGGTTGAATAAGGAGCCAG
Organism: Nicotiana sylvestris; assembly: GCF_000393655.2. NCBI lineage: Eukaryota > Viridiplantae > Streptophyta > Magnoliopsida > Solanales > Solanaceae > Nicotiana > Nicotiana sylvestris. The sequence goes on along the minus strand of NC_091058.1, from coordinate 195,765,087 downwards.
CACATTCAATCCGCACTTGGGATGATCTGGCAAGGAAATTCTTAATCAAGTTTTTCCCCACTAAGAAAACAAAATATTGAGGAGTCAAATTCTTGTGTTTGAACAACGAGCTGGGGAAACACTTCGTCAAGCATGGGAAAGGTACAAGAAGATGCTCAGAGACTGTCCTCATCATTGCCAGACAGACGGGGTATTGGTTCACACTTTTGTAGATGGGTTAGATGATGCTTCAAAGATGAATCTTGATTCAGCTTGTGGGGGTAGTTGCATGGCCAGACCGTACAGTGAAATCCAAATCTTGCTGAATAACTTCACTGCTATTGATAATAACTGGCAAGGTGAGGGTGATTCACGAAAGGTACTTAAGCAAAAATCAGCTGGGTCACTTGAGCTCGACGAAGTGTCAGCCATGAGAGCCGATATTGCAAAGCTGGCCAATCAGATGACTAGAATGACAATGCAGCAGCCATAGACAATGCAACATGTACAACAAATGACTATTTGCTGCGAACTTTGTGGCGATAGTCATATAAGTGATATGTTCCCCACGAATCCAGAATCCATCTATTATGTGGGCCAACAGAACAGAGGTCCACCAAATCAGCATGCACAATACGGGAATTCTTACAATCCAAATTGGAGGAATCATCCCAACTTCTCATGGGGTGGAAATCAGCAGAATCAAAATCAGAATAGACCCCAAGGGAGTTTCAATCAACCTCAGAGACCACCCCAACAAATGGAAGAAAGTACCAATGATTTGCTAAAGAAGTTGTTGATTGACAATCAGCAACTCAGGACCGACTTCAGAAATCTTGGAAGGCAAATGGGGCAGTTAGCAACAAATCAAAACACTAGACCAGCAGGCGCTCTCCCCAGTGATACAGAAAAGAACCCTCAAGTGAATGCAGTTACACTTAGAAACGGGAGGGAGTTAGAGGAAGTGCCAAAGAAAAAGAGAGACAAGCCCATACCTGAGGGAGAGTTTATCCTTAAAGTGACTCACGAGCCAAAGAATGATGCTGAAATTTCATAGCCAGTGGAGACCCCAAGGCTATCACCACCTTTCCCCTAGAGATTGCAGATAAAGAATGATGATCGCATGTTCACAAAATTTCTCTCTATGTTGAGCCAGGTTCAATTGGATATCCCACTTGTTGATTTGCTTCATGAAATTCCAAATTATACTAAGTACATAAAATATATAGTGGCTCACAAGAGAAAATTAATTGAATTTGAGACAGTGGCACTTACTGAGGAGTACACTTCAAGGGTCCAAAATAAGCTCCCTCAAAAGCTTAAGGATCCTGGCAGCTTCACGATTCTTGTGCGCATTGGTAATATTGATGTGGGTCTTGCTCTTTGCGATTTGGGGGAGAGCACAAATCGGATGCCCCTGTCTTTGTTCAAGCAATTGGGCCTGGGAGCTCCAAGGCCCACTACTGTGATGTTGCAGCTGGCTGATAGATCGATAACACACCCTAAAGGGGTGATTGAAGATGTATTGCTGCGGATTGGGAAGTTCATATTCCTTGCTGATTTCATTATCCTCGATTATGAGGCTGATGAACTGGTTTCAATCATATTGGGGCAACCTCTCTTAGCTACTGGTGATGCAATTATCAAAGAGAGAGAGAGAAAGATAATTTTGAGGGTAGATGATGAGAAAGCAGATTTTAATGTCTACAAAGCAATCCAATTTCTCCGCCACAATGAGGAGCTCTCAATGATATCTATTGTTGAGGATGATGAGAAAATTCAATATCCGAGTGTATATCTAGACGATTCTCTAGAGAAAGAACTTATGTTGCTTGATAGCCTGGGGGATGATGAAGAGGTTGAGGAGATGATGCACATCCTTGATACATCTTATGCGTACATGCAAGGGATACACTGATTTGAGCCTTTGAATAGGCCAGAGGGACCTTCTCCAAAGCCGTCAATTGAGGAAGCCCCAAAATTGGAGCTTAAACCTCTCCCACCTCACCTGCAATATGCTTATTTGGGTGACTATGACACACTTGGGTTGACCATGTCTGACATTAAGGGCATTAGCCCAGCCTTTTGCATGCACAAAATCCTCATGGAGAACGGACACAAGCCCAGTGTGGAGCAACAATGCCGACTCAATCCAATCATGAAAGAGGTGGTAAGAAAAGAAGTGATTAAGTGGCTTGATGCAGGTATTGTATTTCCTATCTCAGACAGCAAATGGGTAAGCCCCGTTCAATGTGTACCCAAGAAAGGGGGGATTACTGTAGTAGTTAATGAGAATAATGATTTAATACCTACAAGAACTGTCACCGGGTGGAGAATTTGCATTAATTATAGAAAATTGAACAATGCGACCCGGAAGGACCACTTTACCGTCCCCTTTATTGACCAAATGCTTGATAGATTAGCTGGCCAGGAGTACTACTGCTTCTTAGATGGTTACTCGGGGTATAATCAGATTGCTATATCCCTAGAGGACCAAGAGAAGACCACATTTACGTGTTGTTATGGCACGTACGTGTTCAAGAGAATACCTTTCGGTGTTTGTAATGCACCTGCGACTTTTCAAAGGTGTATGATAGCCATTTTTACTGACATGGTTGAGAGGTTTGTGGAAGTGTTCATGGATGATTTTTCTGTTTTTCGATGTTCTTTTGATAACTGCTTGATGAACCTTGATAAAGTACTTGCTAGGTGTGAAGAAACTAACTTGGTGCTAAACTGGGAAAAGTGCCATTTCATGGTACGTGAAGGTATAGTTTTGGGGCACAAGGTGTCCAAAGATGGTTTGTAGGTGGACAATGCAAAGGTGGAAGCGATTGAAAAATTGCCTCCACCGATGTCTGTCAAAGGCATTCACAGTTTCTTGGGCCATGCAGGTTTTTATCGTTGTTTCATTAAAGATTTCTCGAAAATTTCATCTCCCTTGTGCAAGTTGCTTGGGAAGGATGTCGCCTTCAAATTTGATGTTGCCTGTCTGAAGGCATTCGAGGAGCTGAAGGGAAGGTCGGTGACTACACCAATCATAATTGCTCCGGATTGGGAGCAGCCATTTGAGTTGATGTGCGGTGTGAGTGACTTGGCTATTGGAGCTATTTTGGGGCAAAGGAGAAGTAAAATCTTCCACTCCATCTACTATGTGAGCAAAACTCTGAATCCAGCTCAGATGAACTACATAGTCGCTGAAAAAGAGTTGCTTGCTGTGGTGTGGGTGTTTGACAAGTTCAGGTCATATCTAGTGGGGACAAAAGTCATCATCTACATAGATCATTCAGCTATACGATACCTATTTGAAAAGAAAGAGGCCAAGCCGAAACTGATTCGGTGGGTCCTCCTCATGCAAGAGTTTGACCGAGAGATCCGAGATCGCAAAGGAACAGAGAATCAAGTCACTGATCACTTGTCCAGATTAGAAAATTGGAATCATGTAGCTGAAGGGGGTGAAATTAAAGAAACATTCCCTGATAAGCAGTTATTGGCAATCACCTCAAGCACAGCCCTGTGGTATGCAAATTATGTGAAATTTATTGCAAGCGGGGTGACACCACCAGAATTGACACCCGATAATAGAATAAGGTTCCCGCATGATGTGAGGCTTTACATGTGAGATGAGCCATTCTTATACAGGTTTTGTGCAGATCAGTTGGTGCGTAGATGTGTTCCTGAGGAGGAGATGAATGACATACTTCATAGCTGTCACGCCTCGCCATACGAAGGTCATCATGGTGGAGACATGACTGCCCATAAAGTGCTACAATTAGGTTTCTATTGGCCAAAATTGTTTAGGATGCACACGCCTTTGTTAAAATGTGTGACAGGTGCCAAAGAACCGGAACGATCACAAAGAAGCACGAGATACCGCTGCAAAACATTCTAGTAGTGGAGCTTTTCGATGTGTGGGGAATTGACTTCATGGGACCGTTTTCGTACTCCAATAGTCATAGGTACATCTTGGTGGCAGTCGATTATGTGTCTAAGTGGGTGGAGGCCATTGATCTTCCCACTAATAATGCAAAGGTGGTGGTAAGCTTTCTTAAGAAGCACATCTTCATATGCTTTGGAACTCCCAAAGTGTTGATCAGTGATGGAGGAATGCACTTTTGCAAAAACCTGCTGAATAATGTTCTTGCAAAGTACGAAGTCAAGCACAAAGTTTCCACTGCCTATTACCCCCAGATGAGTGGTCAAGTCGAAGTATCAAAAAGAGAGGTGAAGCAGATTCTTGAGAAAACAGTGAGTGCAAATAGAAAAGACTTGGCAGGGAAGTTAGATGAAGCATTGTGGGCATATCGAACTGCACACAAAACTCCCATAGGTGCTTTTCCATATAAGTTAGTTTATGAGAAGGCATGTCACTTGCCCATCGAACTTGAACACAAGGCCTATTGGGCAATTAAAAAGTTGAATATGGATGGGGATTTGGCTGGCGAGAAGAGGTTGCTACAGCTCAACGAGCTTGATGAGTTTCGTTTGCACGCATATGAAAATGCCAAATTGTATAAAGAAAAGACTAATAGGTGGCATGACAAGAACATCCAACATCGAGAGTTTGAGCCAGGGCAAGAAGTTCTTTTGTTCAATTCGAGGTTGAAGCTTTTTCCAGGAAAGCTTAAATCTCGTTGGTCAGGCCCTTTTGTTGTGGTAAGTGTGAAGCCTCATGGAGCTGTGGAGTAGTGGGATATGAGTTCAACTGGTACTTTCTTGGTGAATGGTCAAAGGATAAAAAATTACTGGGGTGGTGACTTTGCACGTCACAAGAACTCGGTGAACTTGACGGATGCTTGAGAACGTGTTGAGTCGTGTCGTGACGTTAAATCAAGCACTAGATGGGAGTCAACCCATTGAATTGTTATAACCGTCGTACTACGACGTTAAATAAGGCACTGGTTGGGAGGCAACCCAACGACAGTAGTAGTGTTAATTTTGTGTTTGAGGAATAGCTAACCAATGTAGGTGACAAAGGCAGGTGCTGAGGCCATCGAACGGGGTAAGAACATGTGAAAAATTGAAGAAAAAAATCGCCCAGATGCGCGCCCGCGCTACTGGGCGCGCTAAATTGCAAAGTTTCTACCTTGGCCGCGCACCTGATCGCGCTGTTAAACGCGCTACTAGAAGCGCATCTGGGTGCGCTAGTAGCTCTTGGGTTCTGTATTGGATGCGCTAAATTTAGCGCGCTAGTTCCGTCAAAGATTCGGCGTTTTTCAAGTGTATTTTAATTTTTTAGTTTTTTTTCTTTTCTTTTTTTGTTTATTCTTTCCCCCATATAATAAACCCTCCTCCAATACCCTCCCCCATTCCAACCAAATCAACCATAAGACCTTCCTCCCAACACTCCCAAATCCCAATCCCTTCCATCCCCCATCTCACGACCCCCCCGAGTTCACTAGCATCCTTCCCATTCTCCTTCACCACAGGTATGAGCCCTAGTTTCTTTCTTCCTTTTTTATTTCTCTCACTATTTCTCAGATTTATTTTTGGTTGTATTCTTATGCCTATGTTGTAGTAGTTGCGCTTAGATTTTGTAGAGAAATTGGTGCAAGATGTTGTGGTGTTAGTGGATGATAAGTGTGGGGTGGAATCCCACTTGATATATGATGTTGGTGAGTGTAAGTGGGTGATTCTTGTTCTAAATAGTTTAAAAAGGGGTTGTGAAGGCCTAATGCTCACAAGGTGTTTGTGGAAAGGTCCCAATGATCGTGATTACGTGTGAAGTCTGAGTAACTGCATTGAGTCACAAAATTTCTGTTGGGCTGTGCTAATGTGTCTCCGTTTTGCAGGCATCATGACTCCATCTACGAAATGATGCGCCACAGGAGCCTCGTCGAGCAGCCAGGCTGGTTCATCTAGGTCACGAGGGGCTGCACCTGCACACTCCTTTGATAGTTCCAAATTTGTTTCGGCCAATGCTCAGGCCCGCTTTGCAGAAAAGGCTTGTAAGAAGCCAATTCCGGAGAGAGGTATTAACGTCAGACAGCTCTAGAGACACTATCCTCACATGTTCGAGGAGTTGGTGAGGCGAGGGTTGCACACATTCATCAATGAGCCCGGTGAGGGTAATGCAACGGTTGTGCATGAATTTTATGCGAATGTGTCAGAGCATGATAATGGGGTAGTCACGGGGCGCCGAAGGACAGTGAATGCTTCTGTTGAGGTGATACAGACGGCCTACCAACTGCCTCCACCTCTAGCTGTTTATGATGACTTTTATGAATACGACCGCAACCCAACAAATGAAAAATCAGCTTGATTCTTTGAGTCAAAAGGTATGGGTTCTTTTTCCCTTCTTTAGTTACTCAACTATGCAGGGATGCTCAAGTGCTCGAAAATCTAGCTATGGATGGGTTGGTGAAAAGGGAAGGACAATTCCACGCTGATAAGGTGACTACGGGCAAGGAGCCAGAAGTGGTAGAGGAGGGGGCAAGAGGTGGCCAGTCTGTGAATAGTAGCTCTGATGATTCTCATGATGGAGAGGATGCTGAGGTGCATAGGGGGACAACACCACAGGCTCAGGAGCAAAATGTGGCAGCAGGAGGACCATCTGGGATGGAAACATATTCAGGAGCTGCCCGGGTATCCCATTTTACTGCGATGGAGGCGGAGATGGCTGGTTTGTGCACCTCAATGACTGATTTGGGCACTCGAGTAGACGCGGTAGCTAACCGACAAGTGAAGTCGGATAAGAAATTCATGGGCTGGCTGCGAGCTCTGGGTAGTGCATGCCACGTCAACCCAGACACTATCTCCGACCCGGAGTGAACCTTCGGGGAAGTTCCTTTACCTCACTGCTCTTTCAAATTTTAAACCATGGGTACATGTCTTCATTTTTAAGTGTGGGTTGGGGATTCCTTCATTATATGTATGTGATTGTATCATTTGACTATTGGTTTTGTTTTGTTTTATTCTGCTTTGATAATTTTGATGCTGTTAAGTAGGAATCGTTAGTTTAAAATAGATATATGGCTCGTCCCGACGATTGATCCCTATCGACAGGGTTCTTGAGGGACTGAGTCGAGAACAAAAAAAGGGGCAAATACGTAGACTCTTCCTGATGACGGATCCTTTAGACAATTTTCTTGAGGGAAGTTAGTCTAGAGAAAACACTTAAAAGATTTTTTTTTCTTTCTTAGATAGTGTAGCAACTCCCCCTTGGTTTTTCTTTAGGCCACGGTTCTTTTCCAAGGGTTTAACTTGAACCGGGTATAGGTAGTTTTCTTTTTATTTTGTTTTTTTTCCGATTTGTAGATTAGGTTAATGGGCTACGAGCTAGAGAATAAAAAGAGAACCCATAGCGTTGACACACCTGAACACAATAGACCCTAGAGTCTAACGCCTAGTCTTATTTGTTGAATCTCACTAAAGTGCCTTAATCTCTATGTTTGTTGTTGAATTGAATGCTTGTAATAGAGCGTCTTGATAAGCTGATCTGGAATGAGTCGTATGCCATGTGTGGTGAGGTTTTTGTGTAGTCCATGTATTGTACTTGTGTCTAGAACTTGCCCGGTATGTGACTTGAAGCGAAATTTTAGGTGTTGCTCGATTTGAAAAATGATTTTAGGCTTTCTTTGATATTTTTGTGCTTAATTGCTTGTCACAAATACAATTTGTTCCTCGTTAACCCTTTTGAGCCTATGGACTTTTGTTTGGCACCCACATTACGAGCCTATACCCTTTTTGTTATTAATTGACATTGTTTTGATCCTTTTACCTCTTAAAGCACTTTAATCGTGAGATGCGCACTAAAAGAAGTAAGAAGGAACTAAGTGTGGGGTGGCTTTTTAGTGGAACCAATAAAAGGAAGAAAGGTGCATTTGTTTTGTAAACTAATACACCACTAGCGGATATTGAGTGAAAAAAAAAAGAGAGGAATACATTGTGTCTTGTTCCAGCTAATGGATATGAATTAATATAGTGCTTAAAGAATAAGGGAGTATTTGTAGGGTGATATTGTTTATGGAAGTGAAGTGGGTTGAAGAATTTGCGCTAAAGTTGCTCATGTGATGTGGTAAAGTGCTTAGGAGGGTTAGTCAATATTCCTAAATATATCCTGCTCGTCCCTTAGCCCACATTACAACCATGAAAAAGTCCTAATTGATTTTGGGTCAAGTAAGCCTACATTAGTAGAGATTTACATTAATGGCAAGCTTATGATACCAATTGCATTCATGTGACTTCTGTTGTGAGGGTGAGTGATTTCTTTGATATATGTGAGCATATGATGCAAATGTGTGGATTGAATTCAATTTTCGTTGATGTGATTGTGAGGGCATACGATTCGTGACGGAAAAGCAAGCCTTGACTTCTGTGTAGAGTATGTTGAGTAAGTATGAATATTGCATGGCACTTGAAGAGTCGACTTTTGAGGCTAGGACTGTTCACTACTAGGCGTAATGTATGTAAATTGTTCTGGGTGTAGGGCGTTAGGGGAAATGGTTGAGTGAAGGAACCTTTAGAATGTATAGTTTGATTGCTCGAGGACTAGCAATGAAGTAAGTGTGGGGTGTTGATAATAGGTTAAATCCAGGTAATTTGGCGACTGTTTATGCTCCCACTTGATTATATTCCAATATCATAATATGGTTAATTGATGAAAAATAGGCTCTAATTGTGAATTGTATATATTGCAGGAAGAGGAGCCTAGGTGATGCCTTAAACAGTTGTGATTGGAACCATTTTGGAGCAAGAAAACCCCCTCAGAGCTGAGTACGCTTGAAGACGAGGAACATAAGTGATGAAACACTGAAATGGACATGCACGTCCAGGTGCGAGACCGCGCTCCTTTCAGCGCGTCCATGACAGAATCTCAGCCAACCAGCGCGGCCAGATGCGCGGCCAGGTGCGCGGCCAGGTGTGCGGTCGCGCTAGTCCTGAATCCGGGAAGAGTTATTTAGGGGCAAAATTGAAAATCTGGAGGAAAACTCACTTAACCTATATAAAGTCAAGCTCGTCCAAGGAAAAAATAGTTTTTCAGAGTCTAGTGCAAGAAATAGAGAGGCAAGAGGCAAGGAGGAGATTTGCCCATCAAGTTCTTCTTTTCTTCTCTTGGTTTTTGCTAATTGGGATGAAATTGAACCTGTTTGTGATGAACACTAGTATGAGTAGCTAAAACCCGTTGTTCTAGGGTCATGGGTGAAACATGAATGTTGTTGTTTGAAGTTTAATTTTACAAAGTTGGTTTATCATATTGGGTTGTTTATTTAATTTTGCTTTTAATTATTTTTTTGAGTAGCTAACAGTGAAATACTATCTACGAATCTTTAGTTGAACTCGAAAGTCGGAACTTTAGATTGAATATAGAATTAAATAGAGCAAGTTCTTGAACCCGAGCCTCGTGGAACGAATTAGCAATTGGGATAGACATATACTCAATTGCCTTGTTTGGTTGAAATACAGGAATTGTAAATGCATTCATGTTAATCTTAATTCATAGACATATAGGCATTGAGTTAACTTGAATAGGCGAGTAAGGACTCGACAGATTCTTATGAGTAACATTAACCTTGTCAATCAACAATCTAGCTAAATCGATTAGTCATTTTACGCTAAGAACATAACACGATTGTTAATTAGCCTGTGACCCTGGAATATCCTCTCCTACTGTTTGTTACTCCGAATTGCTATTTGTTTGGTTAATTGCTCTAGTTAGATTATTGCTTGGTAATTAGGTAGTAAAACAATTACATCTCTATTTTGTGAAAAAAAGCTCTTGAATAGACAAATTAATTGAGTTTGAATTAGTCAACAGTTAATCATAAGTCTTCGTGGGAACGATACTCTACTCACTACTCTATTACTTGACTATCACGTGCACTTGCGTGTGTATTTTTAGTCGCAACAGGGGGCGAGCTACATTTTCCATCACAAATACCTTCGATCGACACACATCTTTCCCTTTGCAATTTGGTCAATCTGGAAAAATAGAAACGATAATAATCACAATAATACTAATTGCTGCCTAAATTGGAATTCTATTACAAAGCATGCAGTAGAATACAATCTACTCACAGAAAAAGGTATGAATAGTACAAACCATAAACTTATCAAAATAAAATGGCACAAACTACCAAGAGAATGGCTGAAATTCAACATAGACGGAGCTTTCAATGGAAATAATTATCAAGGTGGTATAGGTGGAGTAGCAAGAAACAACACAGGAAGCTGGATCATAGCATTCCACAAAAAAGTTGCAACCCTCTTAGCAACACAAGTGGAGCTTCAAGCCTTGAGAGAATGCCTTCAAGTTATAATGGAGCACAACTTGATACCAGTGGAAATAGAAACGGATGCATCAAAGGTTATTAATATGCTAGATAGCGATCACCTTACTTACACAAAACTAATCTACGATTGCAGGTGGTTGATGCAACAAGCAAGAAAGAAGGGTCAGGTGGTACTAAGGCATCGATTCAAACAAGGAAACGAGGTGGCCCATGCCTTAGCAAGAATGGCACAACTGCAAACCAACATAAATAAAATCTCTCTTTTGGCAACCCCATCGAAACTTGTGATAGAAAAATATCAAAAGGATATGGAGGAAGTATCTTCTATTAAATATGTTTCTACAAATGTATTGTGATGATCCAAAAGGTCATCACTTATTTTAATAGTAAATTCTACATTCTGAGGCCTTAAAAAACCTCTTTCGTGCACAGTTCGGGCGCGTAGCCGGAAAGCTATTTTGTGAAAATCTGTGAAAAATTATAATTTTGCATTTAAAATGAGTTTAAGTTAACTTCAATCAATATTTTAGGTAAACAGACCCGAACCCGTGATTGGATGGTCCCGGAGGGTCCGTAGGAAGATATGGGACTTGGGCGTATGCTTGGAATCGAATTCCGAGGTTCCAAAGAAAATTATTTTCTAAAATTATTTATAAGGTTTGGAAATGAATTGTGATTAGAACTCGATGGTATTGGTCCCGTATTTTGGTTTTGGTGCCTGGTACAGGTCTTATATACGATTTAAGATAAATCTGAGAAATTTGGTAAGAAACGGACTTGTAACGACGTGAATCGGATCATTTTTGAGAAAATTGGAAATTTGAAGTTCTTAAAAAAATTTCATGATTTTGATGATAAAATCATAGCTACTGATGTTATTTTATTGATTTGAATGAACGAACGAGTCTGTATGATGCTTTTAGGTTGGTGTGCATGTTTGGTTTGGAGCCTCGAGGGCTCGGGTGTGTTTTGGATAGGCCACGGGGTGGATTTTGGACTTGGGAATATTGCAGGTTTCAACTGATATGAACAGGTCTGCAGGTTTCGCACATGCGAATCCTGACTCGCAAATGTGAGCTCGCAAATGCGAGATCTCCATCGCAAATGCGAACAAAGACCTGGACAGGCCTGATCGCAAATGCGACCACTTGGCTCGCAAATGCGGAAGGCCCCAGTCGCAAATGTGCCGCCTGCTTCGCAAATGTGAAAGTCTCATTTAATGCCATCTATTGCAAATGCGAGCCTTTTTTCGCAATTCCCAACATAGCAGAGGTCGAGGTTCGCAATTGCCAACCCTGTTCGCAATTTCCATACCTACATCTTTTTATACTTAGCCGAAAATCAACCATTTTTCACATCCTTTCAAAACATAAACTCCCAAGGGCGATTTTTCAAGAACAACTCTTCTTCCAAATCGATTGTAAGTCAATTTTAACTCGTTTTCTTCAATCATTAACATCGTTTCACATGATTTCAACTCAAAATCAATAATTTTCATGGGGGAAATTGGGTGTTTTGGTTTGAACCTAGGTTTTTTAAAAATTGAGGATTTGGACCTCGATTTGAGGTCCGATTTCAAAACAATTTATATATTTGGGTTCGTGGGGGAATGGGTAATCGGGTTTTTGGTCGAACCTCGAGTTTTCACCATGTGGGCTCGGGGCAATTTTTGACTTTTGGGTAAAACTTTAGAAAACTCATTTTCATGCATTAGAATTGATTTATTTAGCATTTATTGATGTAATTAAGTAACTTGTGGCTAGATACGAGTGAATTGGTGGTGGAATCACGAGGTAAAGCGATAGTACATGCTTGAATTGTGTTTGTGGCATCGAGGTAAGTGTTTGGTCTAACCTTAGCTTGAGGGATTAGAAGTCGTGTCTTATTTGCTACGTGTTAATTGTGGAATACGATGTATAGGCATTGTGACAAGTATCTATATGTCGGTGTCAAGCATGTGCGTGAGTCTTGTATTGTTATTGTTATGACTCCGTTTGTGGTTTATTGCACTTCACATGTTATTGAAATATTATTGTTCCCTTGCCGAGATATTATTGTTCCCTTGCCGGGATGTTATTGAAATATTATTGTTCCCTTGCCGGGATGTTGTAATATTGCTCTTGTTCCCTTGCTGAGATGTTGTTATATTGCTCTTGTTCCCTTGCCGGGATTCTTTGAGATTGTCGTTGATATATGAAATGGGAGAGGGTGGCACAACTTCCACAAGATAAATGAAATGGGAGCGGGTGGCACGCCTGCCACAAGATATATGAAATGGGAGAGGGTGACATGCCTGCTACAAGATATATATGAAATGGGAGTGGGTGGCAGGCCTGCCACAAGATATATGAAATTGGATCGGGTTGCACGCTAGCAACAAAATGTGAAATGAAAGTGAATTCTGCCTTTGTTTTCCTTATTCTTGTTAGTAGTTGGATTTTGATTCCTTTATAATCCTCTTGATATTCTGTTGTTACATGTTATTTCCCGAAGCATGTTTCCTCCCCCCCCCCTATTTTTACTTGTTTATTCCTGTTTTACTTTCCTCTGTATATTGTATAACTGCACAGGTTTATTTGGTAATCTGGTCCTAGCCTCGTCACTACTTCGCCGAAGTTAGTCTAGGCATTTACCAACACATGGGGTCGGTTGTGCTGATACTACACTCTGCACTGTGTGCAAATACTGATACCGGAGCACTTAGACCGTAGTGAGGGTGCTATATTTAGTCCACACAGGTGACCCGAGGTAGTCCTGGAGACGTCCGCGGGTCTTGGTGTCACCTCCTATCTTCCTTTATTTCTGTTTCTTTCATGTATTTCTAGAGACAATGTTGTATTAATTTCTTTCATACCTTTATTTGTAGTACTCTTAGACCTTCTGTGAAACTGCGACTCCAGTTCTGGGAGGTTTTGGGTTAAACAGTTGTATTGGATTCATGAACAGATAGTTTATCATTTTTTCCGCTTATGTTAAATTTCGTTGTTTAAATGTTAGTGCTTCATAATTGCTAAAGGACATAAAATGGGTAAAAAGATAATCCGTTCAATATTTGGCTTGCCTAGCTCACATTAGTAGGCGTCATCACGACTCCCGAAGGTTGGAAATCTGGGTCGTGACATGTATGTACTAAGTTGGTTGCTTTAGGAAACACTGATGCCTTGCAAGACACTACTAATATTGGGTAATATGTTGGATGCTTAGTTTCTAATATAATATCCTTATCGTTCAAAAAAAAAAAATGATACCTTTTATTATTCTATTTTGTTGAAATGAAAGAAAATACTTTTTCTACATAATGAACATAAAGTATTTTTTTTGTTGAAATGAAAAAAAATACTTTTTTTTATATCATGAAAATACAATACTCATTTTGTTGAAATGAAAATAAGAAAGTTCTCTATCTACAACATGAAAAGAAAGTATTCTTAATAATAGTTCTATTTAGGGTGGGGTAGTGCAGGGTTGGGGGAGGGTGGGTGTGGTGGGTTTGGGATTTATTTAGGGGTGGGGTGGGGTGGGATATTAATTTTTGGGGAGGGTGGATTGGTGGGGATGGGGAATAGGGCTGGGAAGGGTTGAAAAAGAGTTTTGGAAAATATTTTCCTTCTCTTGATAGGGAAAACATTTTCCTCCAATTAGACGAAAATGAGTTCATATGGAAAATGTGTTCCTAAGCATTTGAATCAACCAAACATGAGAAAATTGGAAAACATTTTCCGAAAAATATTTTCCTTCGTACCAAACACACCCATTTTTTGCAAATAATGTTTTTTTTTTTATTTTTACAATTTGGTTCATTATTTCAACTTCAACTTAAAATAGAGAATTTGAATTTTACAAACTGGTTTGATGAGAAACCTCAACTTTTTTGTCTGCTCTAAATATTCTTTTTCAACTTTAATTTCAAATACTGTTTTTTTTTTTTTTAACTTCAACCAACTATTTTCCAAACACCCGATGATCACCCTTTATTTTTCTCTCTTTTTGGCATTTGAATGTTTGGAAAATGCCTACATCATTACTTTGAAAAACTTGTTCGTAATTCAAGATTAGTTAGGCAAACAGCAGAGATCACTGACTATACGTATACTGGATAGACCAAGAATTAAAAGGAAATTATGGCATAATTTTCTCCTTGAGTTCAAAATAAAAACTATGTTGAAATAAGTAAGTTACATCATTCTTTCTAGAAAATAAAAGTGTTGTGTGTTGGTCTGGAGACAAACTTAGCTACTTTCTCAATTTATTAATTCCATAAAGCTGAATATTACAGAGAAAAAAACTAAGAAAAGAAAAGAGGTTGGCCAGAAACACTGGATAGAAATTTTGCAATTACGTACACATCGTTGACAAAAAAATAGAAGACTATCTAATGAGAACTTTTATCTTATGCCTTTCAACATTAATTAGTTACACACTTTTTGTGATAAACGGACAAATCAATGAGTTAACTACATTCGAAATATTAATTAATTTGCAACGAATTGAATATAAGGACAAGCAGATATACCATAAACTTGCTTTTGAAGGAACTTTGTTAATTTGATTAGAATCAAAAGCTTGAGGATCGTACCTTCCACCAATTGCTGAATTGACTTTGATCCCATTGGGCGTGATATAATAACAAGTTTTAAACTTAACTAATTAGAATGGCTTTTGGTTACGTTGTTTCATATTTTAATAGATATGCTTATTTTCTTTTATCTTGACTTTCACGACTTCATGTCAAATTTTTACTTATAAAATAAGTACTCCCTCGATATGACACAACTATTATATGGAGAGCTAAATGCGTTTTTCTTTGACCATATTTTTCAAATATTTTTTATAAAATAAATATTTTAAAGTATTGACTATTGTGACTTATAGTAATTTTTACGTAGTTACTAGATAAGTAACTTTTATTTCAAAAAGCTTGATAATTCTATGTCCAAATTTAAAGCGCAAAATTAGCTAGTTTCACCCTCGTATTTCAAACTACTATCACCTAAAGATTGAGTGGAGAAGTATGTCTTTAATATCTAGGGGTCGAAGAACCTAATAATCCTTTATATTTAACTTAAGAAAGTCAAGCATAATTCTGGATATATATACATGAAAAATAATAAAGAATAACACTATAAGTGCTTGATATGACTTTCAAAATTAATGTTGAGATGCGCAGTCTAAGGTAAGGGAAAAGTGGGTTTATGCTGTAAAATTAGGATTGTTTACCTCGAAAATACGAGTAACAATTAAACTTATTTATAGTTTTAAAGATGCGTGATTTAATTCAATACTAATTAATAACCAAGAATTCTGATGAATAAATGAGAGAAGTAAAATCAAACCAATGCACAAGACAGTCTCAACCTCGAGCTAATATGGCGTCGAGGTTGGTCAAGGACCGTAAAGTAAGAACAATTAAGTAAACAGACAATTCTGATGAAATATGAGCTAGAAAGTAAGAGAGTATATTCTTTGCTAATGATTGATGATCGTTATAAATGATTGGGGTTCCTTTTATATAGTAGGGAAACCCTAAATAAGGTACATTTCTATTTACAGTAAGGAATCTTATTGGGACAACTATTTAACCGTCTAGTACGGATTCATACCAACTCGTATAATTCTATTCTGAAATTTATGCCATGATCTTGGGGACGTGGCGAGAATCTTGCTCTTTCTGTTACAAAACCACAACGACATTATCTCGAGGCCGGTCACGTTCGGCCTCGACATTCATCGGTCACTTTGATCTTTGAACATCAAACTCTTCCATCAGCCTCGAAGCAAGTGTACTTCGTACTTATTCCTGAAGTGGATCGAGCCCATTAAATCGAACATACCTGATTTTGACCGTATACAGATATTCCCCATATTTCTTGGAATAAGATGATAAGAAATGACTCATGCCTCGGTTTCTCGGAGTCCCTGATAATGACGTCATTCTCGTGATGTTAGCGCTCGAAGTGACTGAAACGTCCCGTCGGTTCGCTTCCCCAAATTATTAAATGTGTGCCAGTAACGTTTGGCCATTAACACTGCCGAACCGTCGCCGCTTATCTATAAATACGGGCTCCTCATTTGAATTAAAGGCTTTACTTCCTTCTTGCAACTTCTTTGATTTCTCCCTCTCTCCATCTCTTTCTCTCACCACCTGCTTCTACCATCCTTTTAGTGCCGGAAAACGCTAAACTCCGCCACCTTACGCATCTCTAAACCTAAAAATATGGAAAAACCCTCTAAAACAGTTCCCCAAAAAGAAAAGGCTTCCACCTCTTCCTCCCGTCCAGCCGGTGACAAAGCGTCGGCCCTTCACGAGATTATTCCCGTCGCCTATATCATAAAGAAAGACTTTAACATCGAAAACCCTCCTATTGTTCCCGGACAATATGAGCATGCATCGAGGTATATCTGTTCGATAACAGAAAAACACCTCGAGGCTTTGAAAACGGATTGTGGTTGGGGGATGAGGTCATGGTACAGATCCCGACCCCCAAGGAAAGTGTCACCACCTACATGGAGGGGTTGTTAAGTGTTTACACTTACCTCTTTACACTAGGTCCTCTTGATCCGGTCGTGATTGACTTCTGTAAAAGACATCAAGTCACCCTCGGCCAGATTCACCCCTCTTTTTGGCGCATAGTGATCATGCTCCGATATTTCTCTAGCAAGTCCAAGGGACTGAAGTTCACCCTAATCACCTCATACGATTGTATCGGCCTCAGCTTTTTCAAGGGTTGATTAAGCTCCAACACCAATCGAGTAAAGCCTTTTTTGCCAGAAATGATGAGGACAAAGACCGAAGGAATGCTTCTTTGAATAATTGATACATGCATACTTTTTTTTCCATCGGGGCTTGTCTATTCTATATGGACACAGTTCAACTGACCATTTGGCCCATTACATGGTTTTCCTATCGAGTCCCTCTTAGGCCTGAAGTATTTTCCTCGAAAATATAACCTCCGAGAGTGATGCCCCCCAGTATTTGAGGTTGATTGAAAAGAATCCTTGGGTACTGTTCAATTCTCCTTAGGTAGCACATAGTTGTTGTCTCGTTAAAAACCTCATCGGAAAAACCCATTTGGGACAAAATTCGATCTAAGGGAAAAAGAGTGCAATGCATGCTTAAACCTAAGGTCTTCGTGTAGAAAGGTTCCCTCGACGCCTTAGATCGAAATGCCTGCAATGAGTTAGTTTTAAATTCAAATGGAAAAGGAGAAGGTCATACCTTAGCGGTAGTATCGTTTGAGTAGTGATACACTCCAATTGTTCGGTAGTTGTGTGCCTTCCATTATGCCAAGTTTGTAAGATCCCTTGCCGACAACTCCGATGACTTGGTATGGTCCTTCTAAATTCGGGCCTAGTTTTTCTTCATTCCGGTCTCGAGTATTGAGAGTGACTTTTGGTAGAACTAAGTCCCTGATTCTGAAGTGTTGAAGGTTAGTCCTTCTATTATAATATCTCTCAATTATTTGTTTCGGCCGCCATCCGAACAAGTGCAGTTTCTTGTTTTTCATCTGGTAGATCAAGGATGGTATTCATAGCCTCGTGATTTGACTCTTCCATCCAAATCTGTCACTTGGTTCCCCAACCTCGACCAGAATCAAGGGCTTGGAGCCATATACTAATGAGAACGGGGTCGCCCCATACTGGATTTCGATGTCGTTCGATACGCCCAAAGAACCTCGGGTAGAACATCTCTCCACTTTCCTTTTGCATCGTCCAACCTCTTCTTCAAATTTTGAATGATAGTTTTGTTTGTTGACTCGCCCTATCCATTCCCACTCGGGTGGTACTGTGTTGATAAGATCCTCTTTATTTTGTATGTTTCGAGGAACTCCATTACCTTGTTGCTGGTGAATTACTTCCCATTGTCACATACGATTTCGACAGGTATCCTGAATTGACACACAATGTGATCCTAGATAAAGTCAATAACTTCCTTTTCTCTGACCTTCTCGAAGGCCTGTGCTTCCACCCATTTAGAAAAGTAATCAATCATAAATAAAATGAATTTAGCTTTACCTGGGCCCTGGGCCGTTGGTAAAGGGCCAACGATGTCCATTCCCTATTTCATGAATGTCCACGGGGACAGGACTAAGTGAAGTTGCTCTCCGGGCTGGTGAATCATCGATGCAAACCGTTGGCACTTATCACACTTTTTAACAAACTCATTAGTGTCTTTTTCCATGCTATCCCAGTAATACCTTGCTCTAATAATTTTGCGAATCAAAGACTTGGCGCCAGAGTGATTCCCACAAGTACCTTCGTGGATTTCTCGTAGAACATAATCGTTGTCCCCCGACCCTAGACATATCGCCAATGGTCCATCGAACATCCTCCTGTACAATGTTCCATCTTCATCTTATGTGAACCTAGCATCCTTGGTTCGTAGGGCCCTTGACTCTTTATGATCCGATGGGAGTTTTCCATTTTTCAAATACTCGATATACTTATTTCTTCTATCCCAAGTTAAACTTGTAGAATTTATCTCGGCATGACCCTTTTCAACCACATACCTCAATAATTGGACGACAGCTCCCGGGACGATATCATCTTCTTCAACCGATGACCCCAAATTAGCAAGTGCATCAGCCTCACTATTTTGTTCTCGAGGCACATGATCTAGAGTCGACTCTTTGTAGCAGTGCAAAGTTACTTGCAGCTTGTCCAAATATCATTGCATCCTATCCTCTCGAACTTCAAAGCTTTTGTAAACTTGATTTATGACCAACAGGGAATCGCAGTTAGCTTTAATGACTTCTGCCCCCAGGCTTTTAGCTAGCTCAAGACCTGCAATCATGGCCTCAAACTCGGCCTCATTATTAGTCAACCTAGAAATTTTGATAGATTGTCTAATAGTACTACCTATCGGTGGCTTTAGAACAATGACAAGCCCGGATCCTTTCACATTCGAGACATCGTCCGTGAAAAGGATCCATACCCCCGATGATGTACCCGACTTTAGCAGAAGTTCTTTCTCCACTTCGGGTACGAGTGTCATTGTAAAATCAGCCACAAAATCAGTTATGATTTGAGACTTGATGGTCTTTCGGGGTTGATATTCGATATCGTACCCGCCTTGTTTGAATGCCCATTTGGCCAATCGACCTGATAGATCGGGCTTATGCAAAACATTTTGGAGAGAATAAGTGGTCAAAATACATATTGGGTGACATTGGAAATATGTTTTAGCTTTCTAGAAGCGCCTATTAATGCAAGTGCTAATTTTTCTAAGTGAGGGTATCTAGTTTCAGCATCTCTTAAAGTCTGACTTACTTAATAAATAGGGAATTGTGTACCTTCCTCTTCTCAAACTAGTACCCCACTTACTGCTGTCTCGGACACTGCCAAAATAAGTAAGCTTTTCATCTACCTTTGGAGGGTGAAGCAAAGGTGGGCTCGATAAATATTGCTTCAATTCCTTTAATGCTTGTTGGCATTCCGGGGTCCATGTGAAATCCTTTTTCTTTTTGAGTAAAGAAAATAACATGTGGCTTCGATTTGATGACCTCAAAATGAATTGACGCAAGGAAGCTATTCATCTTGTTAGCCTTTCCATGTATTTTACACTATCCACGATTGTGATATCTTCGATAGACTTGATCTTATGGGGGTTTATCTCGATTCCCCAATTAGATACCATGAAGCCGAGGAACTTGCCCGAGCTGACTTCGAAGGCACATTTTTACGGGTTAATCTTCAAGTTGTACTTCCTCAAGATTTTGAATGTTTCCTGCAAATGATTTAAATGGTCCTCTGCGCGCATGGACCTAACCAACATATCGTCAATATAAACTTCCATTGATTTATCAATTTGTTCCTCGAACATTTTGTTAACTAGGCGTTGCTACGTCGCTCCAGTATTTTTTAGCCCGAAGGGCATTACATTATAATAGTATGTTCCAAACTTAGTGATAAACGAGGTCTTCTCCTGGTCCTCTGGGTTCATTTGAATTTGATTGTACCCGGAGTAGGCATCGAGAAATGTAAGGAGCTCGTGGCCTGCCGTGGCATCGATCATGCGATCGATGTTCGGCAGTGGAAAGGAGTCTTTAGGGTATGCCTTGTTCAAATCCTTATAATTTATGCACATTCTAAGTTTGTTCCCCTTTTTAGGAACTACAGCTACGTTGGCTAACCATTCGGGGTATTTTACCTCCCGAATAGATCCTATCTTAAGAAGTTTAGTTACCTCATCCTTTTTGAATGCATGCTTCACCTCGGACGGGGCCCTCTTTTTTTGCTTTAATGGTTTGAACCTGGGGTCGAGGACTAGACGGTGTGTTGTTATTTCTGGTGGGATCCCTATCATGTCTAAATGATACCAAGCAAAATAATCTATATTATCGATAAGAAAATGAATGCGTTTTTTCCTGAGTTTGGGGGTTAACCCCATTCCCATGTATACCTTTTTCTCGGGCATGTACTTGATCAGTATGACCTATTCCAATTTCTCGATCGTTGACTAGGTTTCATCCGACTCTTCGGGAACAATGAAAGTTCGAGGAGTAAGGAAACCTTATTCTTCTTCTTCTTCTTCAATTACTTGTTCCTATGATTCAGCCGAGGCTGGGGACGGTGATTGCTATTTGGCCGTCTGCTTATCCTTGGTGCTTGATTTTTCTAAGGTTGAATGCACTGTTATCGATGTCACCTCATCGACTGCAAACATTTTCTTTGCAGCTTGTTGTTCTACGTAAACCGTTTTCACACTATCCACTATGGGAAATTTCATCATCTGATGAAGGGTTGAAGGTACTGCCCTCAAGTTGTGATCTATGGCCTCCCGAGAAGTGCATTATATCTCATATCGCCTTCGATGACATGGAATTTTGTATCTTGGATGGTCCTGGCCACGTCACTGTACGATTATCTCCCCTTCGTTGCTCGCTTGCCATGTTAAAGCCATTTAGGACTCGAGATGCAGGTACAATTTTGTCCTACAGGCCGAGCTGCTCTATGACCCTTTATCTGATTATGTTTGCTGAGGTACCGGGATCCACTAGAACACGTTTAACTTGCATTTTATTTAACAAATAGAAATTACATGGGCGTCACTAAGCGGCTGAGATATGCCTTCCGCTTCCTCGTCATTGAATGATAGAACGCCCTCGGACACATAGCTCCGAGCCCATTTTTCTCTGGTGAACGACACCTTAGTGCATTTGAATATAGGCCCTTGTGGAACATCGACACCACCAATGATCATATGAATCACATGTTGTGGATCTTCCTGCTTATTTTTTCTATTTGCATCTCTTTCCCTGACGTGGTTCTTAGCTTGATCACTGAGAAACTCTCAAAGATGACCCTCATTGAACAATCGAGTGTCATGACCTAAACCGAAGGGCCGCGACGGGTGCTCGAGTCCTACCTGTCATACACCCCTAAGCATGTATCTAAGCTATAAACCTAATCAACATCTACTGAATTACGAGAATAACATACATGAAGGAAACCTGTCCAAAAGATATGTGTATATATATATATATATACGTATTGATTATAGTGGGAGAGCCGACAAGGCCGCGATAGACAACCATATACCCAAAACTGAAAGCCGACAAGGCCACATTCTATCCAACTATACATAACTGAATAGAGACCTCTATTAGAAATACAACTGTACAAAGACGGGACGAGCCACGTCATAAGGCATGAAAATCATTACGTAAAAGACATAGATGAAACATGGAATAAAAAAATCCATCTGAAAATCTGAATAACTTTGTAAATTCTAAAACATTTATAATGTCATGCTCGTGCATATAAATGCCGTGTCATGCATAGGTATGGGTGTACATAATATCATCAAGCCTCTGAGGGTGTCCCATCATATCGCCTAGGTCACTGTAGGCAATATCATCAATATATACCAACTGATCAGGTGGTGGTGCATATATAATGCCGTAACATTTTTTCCATATCCCATATACATATATATGTGTATATATACATATAAATATGGGTTTATAATGCCATCCGATCATGTGTCAATGTACATATATAAATGAATGAAATGCATGAAAAATATGTGATAATCTCAATATTCCATCCGAATAAACTTTTTCAACTGCATATTATTCTGAGACCCATGAACAGAACATATAATAATATGTCACATGGGGAATCAAGAACACAGAGCCCCCTAGTATTTCTATGAATAGAATCGTTTATGAAAATTATGTATTTGCTCGTTTCTTCTGTATAATTTGGATCATGCCAAAAAGAAAGAGGGGATGACCTTAACATACCTAGAGTAGGGAAAGCTCCATATAATATTCTTGGCGAAGATTGTACCCTACTCTTTTAGAACCGCAAAATTTTATGTTGCTACGATTTTAATAATTCTCGTTGTTAAGTGTTGAGAATCAAAATTTGTTGAAACTTTTGGTAATGGCAATGTTCTACTTCTTGGTAAGACTTCTTATTATCAATTTATTTCTATGTCCTAATGGTAGGAGATAGACTAAGATTGGTGTTATTGATTGTAGTAATGTGTAAGACATATCTCCTACGTTATCAATTCAAGTACTGTTGTAGTATCTTGCCACCTAATTACTGGTGACTTGAGAGTCATCTTTTTAATAGGTAGATTGTTGCCACTTGGGGTGGTGGGGGGATTTTAGTTTTATCTACTTATTAGGTAATTAGGTAATGTCCCGTTACCCTATAATTAACCAATTACTAGCATAATTTAAAAATTGCCTCAAATTACTCAAAATTCTACTTATTTTAAATATACTTTATATATTATACTACCATAGTCATATGGTACCTTGTATGGTATTAGTTTATAATTATCGGGTATTATCGCTCAACTCGTATTTTATCCCAAATTGGTCACTTTCAACGAAACTCATTTTCTTTAGTTCGTATACACTTTATCCTTCATAAAACTTACATATCGCTTGATACAAATAGCATAAATACGTTAACATTAAGATAATCACATCCCCGAGTCTATGCCAACTAATAGAAGGCGAATTTTTTCTTTAACATACGAAAACACGAGATGTAACATCCTTCTCACCCTTAGAAACATTTGTCCTCGAATGTTTATTTCTCTGAGATGTATATAACTTTTGCAGAGTTGCCTTTGTAACAATACTACTATCAAATCTTCCTGTGCAAACTTAATAATTCGATGCCACAAAGGACCAGAATCATCAATAACAACAATGGCCTCACACGACGAATGACAATAACCAACACAAGAATTCATAACAACAATGGCCTTACACGACGAATGACAATAACCAACACAAGAATTAATACATGTACCTTGAGGTTATGACATCTCAGTTGGATCCTTCCCCACAGGAGGAAATAAGTAGTGATATCTAGACTTCATGTCTTCCTCGGCCTCCCAATTCATTTCGTCCACTTTGTTGTTCCTCCAAAGTACTTTTCACGGAGGCTGCCTCCTTATTCCATAGCTTGCGGATTTGTCGGTCTAGGATGGTAACCAGAATTTCCTCGTAAGACAAGTCCTCTGTAATCTGTACATCATCTGTGGGACCACTCAGGTAGGATCTCCAATGCACTTCCGTAACATAGATACGTGAAAAGCCGAATGGACATACTCCAATTCGATGGCAATTATAACTCATAAGCTACTTGGGCCACTCTCCGAATGATCCTATAAGGCCCAATATATTATGGGCTAAGTTTGTCTTTCTTGCCAAACCTTATCACACTCTTCATAGGTGACACCTTTTAGAATACACAGTCATTAACCCCGAACTCTAAACCTCGATGCCGCACGTTAGAATATGACTTCTAACGACTCTGAGCTTTCACCAATTGATCCCGGCTAAACTTTACTTTTTCTATGCCTTGCTGAACCAGGTCTGGCCCATGTAGCCCAGATTCTCTAAGATCAAACCACCCTATAGGATATTTGCACCTGCGCCCATACAAAGCCTTGTACAGAGCCATCTGGATACTGGAGTGGTAACTATTATTATATGCAAACTCAATAAGAGGTAGATGTTCATCCCAACTTCTCTTAAAATCCAATACGCATGCTCGTAACATATCCTCGAGCGTCTGAATTGTGCGCTCGGCTTTTCCATCAGTATGTGAATGAAAAGTTGTGTTGAGATTCACGTGAGTTCCTAGAGCTCTTTGAAATGACCTACAAAAATGTCCGCTAAACTGGGGCTCATGGTTAGAAATAGTAGATACAGGTACTCCGTGTAGTCGCACTATCTCTTTTATATATAACTTTGCATAATCTTCTACTGTATATGTAGATGTGACGGGTAGAAAATGAGCTGATTTCGTGAGCCTATCGACTATTACCCATATGGAATCGAACTTACAATGAGAATGAGGTAAACCCATGACAAAGTCCATGCTTATCGCCTCCCATTTCCATGTCGGGATCTCTATAGTATTCATTAACTCTCGAAGCTTCTAGTGCTTTATCTTCACCTGTTGGCAACTAGGATACTGAGCAACAAACTCGGCAATGTTCTTCTTCATATCGTTCCACCCGTACACCTCCTTAATGTCATGATACATCTTCGTTGACCCAGGGTGAATGGAGTACCACGAATAATATGCCACTAACATAATCCTGTCTTGTAGCCCTGCTACATCTAAACCACACAAACGACCCCTGTATTTGAGAACTCCATCTCCCTTATGTTCTAATAATGGCTTCTTCTGCTGCGGAACTCACTCTCTCAACTTGACCAACTCCGGTTCATCATACTGCCTCTCCTTTACTTCAGCTATGAAAGATGATTTTGCAGTATTCTGGAGTACAACTTCACCATTGTTAGAGTCTACTAACAGAACTCCCAAACAAGCCAGTTGATGAATCTCTCTAGTTAATTGCCTTTTTTCGGCCTCCACACATGCTAATCTACCCATTGATCGGCGACTTAAGGTGTCTGCTACAACATTAGCTTTCCCTGGATGGTAGAGAATGTTAACATCGTAATCTTTAAATAACTTAAACCATCTCCTCTGTCGCAAATTCAATTCTTTTTTCTTGAAGATATATTGCAAGCTTTTATGATCTGTGAATACAACAACATGCACCCCATATAAATAATGCCACCATATTTTAAGTGCATGGACAACTGCAGCTAACTCAAGGTTGTGGGTCAGATAATTTCGCTCATGCTTCCTTAACTGCCTTTAAGTATACACAATTACTTTCCCATGTTGCATCAAGACACGACCCAACCCAATTCATGAAGTTTTACAATAGATAACATAACTATCGATCCCTTCTGGGAGAATTAGAAACAGTTCTGAAGTTAATCTATCCTTAAATGCCTGGAAACTCCGTTCGCAAGCATCAGTCTATTGAAACTTTGCTCTCTTCTGAGTCAACTTTATCAAAGGTGCTAAAAGGGACGAAAATCTCTCTACAAATCTCATGGAATAGACTGCCAAACCGAGAAAGCTACGAACATCCGTTGGGGTTGTTGGTCTAGGCCAAGTCTTTACTACCTCTCTTTTGTGTATCCACACAAACGCTTTCATCCGAAACTATATGCCCAAGGAAAGCTATAGAGTTTAACCAGAATTCACATTTGGAGAATTTTGCATACAACTTCCCTTTTTGTAGAGTTCTGAGCACAATACGCAAATGATCTGCATGTTCACCCTCTGAAAGAGAATACACCAATATATCGTCGATAAATGCAATTACGAACAGATCCAAAAAGGACCTGAAAACACGGTTCATCAAATCCATGAATACTGCTGGGGCATTGGTCAAACCAAATGACATAATATGAAACTCAAAGTGCCAATATCTAGTCCTGGATGTTGTCTTCTGAATATCTTCAACCTTAACCCTTACCTGATGGAACCCGGACCTCAAGTCTATCTTTGAAAAACACTTGGTAACTTGCAACTGATCAAATAAATCATCAATCCTCCGGAGTGGATACTTATTCTTGATCGTCACCTTATTCAACTGTCTATAATCAATACACAAATGTAAGGAACCATTTTTCTTCATCACAAAATAACACATATGATCCCCACGGTGACGTACTAGGTCTGATAAAATCTTTCTCAAGCAAGTCCCTTAGTTCTTACTTTAACTCTTTTAGCTCTGCGGGGGCCATTCTATTGGGAGGAATTGATATTGGATGATTATCTGGTAACAGGTCAATGACAAACTCAATTTTTTGCTCTGGCGGAAGACCCAAAGATTATCGAGAAAAACCTCGGGGAACTCATTAACCACGAGGATGGAATGAACAGTTGGTGACTCTACTTTCATACCCTAAACCCGAACTAAGTGATAAATAAAGCCCTTGTTGATCATCTTCCTTGGATTAGATAGGAAATAAATCTTCCTCTCGATGATGCCGTATTACCTTTCCACTCCAAAACAGGCTCCCCTAGAAATTGAAATCGGACTATCTTTGCTCTACAATCAGCGTTGGCATGACAATAAGCCAACCAATCCATACCCATTATAACATCAAATTCTACTATATCTAACTCGATTAGATCTTCTACGGTGGATCGACCATGAACTATTATTATACAACCCCTATATACTCGCTTAGCTATTACTGAGCCCCCAACAGGTGTAGACACTTCAAAAGGTTTAACCAATTCATGTGTTGTTCCAAACTTACTAGCAACCAACGGAGTAACGTATGATAAGGTGGAACCTGGGTCAATCAGTGCATATATATCATATGAGGAAATTGATAATATACCTGTGACAACATCAGGCATTGACTCCTGATCCTATTGTCTTGCCAATGCATAAATGCAGTTTTGAGGACTACTCGAACTAGATGCTCTACCTCTGCCTCTACAAAGACCCATTGGTGCTTGTTAACCATGCCCAGGGGGCGTACTAATGATGACGAACCAGCTACAGATCCTGTTGGATGAGCTATGCTTGCATTACCTCTCGTCGAACAATCCCTCATAACGTGACCCGGATAACCACAAGTATAACAGACACCCAATCCCATACGACACTGCCCGGTATGCTACTTACCACACTGAGCACATCATGGCAAGGGCGGCCTCATTTAACTTAACTCACCCCTATACTGAGAACCTAAGGCCCTAAAATTCTGACCAGACCCTGAATATATGGAATGATAAAATCTCTTACCGCCAAACTAAGGGGGCGCATTGGCCGATGGCTGTGATGGATACCTCGGGTATTGTTGCCTTTTAACACCTCTAAACTCACCAAAAGGACCCAAAGACCTCGCTCTCTTATTCTGGGCCCTATCATGCTCACGATCCATCCTCTATTTCTACTTATGCTCCTCTACACCCTGCGCATATGCTTGAATATGAGAAATATCCATGTCCGATTGAAGTGAGACCAATATACAATCGTTAACCAAGTGCGACTCTAATCCAATCACGAAGCGGTGAACCCGATCCTCCATCTTAGATACAGTAGTGGGAGCATACCTAGCAAATGAATCAAACTGAAGAATGTACTCCCAAACACTCATGTTACCTTGCCGAAGGGTCAAGAACTTATCAACTCTAGCCCTCCTAAGCTCTGGTGGTAGATAATGACGAAGAAAAGCTTCAGTAAACTCCTGCAATACTGCTAGAGCTGAATCCTCACCTTTAGACAATTCCCAAGACTCGTACCAATTAACTGCGACATCTCAGAGTCTATAGGAAGCTAGCTCAACTGACTCAGTCGCAGTGGCCTTCATTACCCTTAACGTCCTCTGCATTCTATCAATAAATACCTAAGGTCCTCATTTGGATTTGCCCCAGTGAATACCGGAGGGTCTACATTAATGAAGTCACGAACCCTCGCATTGACGGACCTATCTGCATAACCAATACCTATTTCTTGATGTCGAACCTGTGCGGCTACTAATCGGGTTAATAGATGAATAACATCTCCCATCTCCTAATCCAGTGCATCTGGCTGAGGGGCTGGACATACAGGGGCGGGCGCTGGAGCTGGTGCCCCTTTGAACTCTTCTGGAAAGGGCGGGGTATGTGAAGTCTAAGATGGAATCACACCATGAGACTCTCCCGAGCCCTAATAATTGATGGTGCTCTGCTAGTAGTCTCGCCAACCACGGACTTTCCCTTTTGGGCAGCTGTACTCTTGTGAGGCAGCACTAAAAATATATCATATTGTTAGGAACATGAATTTTGTATCGCACGATCTGAGATAAAAAGAGAGGATAACATCCTGTTGTTACCTAATTTTTTCCTATATATTTTAAATATGCAAAATATCTTCAAAAATAGTATATATATGCATATATAAGCATATCCAAATGTTTTATTATTTTTTCATAATTTTTTAAGGTTTTAAATCGATTTATTTCTATTTTTCGTCCATAAAATCCTAATAATTATGTCCAAAATTATTATTTTTGATGATTCATTTATTGAATTTTTATATTATGCCAAAATATGGCTAACGTAACTTTTATATATTTTTACAATTTTATTTAGTATTTTTAAGGTAATTGCATATAATTGCAATATTAGCCTTTTTAAGATTTAATTGTGTTTTATATTCATAAAATTAAGCCCTATATTTTAAAATTGTTATTTATGTGTTATAAATCATTTCAGTGCTTTCAATTTATTTTCAGAAATTTATTTACTATTTTTATAATTTAAAAATGGGAAACTATTTAAATAATAGCCTAATTGTATTTCAATTTTAGCCTAAAATTAACCCCAGATTTGTCACACCCCAAAAACCGTAGGACACGACCGACGCTCAACCGAGTAAACCCGACTGAGCAAGCCTGTTAAACTTCATTCTACCAAACCTAGTTCATGAATAAAGAGGGAATGTTATCCCATTTTATCAAAACACTAAGCAATCTTCCATTAGAAACTTCCATTTCATTTTCCGTAATGACCTCATTCGTAGTTTTCAAAATATTACAAGTTTACAAGTTTAATGAAAAGCATGCTTGTGAAATACTAACATTTCTAGTCCTGAAGTCCAACATCAACCACCACCCACAAACAGTCTACGGAGTCTCTAAATACAATACAAGAGAAATAGGGAAATGCCGGCAACAAGGCTCTGGCTATACCTCAAAACGTGATGAGAAAATGAACAAAGGATACATGAAATGACCCCGGGATGGAGTAGAGCTCCCCAAGTCTGCTGGGAAGAGAATACCGCTATCACTGGCCGATGTCGCTCACTATGGAACCACCTGTATCATAAAACGATACAGTGCCCCCGGCAAAAGGGACGTTAGTGTCGTCGAATAACACTAGTATGTAAGGATAAAAGTCCTCTTTCAAAATAGAATGTCCATATAAGCAGAGACACCACATAGAAATAGCAAGTCACAATCAACAATATCCAAATAACCAATTGAAACATAACGATTTTCAAGTAAGAAAATAGTATATATATATATATATTTGGTTGGGAGATCACTAGCACCAATATTACCACCGTCTTTGTTAGCACGGAGTTCGATCACGCCCGATCAACTAGGCCATCTCCCCACGGGCAATGTGGTTTGACATTATGATGCGAAAGAAAGTTGTCACAAGAGTAGTACCACCATTTGCGCGGCATGGAGTCTGATCTCCACCCGATCAGCTAGGCCACCTTCCCACATATGCCGTGTGGGTTGGCATTTTCTTTTCCAATTTACAGGTATTAGTTTCATCCTACTTTGTGGGAATAGTCATAATTTCACCAATATTTCAATTTGATCACAAATCACACTCCATTCCTACACCGGCACGTGTAGTTTCAGGTGTGGGCCTTATGACCCACCCTTCCCCGGTCTTGCTAATGATACTCCCAAAAATATTTTTGATTCAATTTAATATTGCACATAGTTATAGTATAAATACAAGTATACGAATATAACAAAAATACAACCAAGCTTACCTCAATACCTTTCACACTTTATAGTTTTTATTAATGCTCTCAATCTCTCTCGATAACAGTATCTCTTTGCCCCTTTTGGGGCCTTTCACAAGGTTCATCTTTTTCATGGCATGAAGGCTGCATTTGGTTTTTCACATTTTCATCCCTTTATTTCCAAGGATCACCAACCAATATCAATGTACCAAATATTTCGGGAATCATATATTTTCGAATTCAATAGAAATAGAATCATCAAACATAAGGGATTCTTCCCAAAGAGGGACATGACAACCAACAATTTAGTTACACATTGGAGTTATAAGCAACAATCACATATGGGCATGGTTCGGGTACAAGACCTTTAGGCCATTCTATTTTTGAAGTTAGTCCCTAATAGTTGAGTCAAGGCTTATTTCATAATTTGTTTCATATTTTCTCATTCGATTCATTTCTAAACATCTTTGCAGTTTATCAAAAAATAGGCACATTCAATCAAGGCATTTAGTACACATAAGAGCAACTAGGAGCATGAAACATATCAAATTCTTATCACCCGATTAGTATACTAACCTTCATTTAAAATGTGACTCAAGGCTATACCATTTTGGTAGACAAACCACACTTAAACTTACAAACGATATGGAATACACTTTCGAGAGAGAAAGGTTAGCCTACATACCTCAATTGAGCTTTCCATAAGTCCTACTATACTCTGAGACTCTTAGCAATGTCAATCTCTTACGAACATGACAAATCAAACCACAAATTAGAGAGGTGATCATAGTTCTAGCCCATTTGAGCATATTTTCAAACACTAAGTGGGCGTTATGCTTTTAAAACTATTTGTGAAAGATCCTACCATCCCTCATCCCATCCTTAGCTCAAAACCTCATCAAATACTTTAAGAACTCATGCATACAAGATATCCACTCCCATCCTCATGGATTACCCTTCAAATGGTATGTCCTAGTTATATCTAGTAATTAAGAGCTTGGGTTATAGAACCTTACCTTTTAGGAAGAAGACCTATGTTCCTTTCTTCACAAATATTCAAGGTTTAAGCAAGATCCTAGGAGAAATGTTGATGAAGAACCCCTTCTCCCTCTAGGACCCTCTCTCTCTCTGTAAATGCATCAGGAAATAGGCCTAAAATGAAGGGCATCATATAATATATCGACATGGGTAGGGTCAAAAAATTAGATATTTGGAGCCCTGGAACAGATATGTGATCGCATAATTGACATGAGGCCCACAAAAGGGACCGCGAAATGGCTCCCAAAATATAAAGAAATTGCCCGGGTATGCGACAAGAATGCGGTCCGCATACCTATTCTGCGGTCGCATAATGCACCACGAAACTGCCAATCGCAAAATTCCAAGGAGATTAAGCGATGACTATGCGGCCTGCATATTGATTATGCGATCGCATAATTGACCGCATAGTTGACCTCAAAATTAGCCAACATACCGTCTCACTATGCTATAGATATGCAGCCTGCATTGCTGTTATGCGGTCGAATAATGTGTCGTAGAAATGCACCCTTCTGAAAAACATTTTCCTTAACTTTTTAATGTGTAGATCAATCTAAAGGGTCCGAACCACAACTTACAGGCTTGCCGCGAAGAATTTTACAAATTTCTAACATATATTCCTAACTTGGCACTATGAAATCTCGGGTTTTGAGAAAAAAATTTCACGGGGCCTTACATCTTCCCCCACTTAAGATCATTCGTCCTCAAATGAGGATCATGGTTTGCCTCAGTTACCCCAACGGACTTATTTCCTTCCTCACAAACCTCAAGCTCCCAAATTTCACATGTCCCTCAATTATGCATAGCAATATACTTATCAAGTGATTGTCCTGCTCTTCCCTAATCAATACATTCAACTACTTATAGTATCCTACCGAGAACTGAAAACTAACTTGTTCATATTAAGTCCCCCGAACCAGAATAAGCACTAGACATCATCAATGGTAACAATCTAACTGAATCTAGAAGCCAAAGAGTAGAAGCCATCTTCTGAGAAAAGCCTATTACATTATCGCTCTTCCACACCAGATTTATAACCCGTTACCACCAGCTCAGTTGGTGTACCAACACCACAATCCATGCCATAGCCTCAACACTACTCTTCCTTCTACCAACAACATCAACAACAACAATTCAATCTCCACCTTGGCGATGTCCCTTTATATTGGATTCAACTCTTCATTCACACCTCAGAAATTCCAAATTTGATTAACTCCCTAAACTTCTGAAAATTTCGCCAGAGCTTCCTTTGTAAGTGGGCCCATCCACCTATTAGATAACCTCAGAAACCCAATTTAACAATACACCCGTAACTAAGCAACTAGTACAATATACCAATAACACAGATTTTCCACACTTCTAACATTTCATTATCAAAGACAATACCTGCACATGAGTTGCACATTTAAGGCATAACACACAGAAAGAACCTCTCGAATAACGACCATATAATATACAATTAAGTGAATAAATATTTTACCTTCCACGACTCTCAACATGGATTAATCCCGGATTGTGATTAGGTACTCCCTATAAGCCGACTATCCATTAATTCCACCTTAAACAATTCTCACCGGAATGATATACCAAAGATTCCCAATTACCTTCTTAGACATAGATACATGGAACATCGGAACCATGGGGGCAACTTGACCCAACTTTTTCAAGGTTCGATAACTTCTGAAGTGCACTACACCTACATTACTTTTAAGGAAAATTCGCATAGCATCTTTCTAGAGGGTCTTAATCGCGGCTCGCATGCTTTCCGCGAAGAATTTTACGAATTTCTAACACATATTCCTAACTTGGCACTACGAGATCTCGGGTTTTGAGAAAACATTTTCACAGGGCCTTACAAAATTAAACCCAATTTCCCCGGCCCAATTTCAACCAACCCAAACCCCCACCTACCCTGTTAATCTAGGTCGTTGATCATTTAGATCAACGGCCACCATTTACCCTTCCTAAAATAAACCTAAATGACCCCTTACCCTAATTCATTTTTCACCAAACGCCGCCCTTGAATCCATCTTCTCAATTCTCTTCGAAGCCTCACATGAACCCTAGCTGCCGCCACCCAATTCCACCCTAATCCACCTTAATCCCCACCTAATCCATGGACTCCCATGGCCGATAAAGAGGTATACCAGTGTCCTACATCTTCTGGTGGCCCGTTTGTGTGATTTCATGGCCAGACCTTGAGGAAATCTGGTCCAGTCCTTACTCAACTTCCATTCATGTCCTTTCTCCGACCATCCCTGGTCTTTCTCCAGCAGCCATGGCCGTTCAAGTCGGATCCTTGACTTTTCTGGTTAAATCGGTAACTTTCAAGGTCTTTCTCACCTTTTCTGAGTTCTCTGAAATCCTAGGCTCTAAGGTCTTTTGATTTTCTTTCAGATCTATCCTAGATCTGTGTTTATTATGAACTTCTTAAGTGTTTTCTTGAGGGTTCTTCGATTTTCTTTCAAAATGACTCTTTATTTTTTCAATGATTAGGGTTTTCTAAACATTTTTAATGATATCTTCTCTGATTTTTTAATGTTGTTTATTATTTTACTATGTTCAAACAACTTGCTTATGCTTTCCTTCTACTTGATTCAGCATGTTGAAAACCGTAGATCCTTTTTGGTCTTATCCGAGTTCTAAAACTTTTCTTGTTTGTTTGAATGTCTACTTGTTGGATTAAGCTCTTTGTTTCTGACTCTCTTTTCCTTGTTTGACTTATCTGTTTCTTATTTCTTATCATCTCTTAAACTTGACTACTGTCGAAGCCCTAATTTCTTAAACGAGGTATCGTCACTTATGACCATTAGTCTGAAGGTTTTTACTTGATTCTGACTCTCTTACCTGTTACTATGTTCTTCTTCACTTTTGATTCTATGTGACTACTTGACCTACTTGACTACTGTACTTCAAATAAATCTTTTTTACTATTGAATCCTAGCTTACCCCTACTACTACTGCATGTTTGTGTTGCTGCTTTTTGTCAACATGTTTGACCCATACATGCCTATTCATTCCTGGCTATTTATATGATGAGGTGTAGAATCATGAGCCTTTCTAGATTGATTCTGACTCCCTCAATGTTGCAACTGATTTCAAAGGGTTCCCTTATAAACCCTAATTTTTTACTCATTTGTTTAAATTAATTGATTCCTTTCCTTTATTGTGATGTTTGATCTTACTGAATACTTTCCCCAAAATTAAGCATATTTTTGTACTTAGACTCAATCAATTACTTCGTACTTTTACTACCCCCTTATATGGCAATAATCAATCTATCCCAATTTGATTTCTTTACTTCATTAACCCTGTTAGTATCCGTTAAGAAATGATTCCTTAATTAAAGGGAATCACTTGTGTTAATTGATTCTGATTGTGATTATTTCCATGTTTGTGTAAAGACTTTACTTATTAATCGTATTTTTCACTTGTTTTCAAAAATATAAATACCCTACCCTCTCTTCTTTCAAAGATACGAACAATTTGAGTTCAGAACACAAACTTACACTCAAAAACTCTCTATTTCTTTACTGCTACTTGTTCTGCTGCTTTTCTAGCCGGCTGAAATCCAAGGCTAGACTGTGGAATCTTGTTTGCTTTACCTTTCTGCACCTTGTTTCTCTACTGGTATGTCCTAGTTAATTTTTAAGCCTCAACAACAATATTCTTCTTTAGTTGCTTTATTTTCTTATTCTTGTCTATTTCTGTTTATAGTTCTGCAGTCTAGTTACATTATTAGCATGCTGCAATATGCTCCCTTTTCCTTTAGAATAATACTTACCCTATATGTGTTTTAAAACATACTCTATCTTATGAACCCCAAACCCCCATATCCCGTCTATGTGTTTGTGTTCCTTTGGCTGGTTTGTGGCCATGTCATCATAAGCTATTGTTGTGCATGACCAAACCAGACCCCTGTTGGGGTCATACAATGTATCCCCAAAATCCCTTACCCTCTTTGAACTACTACTACTGCTGTGTGTTTTTGAGTTCTGTGTACTACAAACTGATTTCAATCACCTCTACCTCTAATTGCTTTCAAAAAAATGGATTGTCTGTCTAGCTTTTTTTTAAATTAATTTTTTCAACTATGTTCTACACTTCCACTGTATTCTTAGAACCTAGGTTCTGACCCTCTTGTGTGAGCCTTGCCTTGGGACCCTTGAGCTCCCTCTAATCTTGGATGAACAAGTGCTGGCTCTTTCAGATTGCACTCACTTCTGTCTGGCTATGCAAACCTGTGTGTAAGCACTGCCCGGGATCCTATGTGGTCCTTAGGGAGCTTTTGAC
Organism: Nicotiana sylvestris; assembly: GCF_000393655.2. Taxonomy (NCBI): domain Eukaryota; kingdom Viridiplantae; phylum Streptophyta; class Magnoliopsida; order Solanales; family Solanaceae; genus Nicotiana; species Nicotiana sylvestris. The sequence goes on along the minus strand of NC_091058.1, from coordinate 195,729,717 downwards.
AAACCCAGGTAGGAGAAATGCTTTGAAATATTGGCTGAAGTGGTTCATTACATAACTCAGAGAGGAAGTCAAGATCAGGCTTCCTTTGGTTATAGTTCTTATTTCTGCACTTCTTTTGTAATTCAATCACTTGGGCGGTAATAATTTGTAAACAGTTATAGGGTGATTAGTGAAAAAGGTGGGTAGTTGTATGTTGTGGGGTAAATTGGGTAGATAACATGCCTATATGGCCTATTTAAATTCCAAACGTGGCCTGTTAGATATTATGCCTATAGAATCTGCTATGGTTTAAAATAAATTCTGCATGCTTCACTTTCACACAATTATAAACCATGCATATAGGGTTAAAAATCAGCTTTCTAATTAGATATCATGCCTATAGGATGTAAAGTAATTAAAGTTCAATCTTCATTACAATATGTATCCAGAATCGTTTCCCTTATAGATCATGCCTATAAGGTCTAAAAACCAGTTTAGTAAAAACCAGTTTGACTCGTGCCTATCTAAATAAGATTAAATAATCTATGCTTTTCGTGTTAATCCATATCATTAGATATGAGCCAAAGGATGGATTGAGCTATTTTATAATCTGACTGAAGAATAGGTTCAGTGGATGTTCGAGTGGTTTCCGACCGAGGAATTCATCGCCCGATCCAGAGATGCACCTTATTGCTATTGATTGGTCTGGGAGGAACATACCCTTACGTCCCTCTCCGAGTTATGAGGCAAGCTAGTAGGAAGCAAGTTATACCCAGGGTCGACAAGATGAGTCATTTTCGAGCTGATTTCCAAAATGATGATAGTCCCTACAAGTGCCAAGCTCAGCATATGTGGCACTGCAAGATCATAATGGGGAGAGATACCATCGAACCAGATAGGTATCATGCTGGTTGTGCTTCTTTCTACTCAGGTTGGTTGGAAGACAATCATGATGGTCTGGGCTAGCCAGGGTTTGTTCGAGGTCATAAGATTATAGATGAAAAAGCCGAGGCGCAGGTCAAGTACAACTAGCTGCGCAAAAGGATCTATGAGTACGAAAGCGAACATCACGAAATTCAATAGTCCAACAGCGGCCGCGGTACTTGGAGCGAGGCATAGTGGAATTAGAGAAAATATTTCTCAAGAGGGTCAAAGATTGTCAAAATGCTAAAGGGGCCGAAGGTGGACATCTAGAAAGAGCATACCTGTTGCTGGGACTTCACGAGTTGGGGAAGCTATTCGACGAAGCCAAGGATGCCGAATCTTGGGAAGGTCCTTCAGGGACCAAGTTGATAGGAGTTTATCTTTTCGCTTTATGAATGTAATAAGGCCAATGGCCATTAGTGACTTTTATTTCCTGTTTATTTAGTGTCGATTTGGGATTCGTCTTGTTTTTATCAATAAAATGAGGCATTTAGCATTCTAAGTTCTCCAAACTAATTTGTGGCTAGGTCTACCTCAGGAACAAAAAGGTTCCCAAATTAGGACACATTTTGCATTCCGCACTATATGTTTAAATACTACAATGCTTTTTATAATCCTCACTAACTTGATTACCTTTTTGTTTTTATTTTTGTTTTCCTTTTGTTATTCCCCTCCCCAAATGTTAAGTTCGTGAACTCTAGCATCGTCATCTTATTTCACAGGATCCAGGGACCCTCCACCCACTCCTCCTCTTAGTCCTATCAAAGGCAAGAACAAAGTCAAGATGGAAGATTTGAAAAACGTCAGGAAGGAGAATCCAACTGAACGGGTAGAAGCCACTAATGGCCATGATACTCAGGTTCCTAAGGAGAATGTGCACAACTGGAATAGAAGTTGCTGAAATTCCTAGAAGAACTCGATCATGTTCGGAATTTGGCAAGCCTTTGACTAGCCGGATTCAGGTCGTTGAGGTAAGTAAAGGAATCGAGGGGCTGAACTATGAGGATCTTTGCATACACCCCAATGTCGAACTACCCGAGGGGTACAAACCTCCTAAGTTCAAAATGTCTGATGGTACGGGTGATCCAAGGGTCCATTTGAGAACATACTACGACAAGCTAGTTGGACTAGGGAAAGATGAGAGCATGAACTTGTTCATTAGGAGTTTGAAAGGAGATGCGTTGTCTTGGTACATCAGCCAAGATCCGAAGAATTGGTCAAACTAGGTAAGCATGGCATCCGACTTTATGGATAGGTTCAGGTTTAATACGGAGAATGTGCCAAAAATGTTCTATATTCAGAAACTAAAGAAGAAGCCCACATAGGCGTTTCGTAAATATACTACTCCCTAGAAGTCTGAAGCTGTTAAGGTCAGACCCACCTTAGAGGACGAACATATGAAAAAGTTCTTTGTTCGGGCCTAGGACCCACAGTATTATGAACAGCTAATGATGATCGAGAACCACAAATTCTCCGATATTATCAAACTGGGTGAGAGAATTGAGGAAGGTACCAAAAGCTATATGGTTACAAACTTCGAGGCCTTACAAGATACAAATAAGGCCTTACAGTCAGGAGGTATGTCCAAGAAAAGGGATGTAGGAGCCGTGATGGTTGCACAAAGGACCAAATCTCCCCTCAAATACAAAACTTACCCAACACCTCCACTTATATATCAGTCAACTCCAAATTACCAAGCACCTCCACCTCCTACATATCAACCTACTTCACCCAGATACTCCCAACCCGCTCATGTTTACCAAACCTATAATGCTCAACCATCCCACTATCAATCACCTCCTGCACGCCAAAAATTCCCTAGACCTCGACCTAATTTTGATCGCAGACCTCCAAACCAATATACAACGATTGCCGAACCTATTGACCAGTTGTATGAGAGCTCAAAACTGCTAGTTATGTCACCCCGATCCCTGCTACAACCCCTGAGAATCCTTCTCATTGGTTAACCTAAACGAATTATGTGCATACCACTCCGGCATGAAAGGGCACACTATACAGACGAAGCGAAAAGGAAAGGCAAGGTCAGGTTCGAATAGACAGTTGCAACGTAGGGTATGACAAGAACTAGTAGAGTCCATACCCCTGAACATCTAGCTGAGTCAAGAAAACAAGCCTCCAACCGGCCACCCATAACTGAGACAATTCTAGACGACCTTTTGAGGAAAATACTGGCCAAGAAGTATTCGGTCATCGACCTGTTAAATAAGACACCAACATAAATCTCCATCCTCTCCTTGCTGCAAAACTTCGAGGCACACAAGAATGCTCTGTTAAAGGTGTTGAGTGAAGCATATGTACCATGTAACATCACTGGCAGGGAAATGGATAACACGGAAGGGCAAGTGCTAGAACGCCATAAAATCACCTTTCATGAGGACGAGCTGCCACCTGAAGGGTTAAGGCACAACAAGGCGCTGCACATCACCGTGCAATGCGAAGACTATTTCATCACCAGAATCCTAATCGATGGAGGTTCCAGTCTCAACATTTGTTCGCTGGTAACACTCAAGAAGTTGGGTAAAGGACTACACGAGATAAAATTTGGAGCTATCACTGTGAAAGCCTTCGATGGTTCTCAGAGGTCCACCATTGGTGAAATTGTTCTATGTTTGCAAATGGGACCAACATGGTTCTACATTGATTTGCAGGTGATAGATGTGCCAGCATCTTACAATTTACTGCTGGGATGACTGTGGATTCATGTTGCTAGGGCAGTAGCATCAACGCTGCATCAGGCAGTAAAATTCGAATGGAATCACCAGGAAGTGATCATTCACGGCGACGGTAGCAACCCTATATACAGTTGCCAGACCATTCCGACAATCGAGGGAAGAAAGAAGCTGGGTGAAGAGACTTACTACCACATTGAACGGGTCAATGATATCGATAAAGAAAAGTGGTGGGAAAACAAAATCGAGAGCATACTGAATTCGAGTGGGTATGAACCCGGCAAAGGGCTCGGCAAGAACCTCAAGGAATCTCTAAGCCCATAAAACTCCAAAAGCATGGCACTACTTTCGGTATGGGATATGATTACACCTAGGAAGAATTCAACAACTGGTCACCACCATGGCGCGGTCACTATAGCAGCTAATACCGCATCTGAAGCAAACTTTCCAACAGGCTGACATTGTTTATGGGTCAGACAAAGAAGAAGCACTTGCAGCGGTGAAGAACCTGTTCCTAGAATACAATGACTTGGATTGTTGTGTTGTTCTAAAGGAGGAGGGGAGGAAGTCCCTTCCATACAGGCTGCGAGAAGAGGGGCATGCCTCAATAATTGAATCATCAGGACAACCAGAGCCCGACGAGCCTCAGGGTAGCAAGGCTAAAACAAGCGTCATGCACTGTTTTTATTTACTAAATGATTTTCTTTTCGCATTTTAAATTCCCGCAATAAGATCTTCAATGTTCAAAATAGTTATGCAATTTATCAAAGCATTTTGACTTTTCTTATGAATCAACACTCATTTTTATTTTCTCTCATTACTTTAATTATACAACATTACTATTACTTATCTTGATGAACCAATGATTGCGACATGCAATGAGATAACGCAACAAATGGACAATGATTCAGAGGAGGATGACATACCTGACGAGATTGTCAAAGAAGTTGAGAATTTTGAGAACAGACCTAAGTCCAACCTGAATCAGCGTTCACCTATCACCAATCAGAAAAGAAAGAATACACAAAATTTCTAAAGAATATGAGGACATATTCGCCTGGTTGTATGATGACATGGCTGTTCTGAGTATGTCTATTATGGCTCACAAACTGTCAATCGATCCGACATGTTCGCCGGTAAAATAGAAGCTCAGAAAGTTCAAGCTTGATATGAGTTTGAAAATCAAGGAAGAAGTCACCAAGCAGGTCAAATCTAAGGTTCTCAGGTAGTAGAATACCCGACATGGTTAGACAACATCGTGCCAGTGCCAAAAAAGTATTGGAAGGTCAGAGTTTGTGTCGACTACCGGGATCTCAACCGGGCCAGTCCGAAAGACGACTTCCCTTTGCCGAATATACACATCCTGATTAACAATTGCGCCAAGCATGAACTGCAGTCATTTGTAGATTGTTTCGCTGGTTATCATCAAATCTAGATGGATGAAGAAAATGCTGAGAAAACGACTTTCATTACGCCGTGGGGAATGTACCGTTACAAGATGATGTCGTTTGGCCTGAAGAATGCAAGGGACACGACATGAGGGTCATGACTACCATTTTCCATGATATGATACACAAGGAGATAGAGGTATATGCAGATGATGTTATTATCAAGTCTAATAAGGCCACTGATCCCATAGAAGATCTGAGGAAGTTCTTCAATACACTGCGGAGGTACAACCTGAAACTGCACGTCGCAAAGTGCACATTTGGTATTCCTGCTGGAAAATTACTTGGGTTTATTGTGAGTCGCCGAGGAATAGAGTTGGATCCATCAAAAGTCAAAGCCATTCAAGAACTACCACCGCCTAACAACAAGAAGGATGTGATGAGTTTCTTGGGAAGGCTCACTACATCAGCCGATTCATAGCATAGTATAAAGTTATCTATGAGCCAATCTTTAAGATGTTGAAGAAGGACATCGCTGCCAAATGGACTGATGACTGCCAAAAGGCCTTCGATAGAATCAAGGAGTACCTATCAACACTGATAATCTTAGTCCTGCCCGAGCCAGGTAGACCCTTACTACTCTACCTTGCAGCATTTGATGGAGCTTTCGGCTGCGATCTGGGGCATCATGATGAAATGGGGAGGAAGGAGCAAGCCATTTGTTATCTCAGTAAGAAGTTATCCCATACGAGGTCCGATATTCTACATTAGAACGCACATGTTGTGTTTTGACTTGGGTAGCTCAGAAGCTGATATATTACTTTTGTGCCTATACTACATATCTCATATCAAGGATGGATCCTTTGAAGTACATCTTTCAGAAGCCCATGCCCACTGGAAAGCTAGCCAAGTAGAAAATCCTATTAAGTGAGTTCGACATTGTTTACGTAACTTAGAAAGCGGTCAAGGGACAAGCACTGGCAGACCACCTTGTTGAGAATCCCATGGATAGAGAATACGAACCCCTAAAAATGTATTTTCCTAATGAAGCAGTATCATTCATAAGAGACGACATTGCAGAATCCTATGACGGTTGGATAATATTTTTCGATGGGGCAACAAATTTCAATGGAGTTGTCATAGGAGCAGTCCTACTATCAGAAACCGGTCGTCATTATCCGGTGTCTGCCAAACTAAGGTTCTCGTGCACCAACAATATGGCCGAGTTTGAAGCCTGCATCCTAGGGCTCAAAATGGCCATTGAGATGAATGTTCAAGAGCTGCTAATAATTGGAGATTCAGGCTTGCTTATACATCAGGTACGAGAAGAATAGGCAACCAAGAACTCCAAGATAGTCCCGTATCTGCATCATGTACAAGAATTGAGAAAGAGGTTCACGAAGACGGAGTTCCAACATATTCAAAAAGTACAGAATGAGTTCGTCGATGCATTGGCTACCCTGTCATCTATGATACAACATCTAGACAAAAATTTCATTGATCCTATTCCAGTAAAGATCCATGATCAGCCATCTTACTGTGCCCATGTTAAAGAAGAAGCAGATGGAAAGCCTTGGTTTTATGATGTCAAGGAATATTTGGCAAAAGGAGAATACCCAGAGCTTGCAAATCCTATTAAGAAACGCACATTTCAGAGATTGTCCAACAACTTCTTTCACAGTGGAGGAGTCCTGTGTAGGAGGACTCCCAATTTGGGATTACTAAGGTATGTTGACGCAAAAGAAACATCCAGGATACTAGAGGAAATTCATGCTGGGACATGCGGTCTGCATATGAATGATATTGTCTTAGCAACGAAGATACTTCGGGCTGGTTACTTTTGAATGACTATGGAAACGAACTGCATCCAGTATGACTGAAAATTCCACCGTTGTCAGATACACACAGACATGATAAAGGTACCTCCAAATGAGCTTAATGCGACAAGCTCACCATGGCCGTTCACCGCTTTGGGAATGGATATTATTGGACCGATCGTGCTTGCCGCTTCCAATGGAAATATGTCTATCCTAGTAGTCATCGACTATTTCACAAAATGGGTCGAAGCAGCATCTTACAGAGCAGTAACTAAGAAAGTCGTGGTAGATTTAGTCCGCGACCGCATTGTTTGTCGATTTAGAATTCTAGAGTTAATCATTACTGATAATGTCTCCAACCTCAACAGCGACTTGATGAAAGCTATGTGTGAAACTTTCAAAATCAGAAACAAGAATTCCACAGCCTACAGGCCTCAAATGAATGGAGAAGTTGAAGCCGCCAACAAGAATATCAATAAGATATTGAGAAAAATGATAGAGAAGCATAAACAGTGGCACAAAAATTTATCATTTGCTCTATTGGGGTATCGTACCATAGTCCGCACATCAACCGGGGCAACCCTTATATGCTGGTTTATGGTATATAGGTTGTCATTCCCGCTGAGGTAGAAATTCCTTCCCTAAGGATCATACAATAAGTTGAGTTTGACGACGCAAAGTGGGTAAAAAGTCGTTATGAACAACTAGCCCTTATAGACGGAAAGAGAATGAATGCAATTTGCCATGGTCAACTCTATCAGAACAGAATGTCCAAAGCCTTCAACAAAAAAGTCAAGCCAAGACAGCTCACACCGGGGCAGCTGGTGTTAAATAAAAATTTTCCACATCAAGATGAAGCCAAAGGAGAATTCTCTCCCAACTGGCAGGGTCGATACATGGTTCACCGGGTTTTGACAAGAGAAGCCCTCATACTTGCAGAAATGGAAGGAGAAGTCTGGCCAAAGACGATTAATTCAGATGCAGTCAAGCGCTATTATGTGTAATCTTTATGCTTAACTTATATGATTTAAATTGAACTACGCCTGACCTGAGTCCCGTTTAAAAGGGGATACGTCGATAGCCCTATGGGTTCGGTCACAATTCAATAAAATTTTCATTTACCCCCGCAATTGGAAACTAGGGCAGAATTTTGAGGAGGACCCTCAAAATGCCGAAGCAATTTCAGCCGATCGTCGTGCAATAGTCAGAAGCATCAACCCATTAAACTGGGGCAGAATATTGAGGAAGACTCTCAAAATTCCGTAGCAAGAGAGGTTGCAATGTCCCAAACCATATCACAGCCGTCTGTTCATCTAAAACCATTTTCATTATACACTTATGTCATACTTTTACAAAAAAAAATCATTTGCATGTTTATTATCGAAACCGCTTTGTTTAGCAACACTACCCCAATGATACATACCGTATCACTAGATCAAAGTCGAGCAGGTCAAGCAAAGCCAGTGGGGATACGAACTAACCTTCCCCCTTACAAAACTCATGATTTCTCTTTGGATGCAGGCACTAGGATTGCAAAATCATTAGACATATTGTACGCCCATAAGTACGACTTTCCGAACAGTTGCACTTGCAAACATTTGCTATCAACACATAAGTAATGCTCTGTCGTCACAATGCTCCTAGTGATCACAATGCCTCAATCTGCTACCAGCGAAGAAAATCTGCCATTATTTGTATTTTACTTCTTGCATAAGGCTACCTTTCTATCTTCCGAGAATAAATGTTGTCTCCATCTACATTTGCATTTCTGCATAAGGCTACCTTCTTGCCTTCCGTGACTAAACGTTGTCTCTATCTGCATTTGTATTTTTGTATAAGGCTATATTTCTACCTTTCGAGACTAAACGTTGTCTCCATCTGCATTTGCATTTCTCCATAAGGCTAGCTTTCTGCCATCCGAGACAAAACACTGTCTCCATATGCATTTGCATTTTTGCATAAGGTTACCTTTTTGCCTTCCAAGACTAAACGTTGTCTCCATCTGCATTTGCATTTTTTCATAAGGCTACCTTTCTGCCTTCCGAGACTAAACGATGTCTCCATCTGCATTTCCATTTCTACATAAGACTAACTATTCTGCCTTCCAATCTGCACAAGGCTACCTTTCTGCCTTTCGAGACTAAATGTTGTCTCCATCTGCATTTGCATTTCGGCATAAGGCTAACTTTCTGCATTCCGAGACTAAACACTGTCTCCATCTGCATTTGCATTTCTACATAAGGCTACCTTCCTGCCTTTCGTGACTAAACGTTCTCTCTATCTACATTTGCATTTCTGCATAAGGCTAGCTTTCTGCCTTCCGAGACATAACGCTGTCTCCATCTGCATTTGCATTTCTCCATAAGGATACCTTTCTTCCTTCCGAGACTAAACACTGTCTCCATCTGCATTTGCATTTCTGCATAAGGCTGCCTTTCTGCCGTCAGAGACTAAACGCTATCTCTATATGCATTTTTATTTCCACATAAGGCTACTATTCTGCCTCCCAATCTGCATAAGGCTACCTTTTTGCCTTCCCAAACTAAATGTTGTCTCAATCTGCATTTGCATTTCGGTACTATTTTGCCTTTTAATACGCATAATACTACCATTCCGCCTTCCGAGGTTAAGCTCTACCTCTCTCTGCATTTGCATCTTGCATAAGGCTATCATTTTGCCTTCTGAGGCTAAGCTCTGCCTCCCGTCTTCTTCAAAACTAAGCACTACCCCAAGCACTATTTACTTCGCTTTTCTTACGGGCTAAGCTCTACCCTTCAAATCGCAAGACTAAGCTCTGTCTTGTCCGCATCGCATCATGCTACTGCATCCTTCTTGGGCTGAAATATCGCCAACTCATCCGAAGGTGTCAACGTTCGGAGGCACAATCTTCATAGCCCGAGAACACCATGTCATGGCCTGAGGATCCCTTTCATTCTTTTGCATATCATTATTCAAAGGCATCATGGTTCGGAGGCACCACCCTCATAGCCCGAGAGCATCATTTCATGGTTTGTGAATCCTTTATCATACGCTTCATGGCCCAGGACGTCATGGTCTAAAGACGTCATCCTAACCGTCCAAAGACAACATTCATGGTCCAAAGAGAATTTGCATCATGTTTAAATTTATGAACAGAATACGCTAGTATTGTTCCTAATTGCAGGTAGACTGGCAAGCAATGACCATCCCTGTAGGAGCGATCCCGCTTCAGTTCCCCCATCCATATCAAACCTAACCATTCTCACAAGCTGTCCACTCACCCCGCCCTGGATATTGCGTCCGTTCTTGGAAAAGTCTCCATCGGCATACTCCGCTGACAGATCCTAAACTACATACGACATGATTCATGTAAAACCAGGGATATGTTGGCAGGTCAGAAGCCAGGGTGCGGCCTATACCTATTCAAACCATTTTGCTCGGTCAAAATTGGCCATCATATCTTTACCCGACAACTATTTCATCATTCCCGGGTAAAGAGGTGCACCTGTTGATACCCAATATTTGCCTATATATTTTCAATATGCAAAATATTTTTTCAAAAATAGCATATATATGCATATATAAGTATATTCATAATTTTTGTAAGGTTTTTCATAAAATCCCAATAATTATATCCAAAATTATTTTTTTTGATGATTCATTTATTGGATTTTTATAGTTATGCCAAAATATGTCTAATGTAATTTTTACATATTTTTACAATTTTATTTAGTATTTTTTTAAGCTAATTGCATATAATTGCAATATTAGCCTTTTTAAGATTTAATTGTGTTTTTTATTCATAAAATTAATCCGTATATTTTCAAATTGTTATTTATGTGTTATAAATCATTTTATTGGTTTCAATTTAATTTCAAAAAATTATTTACTATTTTTATAATTTAAAAAAGGAAAAATTGGCTATTTAAATAATAGCCCAATTGTATTTCAATTTTAGCCTAAAATTAACCCCAAATTAAACCCAATTTCCCCGGCCCAATTTCACTTAAACCCGATCCTAACCCAAACCTCGATTCCCACCTACCCTTTTAATCTAGGCCTTGATCATTCAGATCAACGGTCACCGTTTACCCTTCCTAAAATAAACCTAAACGACCCCTTACCCTAATTCATTTTTCACCAAACATTTCCCTTGAATCCCTTTTCTCTGTATTCTCTCTGCAGCCCCACATGAACCCTATCCACTGCCACCCAATTCCACCCTGATCCACCTTAATCCCCACCTAATCCATGGCCTCCCATGGCCGATTGAGAAGTATACCAGCCTCCTACATCTTTTGAGGGCCCGTTTGTATGATTTCATGGTCAGACCTTGAGGAAATCTGGTGCAGTCCTTACTCAACTTCCATTCATGGCCTTTTTCCGGCTATCCCTGGTCTTTTCCCAGCCAGCCATGGCCGTTCAAGTCAAATCCTTGACTTTTTTGGTTAGATCGGTAACATTCAAGGTCTTTCTCACCATTTCTAGGTTCTCTGAAACCCTAGGCTCTAAGGTCTTTTGATTTTCTTTCAGATCTATCCTAGATCTGTGCTTATTACGAACTTATTAAGTTTTTTCTTGAGGGTTCTTCTATTTTCTTTCAAAATGACTCTTCATTTTTTCAACGATTAGGGTTTCTCTTAATTAATTTTAAATATCTCTTATATGATTTTTTAATGTTGTTTATGATTTTACTATGTTTAAACAACATGCTTATGCTTTCCTTCGACTTGATTCAGTATGTTGAAAACCCTAGATCCTTTTTGGTCTTATACGAGTTTTGAAATTGTTCTTGTTTGTTTGAATGTCTACTTGTTTGATTAAGCTCTTTACTTTTTACTCTCTTTTCCTTGTTTGACTTATCTGATTCTGAGTTCTCATCATCTCTTAAACTCGACTACTGTCGAAGTCCTAATTTCTTAAAAGAATTTTCCTCGCTTATTACCATAAGTCTGAAGGTCTTTACTTGTTTCTGACTTTCTTACCTATTACTATGTTCTTCTTTAATTTTGATTCTATGTGACTACTTGACCTACTTGACTATTGTACTTTGAATAGGTCTCTTTTACTACTGAATCCTAGCTTACCCCTATTGCTACTATCAGTTTGTGTTGCTTCGTTTTGTCAACATGTTTGACCCTGCATGCATGTTCATTCCTTGCTATATAAATGATGAGGTGCAGAATCATGAGCCTTTCTAGATTGATTCTGACTCCCTCAATATTGCGACTGATTGCAAAGGGTTCCATTATAAACCCTAATGTTTTACTCATTTGTTTAAATTAATTGATTCCTTTCCTTTACTGTGATGTTTGATCTTACTGAATACTTTCCCAAAAATTAAGCATATTTTTGTACTTAGACTCAATCAATTACTTCATACTTTTACTGCCCCCTTATATGTCAATAATCAATCTGTCCCAATCTGATTTCTTTACTTCATTAACCCTGTTAGTAACCGTTAAGCAGTGATTCCTTAATTAAAGGGAATCACTTGTGTTAATTGATTCTGATTGTGATTATTTCCATGTTTGTGTTAAGACTTTACTTATTACCTTATTCTTCACTTGTTTTCAAAACTATAAATACCCTACCCTATCTTCTTCAAAGACACAAATAATTTGAGTTCAGAACACACACTTACACTCAAAAACTCTCTCTTTCTTTACTGCTACATGTTCTGCTACTTTTTCTAGTCGGCTGAAAGCCAAGGATGGACCGTGGAATCTTGCTTGCTTTACCTTTATGCACCTTGTTTCCCTAATGGTATGTCCTAGTTAATTTTTAAGCCTCAACAACAATATGCTTCTTTAGTTGCTTCATTTTTTATTCTTGTCTATTTGTGTTTATAGTTCTGCAATCAAGTTACATTATTAGCATGCTGCAATATGCTCCCTTTTCCTTTCGATTAATACTTCCCCTATGTGTGTTTTAAAGCATACTTTGTCTTATGAACCCCATAACCCTTCTATTTGTTTGTGTTCTTTTGGCTGGTTTGTGGCTATGCCAGCATCAGCTATTGTTGTGCATGACCAAACCAGACCCCTGTTAGGGACATATAATATATCCCCAAAATCCCTTGCCCCCTTTGAACGACTACTGATACTGTGTGGTTTTGAGTTCTGTGTACTACAAACTGATTTCAATCACCTCTGCCTCTAATTGATTTTAAAAAAATGGACTGTCAGTCTAACTTTTTTTTTAAATAAATCTTTTTTCAACTATGTTCTGCACTTCCACTATATTCTTAGAACCTAGTTTCTGCCCCTCTTGTGTGAGACTTGCCTTTGGACCCTCGAGCTCTCTCTAAACTTGGACACATAAGGGTTGGCCCTTCCACATTGCACTCATTTCTGTCTGGCTATGCAAACCTGGGTGTAAGCACTGCCCGATATCCAATGAGGTCCTTATGGAACTTTTCACACACCCAAATAGGAAAAAGGCTTCGAAATATTGGCTGAAGTGGTTCATCACATAACTCAGAGAGGAAGTCAAGATCAGGCTTCCTTTGGTTGTAGTTCTTATTTCTACACTTCTTTTGTAATTCAATCACTTCGGTTGTAATAATTTGTAAACAGTTATAGGGTGATTAGTGAAAAGGGTGGGTAGTTGTATGTTGTGGGGTAAATTGGGCAGATAACATGCCTATATGGCCTATTTTAATTCCAAATGTGGCCTGTTAGATATCATGCCTATAGGATCTGCTATGGTTTAAAATAAATTCTGTATGCTTCACTTTCACATAATTAGAAACTATGCATATAGGGTTAAAAATTAGCTTTGTAATTAGATATCATGCCTCCAGGATGTAAAGTAATTGAAGTTCAATCTTCATTACATTATGTATCCAGAATCGTTTCCCTTATAGATCATGCCTATAAGGTCTAAAAACCAGTTTAGTTAAATATCAGTTTGACTCGTGCCTGTTTTAATTAGACTAAATAACCTACGTTTTTTGTCTTAATCCATATCATTAGAAAGCATGCCTATAGGATCAAAATCTCCTAATTAAATTAATCACTGCTTTACTGCATCAATATAGATATCATGCTCATAGGACATCGCTGTTATGCCTAGGCGAGTCTTAGGTAACTACTTAAATAAAACTGGAACTGCCTTCATTAATTACCAACTACTACAACTAGTAGGCATGCCTGATTCGGACTTCTTTTCTGAGTTATATAATGAATCTAGATCTGACTCAAACTCTGTTTTAGGATTTTTAAAACTCAGACCTTGATTGTGTTTAAGTCATGCTATTTGTATGCATTATTTGCGGAGGTATACACGAGCCCTCTAATTGTTTATATGCCCCCCCTTCAAAATGCAGTCCTACATGTTCTTGTAAGTCGCCTTAGCCTTTTACCTTTAAACCTAAGTAATGTTTTAAGCGACAATACCATACAAGAGGGAGGCTGATTTTTGTGGTACCCAATTTTCGATCTAGAAGAACCAGGTTCTTCTAGGTGTTCTAACTACTGCTATTTGCGGAAAAAAAAGTACATTAAATAAAGAACATAGAGATTTTTACGTGGAAAACACCCGGCTCAAAAGGTGAAAAAACCACGACCTACTACTCAGTAGGATTTTTCTCAACACTTCACTAAATCACTGAGCCAAAACAACATTTACAAAACCCTTTGTAAACCTAAGGATAACCTCTAATCCCGTTGGATCAACCAGCCTCTAACTATTGTGACAACTTCAAGTTATCCTATAACTTGAACTCTCAAAGTACCTAATACAATTGCTTATATGAAAGCTGGAAAGGTACAACTTTGAACCACCTAATACAATTGAACTAGAAAAAAGCACAATGGAATTGGTTCTTCTATCTCGTTCAAGTAACTTCAGGAGTGGACACTCAAATCTCACATAAATTGCTTGCAAAATCCCCATGCTCTTTTGCTTTCAATTTAGTTTAACTTCTGCATTTGTGCTATCCTGTAAAAGAGAACAATCATTGTTATTTAATGAGTTAGTAATTAGAGTTTGATTGAGACTCAATTGTTAATCTTCCATCAAAGTTGAATCCTTGAACAACAGAAACTCCAACACTATCTATTATCCGGATTGTGTTCTCTTCACATAAGGAGACTTTCTCCCCTTATCCAATATGCAACCTTTTCAATCAGATCAGGAGATATTGCTGCTTGATCAGTTGGACTTATCTTTTTCATGTGCATCTCACATGTATAGGTTGATGATGACTATGCTTCACATGATGGACCTGGTCCATGACTGAGTTCATTTGTCATTCTTCAAAACATCACATGTTCTTGGGCCAACAAATTCCCCCTTTTTGATGATGACAAACTCTATGCTTTTTACTGATTGAAAGACCTGTAAGAACTCAGCTTAACCATCAACACTAGACTTAGAAAATTTACTTCTCATCAAGGACCAGGTTAATTAGGTTATAAATATCACTTATTCAGAATAATGTATAAAGCACAATATCTCTTCCCCCTTTTGGCATTATCGAAAAGTTGCATACACAATGTGAATTCCATATTTTAATAAGTTCTCATGGCCACTGGGGCAACGGCAAGTGAAAACATGGTGCAATTGTAAATAACCAACAGACATATTTATACTATTAAGGTCAGAATCATCATAGAACAAGAGAAAACAAGTGTTGTCATTGATCATGATATGTTTCCATTAACAGTCCACAAAAAGAAAGAAAAACTTTCAAAACATGAGCAAAAACAAAAAAATCCCTAATCTGGGTCACTGGGTTCAATGGAGGTACTAGACAGGTTCAGAAGACTAGTGCTAGGAGATCTAAGGCTTGGAGGAACTAGAGGGTTGAGTCTGGAGAAGGTTCAGCATATTCTGAAGGATTCCATCACTCTTCTCCTTTTCTTTTGCTAGCTCAGTTCTAAGGCCATCCCTCTCAGTTTCCAATTCAGCCACATGAACCTTGAACCTAGCAACTTCAGCATCCTTAGTTCCACATTCCTGAACCAAAGTCCTAACCTTGCTGTTGATGGATGTCTTCAGAGATGAACCAGGTTCAATTGGGATGGCATTGACTGGATAGTCACAAGCCAGAAGAGTCTTAATGTCAAAATGTTCCTTGCTTGATTCCATTTCCCATTACTTCAAAGGCACGTTCAGCATATCCAGAACAATGGTTAGTGTGAAGCCATATGGAGTAGCATGAGCTTGGAGCCATTGATGACCCTGTCTAGTAATTTTACAATGAGAGCAGGCCAGTTGATCTGCTTTCCTCTCTTAAGGAACTCCATAAGAACTAGGTCCATGTAATTTGCAGTATGTCTTCTCTCTTGTCTGGGCAGTAAGCACTTGTTGACAAACTCAAATACAACCTTGTGCTCAGCCCTCATCTCACTTTTCTGCACAACCCTGGATTTATTCACATCCTCTGAATCACAGAACCTCTTGGTGATCTCAAGAGCAGTAAGTAGGGAGCCAAGGCATGGCCACCTTTGCCTATTGTAGTCATCAAACCTTTCAGAGGGTATATCCAGAATTTCTCCCAGTTTCGCAGTATAAAATTGCACTGGGACTCCCTTCACCAAGCTACTAACAACCCCATCCTTAACATCAGCATTAGGCATGAACTAAATTAGTTCATTTCTATCTAGTCTCCCATCCATCTGAAGGACCATGTCCTTCCAACCTTGAGCAGTTAAAGAGTCAACCAACTTCATTATCCCTGGTTCCACCAGGTCCTTCAACAATCTACCTTTCAAAATTTTTCTCCGACCAAAGATGACAAACTTGTCATGTTCCTTCTCAGATTCCTCTTCTTCTTCTTCTTCTTCTTCTTCTTCTTCTCCACTCCACTCTTCATCATCTGAAACTTTTACTTGTTTTGCTTTCACTGCAAATCTTATCCTCTTGGCTAGTGAGGGTTCAACAGACATAGGTATAGAAGAAGACTTCTTGGAAGAAGTCTTGGACTTTTTAGGTTTTGGTATAGGAACCTCCACTGTTGTACCCCTTTCCTGATGGACCAGTTCCATCTCTTCTTCCTCTACAATCTCAAAGGATTCTGCAACCTTTCCCTTTCCCTTCTCAATTTTCTTTCTCTTGCTTTCTTTTAGAGCCTTTTGTAAGTCAGCTTCACTTTGTTTTACCCTGCTTCTTGTGGCTCTTCCCTTAGGCATTGAAGAGGCAGTAGGTTTTGGGGATTAAATTTTTCTTTTCTTGGATGGATTGGGAATATTTGGGGCTTTTGGTGTGGTAGATTTGCATTTCTTTGGGTCATAACTTGTCCCAATCTTTCTCAGTAGATCAGCTAGGGTCTCTTCAGTAGATGAAACAGGTTCATCTCTTTTTTTGCTTAGATGAACCAACCCTTCAGCAGCCTCCCCAGGCCTACTTCCCCCTGACTTTATGCCACTCTCTTCTAACGTCACTAGTGCAACCCCACATATAGCAAGAACTGTTCCCTACCCATTTCCCCTCTCTTCACCACATGCACCCTCTTTTTTTTTCTTTTTAAGACTTCTTTTTACCTCCACTCCTACTCCTCTCAGCCAACTTAACATCCCTAATGGTCCAACTAGAACAAACCTAATTTCAAAGTTTTCAACAATAGATGAACTTACCTCAGTAGGGAATTCTTGAGTCTTTTCATAGTCATAAGACCCATGTCCTTCCCCCTCAGTCGTAGATTGAAAGGATTCAGACTCAGAACAGGAATTAGAATTTGGAGCTGGGCTTTCTTTCACTTAGCTAGCCTTCAATCATTCATTTAAAACCTTTCTTAGAGCCCCAGATGCTACAGTTTTTTTTAGCCAACATTTTTTGCCTTCGAAACCTAGGTTTTGGAGATTCACTAGAAGGAGTAGATGAGGATGAATTTGAGGGTGATGGTGGTGGAGGAGAACCAGGATGATCTTGTGGGTTAGACATTTTTGTTCGTTTCTTAAGTTAATTTTGAATTTTGGAGAAGAGAGCAGTTGGAGTTGAAGAAGAGAATTTTTGACTGTTTTAGAATAATGAAGAAGATTAGAGATGTGGTATGTATTTAAAGAGAATTAGACATTAATTCAGTAACTGCATCTTTTCAGGGGTCAAATAAAAGTCTAATCAAACTGTAATTCCAGACTATTAATCATTATTTGGATTCCCTAGATATTAGGCAAAAATCATGGTTTTAGAGTTCTAAACGGACGAAACTGGTTCAATGCTTCAACGGATAGAATTTGCTAGGAATTTGGCAAGTATAGGACTTCTGCTCAAGATTGAATTGTTAATCTTTCTAATTGTGCAAAGTATTGAAACCATACCTGAACTTTCATATGAAGTCATATTGATGAACCAGGTTCTTCATTTAGAATTCTCTTGAACATGCCTCAAATGCCATAATAGAATTTTTTTGTAAGAGATCAATCAGTCATATATACATATGTTACAGGAGTATACTAATTAAAGTATGAGACTGGGTAAGAATTAATCTAGACATTTACACAAAGTTAGAATTCCTAGCCAATTTTTTTTAATATTCTGAGCTGGACCTATTATGTGATCTTAATCATCCCTAATTCCAACCTGTTCCTCTCAAAGTTTTCTCTATTCAGTGCTTTAGTGAAGATGTCAGCAATTTGCTTATCAGTAGCACAGAATTCTATGGAGATCAGACCTTTCTCATAGTTGTCTCTTAAGAAATAGTGCCTAACATCTATGTGCTTAGTCCTTTTATGAAGAATTGGGTTCTTTGTCATAGTTATAGCACTAGTGTTATCACAGAATATAGGAATGCAACCTACTTCTATACCAAAATCTACCAGCTACTGTTTGATCCATAGCTATTGAGCACAACAAGAAGCAACAACAACATATTCAGCTTCAGCAGTTGACAAGGCCACAGAATTTTGCTTTTTAGTATCCCATGACACAAGACATGAACCAAGGAAGTATGCCATACCTGAGGTGCTCTTCCTATCCACTAGAAAACCTGCATAATCAGCATCAGCATATCTTACTAGATTGAAATTGCTACCTTTGGGATACCAAAGACACAGGTCAGTGGTGCCTTTCAAGTATCTTAGTATCCTTTAGACAACAGTTAGGTGGGACTCTTTAGGATTTGCCTGAACGCGAGAACAAAGCCCTACACTGAAAACAATGTCAGGTCTGCTAGCAGTAAGATACAAGAGTGAACCAATCATACCCCTATACAACTTTTGATCAACTAATGAACCAGGTTCATCAATATCCAATTTAGTGGCAGTTGCAATGAGTGTGTCTATTTCTTTAGATTCTTCCATTTTAAACTTTTTTATTAGCTCCTTTGCATACTTCTGCTGATGGATCATGGTTCCATTTAGACTTTGTTTGATCTGTAAGCCTAAGAAGAAGTTAAGCTCACCCATCATGCTCATTTCAAACTCACTCCCCATTAATTTTGCAAAGTCCTTACTTAGCTTATTAGTAGTGGCCCCAAATATTATGTCATCAACATATATTTGTACAACAAGGAGATCCTTACCTTTTCCCCTTAAGAATAAGGTACTATCAATTTTACCTCTTTTGTAACCATGCTCCAGCAGGAATTTGGACAATCGTTCATACCATGTTCTTAGGGCCTGCTTGAGTCCATAGAGAGCCTTATCTAACTTGTACACATGCTCAGGACATTCCTTGCTCTCAAACCCTGGAGGTTGTTTCACAAACACTTCTTCTTTCAGGTAGCCATTCAGGAAGGCACTTTTGACATCCATTTGATGATGAGTGAATTCCATGTGTGTTGCAAAGGCTATGAGGAGTCTGATTGAATCTAGTCTTGCAACTGGAGCAAAGATCGCACCATAGTGTATGCCATCCTCTTGGCTGTAACCTTGGACCACCAGTCTTGCCTTGTTTCTTGTAACTGTTTCGTCTTCATCGAGTTTGTTTCTGAAGACCCACTTTGTAACAATGACTGATCTGTCCTTGGGTCTTGGAACTAGATACCAAACTTGATTTCTTGTAAACCGATTAAGTTCATCTTGCATTGCATTTACCCAATCTGCATCCTACAAAGCCTCAACAACATTTTTAGGCTCAATAGGAGATAAAAAGGCATCAAAAGCACATAGAATCTTTAATTGTGATCTAGTATTCACTCAGATGTTGGATCAGTGATAATGTTCTAAATAGGATGAGAACTTTGATACTTGTGAGGTTTCACAACCAACTGGTTTCTGCTAGATGTTTCACCCATGTTTTGTTGCTGAGGAACAGGGTCATGAACAAGTTCTTTTAGGGGATTTATTTCAATTCCTCCTTGATTAGTTCCCCATGTTAGGTTGCCCTAGATGGGAGAACCTGTTCCATCACCTATTCCTTCTTTTGGTGCCACTTTGACTTGTGCTGAGGCTTCAGTCAGATCCTTTACCAATCCAATGGCTTCATCTTCGTGTTCCTGTCTCTCAGAAAGAATGTTAGTTTCATCAAATACTACATGTACACTTTCTTCTACACACAAAGTTCTTTTATTGAACACTTTATATGCTTTGCTATGTGAAGAATATCCCAAGAATACTCCCTCATCACTTCTGGGATCAAACTTACCTAGGGAGTCTTTTCCATTATTGTGCACAAAGCACTTGCAACCAAATGCCCTAAGATGGGATATATTTGGTTTTCTCCCTTTAAGTAACTCATAGGGAGTCTTCTCTACAAGAGGTCTAGTCATGCATCTATTGATAATGTAACATGCAGTGTTATAGCCTCTGCCCAGATGCTATGGGGCAATTTACAAGAAAGAAGCATAGTCACAGCCATGTCTTCAAGAGTCCTATTCTTTCTTTCAACTACTCCATTTTGTTGAGGTGTCCTAGGAGCATAGAAGTTATGATCTATACCATTTTCATCACAAAATTCAGCAAACTTAGCATTCTCAAATTCAGTTCTGTGATCAGACCTAATTGATGCAAGTTGATTTCCTAATTGTTTCTGAGTTTTTCGAACAAAGGCAGTAAACATGTCAAATGCTTCATCTTTAGATGTTAGAAACAGTACCCAGGTAAATCTAGAATAATCATCAACAAGTACCATTACATATTTCTTTCCACCTCTGCTCATGGTTCTCATTGGACCACATAGATCTATATAGACCAGTTCCAACGACTTGGTTGTTCTTACCATTTCTTACTTTTGAAGGAGGATCTTACCTGCTTCCCCCTTGCACAAGCCTCACAAACTTTGTCTTCCTTGAACTTGATGTTAGGTAACCCTATCACCAAGTCCTCAGAGACCAACTTGTTTAGCTGATTCAGACTGGCATGACCAAGTCTTTTGAGCCACAAGAGGGGATCATTATCCAGCACACTTACGCAGATTAGTTCATTTTTTGAGAGAGTGGACAAATCTACAATGTAAATATTGTTAACTTTTTTTCCCTGCAAAACAATCTTGTCAGTGGTAAGATTAATCACAAAGCATTTAGTAGAGGTAAATGCTACAAGGTTATCTCTGTCACACAGTTGTGACACACTGATTAGGCTGTATTTCAAGCCATTTATCAATTAGACATTCTCAATGGAGTGAGAGTCTGTCTCACCTACCTTTCCAACCCCAATGATATCACCTTTCTTCCCATTTCTGTCTAGTTCATGTTTTACCTTCCCTAGATCTTGTTTTAGTACTCTTATCTGCTCATCTTTCCTGTGTAGCTCATCCTTCATTTTTCCTAAGTTTTCTTCTAGGGTGAGATGAGTGTGATCAGCTTTCTTCTTTCCTGTTCCTAGTTTTAGTTTTACGTTCTCAAACCTAAGTTCTAGGACACTAGTGTCAAGTTCAAGAACAAGGTTCTTCAACACAGTATTTTCACTTTTACTCTCATTAGCCCTAGACTCTAGATTTTTGCACTTCGCTTTTAGGATCATACATTCCCTAGATAGCTCTTCCTTTTCATTGTTAATTATCTCAAACTCATCAATGAAATCCTGCAATAGCTCAGATAACCTTTCTTTAGATAGGAATTTAATCTTGTCTTTGAGATGAAGAATACTTACCTCTTGTTCATCATCTGATTCTCCTATGGCCATAGGAGCTTGTTCATCTCCAACTTCATCTTCTGATTCCTCATTTGATGTTTCTCCTCAAGCAGCAACCATAGCCTTTGTTGATCCTTTGTTCCTTTTTGGTTGAACCTGTTCCTTCTTCCTACTCCTTCATTCATCCCTTTCCGTATTCTGCTCAATTTCCCTTTGAGGGTATCTTGATCATGTGATTAGTCTTACCATACTTGTAGTAGCCCTCAATGGTCTGTTTTGCAGGAGCCCTTAGCTTGTTGAAGGTTGTACCTCTTGAAGAACCCTTTCCTCTCATCAAGTAATTTTTGAAATTTCTAGTGATCATAGCCATTTCATCATCCTCCAGATCTGAACCTTCAGTAATTTTGAGAGCCAGACTTCTTTTCTTCTTGGGTGCATCCATTTTCATGGTCTGCCTTCTTAGTTCATAGGCAGTAGGGTTTCCTATTATTTCATCCAGTTTGAGGGTAGCAATATTCTTTTATTCCTGAATAGCAGTGATTTTGCTTTCCCAAGAGACTGGCAGAACCCTAGTCAAAATCTTCTCAACTTTAAGTTCATTTGTCAGTATGGTGAACCTTGTATACATCTCTTGGATAGTTTCTCCTTCCTTCATGGTGAAGTTCTCATACTGGGAGTACAACAGTGTTCCTCTAGACCTCTTCACATGAGGTGTTCCTTCATGAGCCACTTGCAGAGTTCCCAGATTTCCTTGGCAGTAGTATAACTTTGAATTCTACTATACTCATCTGGACCTAGTCCACACACAAGCTATTTCTTGGCCTCGTCATTTTTCTCTCACTTCTTCAGGTCTTCAGTAGTGTAGTCAGACCTTGTCTTAGGCACATACACTCCTTCAGTATTCTTCTTTGTAGTTGATAGAAGACCATCAGTGACTATATCCTAGAGCTCATAGTCTTCTCCTATGATGTGATCCCTCATCCTGTTCTTCCACCAAGAATAGTACTGACCATTGAAAAGTGGAGGCCTAGCAGTGGATTGCCCTTCCCAGTTCCCAGGTGGTGCACTCATGTTGATCTTTTCCTAAGGTGTTAGCCTCCTCGAGGATAACTAGCTCTAATACCAATTGATGTTTTAAGTGGCAATACCACACAAGAGGGGGGGGGTGATTTGTGTGGTACCCAATTTTTGATATAGAAGAACCAGGTTCTTCTAGGTGTTCTAACTACTACTGTTTGCGAAATTAAAAGTACATAAAATAAAGAACACAGAGATTTTTACGTGGAAAACACCTGGTTCAAAAGGTGAAAAAACCACGACCTACTACTCAGTAGGATTTTCCCCAACACTTCACTAAATCACTGAGGCAAAACAGCATTTACAAAACTCTTTGTAAACCTAAGGATTACCTCTAATCCCGTTGTAGCAACCAACCTCTAATTGTTGTGACAACTTCAAGTTAGCCTATAACTTGAACTCTCAAAGTACCTAATACAATTGCTTCTATGAATGATGGAAAGGTACAACTTTGAACCACCTACTTCAATTCAACTAGAAAAAAAACATAATGGAACTGGTTCTTCAATCTCGTTTAAGTAGCTTCAGGAGTGCACAGTCAAATATCACATAAATTGCTTGCAAAATCGCCTTGCTCTTTTGCTTTCAATTTAGTTAAATTGTGCAATCATGTAAAAGATAACAATCACTGTTATTTAATGAGTTAGTAATTATAGTTTTATTGACACTCAATTGCTGATCTTCCATCGAAGTTGAGTCCTTGAACAACACAAACTCCAACACTATCTTTTATCCGGATTGTGTTCTCTTCACATAAGGAGACTTTCTCCCCTTATACAATATGCAACATTTTCGATCAGATCAGGAGATATTGTTTCTTGATCAGTAGGACTTATCTTCTTCACATGCATCTCACATGTATAGGTTGATCATGACTGTGCTTCACATGATGGACCTGGTCCATGACTGAGTTCATTTGTCATTCTTCAAAACATCACCTGTTCTTGGTCCAACACTAAGAGTCAGCCTAAAACCCTCCCTCTTATAGGAATAGTAGTCCTAAACTCCTCCGGGATTGATAGGAATGGGACGGGTAATAGCATGCAATAGAGGTCGAGACCAATCCGCGCTTTAATACCTTAATGGGGTGGGAAGTGTAGATATGGATATGATGACCGATGCGCTAATACCACGTGTATCCCCTTTTCTGAGGAGTGTCATACCGGTTATTGCATTTAGGTGATCCATATTATAAACAAACCTAGGACCCCCTTTTATTTTTTACAAGCATGTTTAGTCTATAAATCTTTCAAACCTTGCCTTTCAATATTGGTTTCAAATGCTTGTGTGTTTAACTTAAATCCCCTCTTACTTGAGCCTTACTTTTTTACTTTCTAATTGCATAAATTCACAAAAACTATATGGCCGGGAACCATACTAGTTGATCCTGAGGGGTGCCTAACACCTTCCCCTTAGGATAATTTCTAGCCCTTACCCAATCTCTTGTTATCAAACATAGTTGTAAATGAACTCTATTGGTGTCCTAATGCACCTCAAATAATTAGGTGGCGACTCTTCAAAATACCCAGTTCCCAAAGAGGAAATGAGTCATTACACCCTATGAATGTTGAAACCCGGAAACTTCTCTCTGTTTGGAAGGGGGGGGGGAAGGGGGCGTGACACATCCTATATGTCCTGTAGCCTCCTGTCTATAAGTTTGGTGTGCAACACACCCATAAACAAGACTCTACTAGACATGGTCTGCAGACATCCTAGGACAGAACTGCTCTGATACCACTTTTGTCACGACCCAAATCGAAGGGCTACGATGGGTACCCGACTCCTACCTGTCAAACACCCCTAAGCATGCGTCTAAGCTATAAACCTGATCAACATCTACTGAATTTCGAGAATAACATACATGAAGGAAACTTGTCCAAAAGACATATATACATATACATGCAGATTATAGTGGGCGAGCCGACAAGGCTGCGATAGACAACTATATACACAAAAATGAAAGCCAACAAGGACACATACTATCCAACTGTACATAACTGTCTACAGAACTCTATTAGAAATACAATTGTACAAATACGGGACTGAGCCACATCATATATATAAATATATATATATATATATATATATATATATATATATATATATATATCATACCAAAATCAAAGCAGCTCTAGATCAAGTGGAGCATGCCAACTCTCGTTAATCAAAGAGCCTAATAAGGGGGACCGTCAGCTTGCCTACATGCATTTGCGGGCATGAAATGCAGGCCCCGTGAAATAGGGCGTCAATGGAGTGAGAGTCTGTCTCACCTACCTTTCCAACCCCAATGATATCACCTTTCTTCCCATTTCTGTCTAGTTCATGTTTTACCTTCCCTAGATCTTGTTTTAGTACTCTTATCTGCTCATCTTTCCTGTGTAGCTCATCCTTCATTTTTCCTAAGTTTTCTTCTAGGGTGAGATGAGTGTGATCAGCTTTCTTCTTTCCTGTTCCTAGTTTTAGTTTTACGTTCTCAAACCTAAGTTCTAGGACACTAGTGTCAAGTTCAAGAACCAGGTTCTTCAACACAGTATTTTCACTTTTACTCTCATTAGCCCTAGACTCTAGATTTTTGCACTTCGCTTTTAGGATCATACATTCCCTATATAGCTCTTCCTTTTCATTGTTAATTGTCTCAAACTCATCAATGAAATCCTGCAATAGCTCAGATAACCTTTCTTTAGATAGGAATTTAATCTTGTCTTTGAGATGAAGAATACTTACCTCTTGTTCATCATCTGATTCTCCTATGGCCATAGGAGCTTGTTCATCTCCAACTTCATCTTCTGATTCCTCATTTGATGTTTCTCCTCAAGCAGCAACCATAGCCTTTGTTGATCCTTTGTTCCTTTTTGGTTGAACCTGTTCCTTCTTCCTACTCCTTCATTCATCCCTTTCCATATTCTGCTCAATTTCCCTTTGAGGGTATCTTGATCATGTGATTAGTCTTACCATACTTGTAGTAGCCCTCAATGGTCTGTTTTGCAGGAGCCCTTAGCTTGTTGAAGGTTGTACCTCTTGAAGAACCCTTTCCTCTCATCAAGTAATTTTTGAAATTTCTAGTGATCATAGCCATTTCATCATCCTCCAGATCTGAACCTTCAGTAATTTTGAGAGCCAGACTTCTTTTCTTCTTGGGTGCATCCATTTTCATGGTCTGCCTTCTTAGTTCATAGGCAGTAGGGTTTCCTGTTATTTCATCCAGTTTGAGGGTAGCAATATTCTTTTATTCCTGAATAGCAGTGATTTTGCTTTCCCAAGAGACTGGCAGAACCCTAGTCAAAATCTTCTCAACTTTAAGTTCATTTGTCAGTATGGTGAACCTTGTATACATCTCTTGGATAGTTTCTCCTTCCTTCATGGTGAAGTTCTCATACTGGGAGTACAACAGTGTTCCTGTAGACCTCTTCACATGAGTTGTTCCTTCATGAGCCACTTGCAGAGTTCCCAGATTTCCTTGGCAGTAGTATAACTTTGAATTCTACTATACTCATCTGGACCTAGTCCACACACAAGCTATTTCTTGGCCTCGTCATTTTTCTCCCACTTCTTCAGGTCTTCAGTAGTGTAGTCAGACCTTGTCTTAGGCACATACACTCCTTCAGTATTCTTCTTTGTAGTTGATAGAAGACCATCAGTGACTATATCCTAGAGCTCATAGTCTTCTCCTATGATGTGATCCCTCATCCTGTTCTTCCACCAAGAATAGTACTGACCATTGAAAAGTGGAGGCCTAGCAGTGGATTGCCCTTCCCAGTTCCCAGGTGGTGCACTCATGTTGATCTTTTCCTAAGGTGTTAGCCTCCTCGAGGATAACTAGCTCTAATACCAATTGATGTTTTAAGTGGCAATACCACACAAGAGGGGGGGGGTGATTTGTGTGGTACCCAATTTTTGATATAGAAGAACCAGGTTCTTCTAGGTGTTCTAACTACTACTGTTTGCGAAATTAAAAGTACATAAAATAAAGAACACAGAGATTTTTACGTGGAAAACACCTGGTTCAAAAGGTGAAAAAACCACGACCTACTACTCAGTAGGATTTTTCCCAACACTTCACTAAATCACTGAGGCAAAACAGCATTTACAAAACTCTTTGTAAACCTAAGGATTACCTCTAATCCCGTTGTAGCAACCAACCTCTAACTGTTGTGACAACTTCAAGTTAGCCTATAACTTGAACTCTCAAAGTACCTAATACAATTGCTTCTATGAATGATGGAAAGGTACAACTTTGAACCACCTACTTCAATTCAACTAGAAAAAAAACATAATGGAACTGGTTCTTCAATCTCGTTTAAGTAGCTTCAGGAGTGCACAGTCAAATATCACATAAATTGCTTGCAAAATCGCCTTGCTCTTTTGCTTTCAATTTAGTTAAATTGTGCAATCATGTAAAAGATAACAATCACTGTTATTTAATGAGTTAGTAATTATAGTTTTATTGACACTCAATTGCTGATCTTCCATCGAAGTTGAGTCCTTGAACAACACAAACTCCAACACTATCTTTTATCCGGATTGTGTTCTCTTCACATAAGGAGACTTTCTCCCCTTATACAATATGCAACATTTTCGATCAGATCAGGAGATATTGTTGCTTGATCAGTAGGACTTATCTTCTTCACATGCATCTCACATGTATAGGTTGATCATGACTGTGCTTCACATGATGGACCTGGTCCATGACTGAGTTCATTTGTCATTCTTCAAAACATCACCTGTTCTTGGTCCAACACTAAGAGTCAGCCTAAAACCCTCCCTCTTATAGGAATAGTAGTCCTAAACTCCTCCGGGATTGATAGGAATGGGACGGGTAATAGCATGCAATAGAGGTCGAGACCAATCCGCGCTTTAATACCTTAATGGGGTGGGAAGTGTAGATATGGATATGATGACCGATGCGCTAATACCACGTGTATCCCCTTTTCTGAGGAGTGTCATACCGGTTATTGCATTTAGGTGATCCATATTATAAACAAACCTAGGACCCCCTTTTATTTTTTACAAGCATGTTTAGTCTATAAATCTTTCAAACCTTGCCTTTCAATATTGGTTTCAAATGCTTGTGTGTTTAACTTAAATCCCCTCTTACTTGAGCCTTACTTTTTTACTTTCTAATTGCATAAATTCACAAAAACTATATGGCCGGGAACCATACTAGTTGATCCTGAGGGGTGCCTAACACCTTCCCCTTAGGATAATTTCTAGCCCTTACCCAATCTCTTGTTATCAAACATAGTTGTAAATGAACTCTATTGGTGTCCTAATGCACCTCAAATAATTAGGTGGCGACTCTTCAAAATACCCAGTTCCCAAAGAGGAAATGAGTCATTACACCCTATGAATGTTGAAACCCGGAAACTTCTCTCTGTTTGGAAGGGGGGGGGGAAGGGGGCGTGACACATCCTATATATCCTGTAGCCTCCTGTCTATAAGTTTGGTGTGCAACACACCCATAAACAAGACTCTACTAGACATGGTCTGCAGACATCCTAGGACAGAACTGCTTTGATACCACTTTTGTCACGACCCAAATCGAAGGGCTACGATGGGTACCCGACTCCTACCTGTCAAACACCCCTAAGCATGCGTCTAAGCTATAAACCTGATCAACATCTACTGAATTTCGAGAATAACATACATGAAGGAAACTTGTCCAAAAGACATATATACATATACATGCAGATTATAGTGGGCGAGCCGACAAGGCTGCGATAGACAACTATATACACAAAAATGAAAGCCAACAAGGACACATACTATCCAACTGTACATAACTGTTTACAGAACTCTATTAGAAATACAATTGTACAAATACGGGACTGAGCCACATCATATATATATATATATATATATATATATATATCATACCAAAATCAAAGCAGCTCTAGATCAAGTGGAGCATGCCAACTCTCGTTAATCAAAGAGCCTAATAAGGGGGACCGTCAGCTTGCCTACATGCATTTGCGGGCATGAAATGCAGGCCCCGTGAAATAGGGCGTCACTACAAAAAATGTACCGAGTATGTAAGGCATAAAAATAAGTATGTAAAAGACATAGATGAAACATGGAATAAAGAAATTCATCTGTAAATCTGAGTAACTTTGTAAATTCTGAAACATTAATAATGTCATGCTCGTGCATATAAATATCATGTCATGCATAGGTATGGGTGTACATAATATCATCAAGCCTCTGAGGGAGTCCCATCATATTGTCTCGGTCACCGTGGGCAATATCATCAACATATACCAACTGATCAGGTGGTGGTGCGTATATAAAGACATAACCTTATATAACGTCATCTGGTCATGGGTCAATGTACATGTATAAATGAATGAAATGCATGAAAAATATGTAATAATTTCAATATTCCTTCCAGATAAACTTTTTTCAACTGCGTATTATTCTAAGACCCATGAACAAAATATATAATAATATGTCACATGGGGAATCAATAACACAGAGACCCCTAATATTTCTATGAATAAAATAGTTTATGAAAACTGTGTATTTGCTCGTTTCTTCTGTATAACTTGGATCATGCCAAAAAGAAAAAGGGGATAGCCTTAACATACATGGAGTAGGGAAAATACGTATAATATTATTGGCGAAGATTGCACCGTACTCTTTTAGAACTGTAAAATTTTACGTTGTTGTGATTCTAACAATTCTGGTTGTTAAGTGTAGAAAGTCAGAATTTGTTGAAACTTTTGGTAATGGCAACGTTCTGTTTCATGGTAAGACTTCCTATTATCAATTCATTTCTAAGTCCTAATGGTAGTAGATTTACTTCCCCCACCCTTTAGAAACATTCATCCTCGAATGTTAATACTCTGGGATATATATAACTTTGGCAGAGTCGCCTTTGTAACAATACTACTCTAAAATCTTCTTGAGAGAACTTAATAATTTGATTCCACATAGGAACAAAATCATCAATAACGACAATGGCCTCACACGACGAATGATAATAACCATCACAAGAATTCATACACGTACCTTGAGGTTATGACATCTTAGTCATATCCTTTCCTGGAAGAGGAAATAAGTAGGGATATCTAGACATCATGTCTTCCTCAGCCTCCCAAGTCATTTCTTCCACTTTGTTGTTCCTCCTAAGTACTTTCATGGAGGCTACCTCCTTATTCCATAGCTTGTGGATTTGTCAGTGTATGATGGTAACCAGAATTTCCTCGTAAGACAAGTCCTCTATAATCTGTACATCATTCGTGGGCACCAGTCGGGTAGGATTGCCAATGCACTTCTGTAACATAGATACGTGAAAAACCAGATGGACAGACTCCAATTCGGAGGGAAATTCTAACTCATAAGCTACTTGGCCCACTCTCCGAATGATCCTATAAGTCCCAATATATCGTGTGCTAAGTTTACCTTTCTTGCCAAACCTCATCACACCATTCATAGGTGACACCTTTAAGAATACCCAGTCATTACCCAGAACTTTAAACCTCGTCGATGCACATCAGAATATGACTTCTGACGACTCTGAGATGTCACCAATCGATCCCCGATAAGCTTTACTTTTTCTACGGTTTACTGAAGCAGGTTTGGCCAATGTAGCCCAGATTCTCCAACATCAAACCACCATATAGGAGATCTGCACCTGTGCCCATACAAAGCCTCGTACGGAGCCATCTGGATACTGGAGTGGTAACTGTAATTATACGCAAACTCAATAAGAGGTAGATGTTCATCCCAACTTCTCTTAAAATCCAATACACATGCTCGTAACATATCCCCGAGCGTCTTAATTGTGCACTCGACTTGTCCATTAGTCTGTGAAAAGTTGTGCTGAGATTTACCTGAGTTACTAGACCTCTTTGAAATGACCTCCAAAAATGTGCGGTAAACTGGGCCCCACGGTAAGATATAATAGATACCGGTACTTCGTGTAGTCATACTATCTCTTTTATATATAACTTTGCATAATCTTCTATTGTATATGTAGATCTGACCGGTAGGAAATGAGCTGATTTCGTGAGACTATCGACTATTACCTATATGGAATTGAACTTACGGTGAGAACGAGGTAAACCCGTGACAATGTCCATGTTTATCTTCTCCCATTTCCATGTCGGGATCTCTATAGTCTACATTAGCCCTCCAGGATTCTGGTGCTCTATCTTCACCTGTTGGCAACTAGGACACTGAGCAACAAACTCAGTAATGTTCT
This sequence comes from Nicotiana sylvestris, assembly GCF_000393655.2. Taxonomy (NCBI): domain Eukaryota; kingdom Viridiplantae; phylum Streptophyta; class Magnoliopsida; order Solanales; family Solanaceae; genus Nicotiana; species Nicotiana sylvestris. The sequence goes on along the minus strand of NC_091058.1, from coordinate 195,698,703 downwards.
TCTTCATATCATTCCACCAATACACCTCCTTAATGTCATGATACATCTTTGTTGACCCAGGGTGAATGGAATGCCACGAATAATGTGCCTCTAACATAATCATGTCTCGTCTCCCTACTACATCTGAAACACACAAACGACCCCAGTATATGATAACTCCACCTCCCTTGAGTTCTAACAATGGCTTCTTCTTCTGCGGAACTTGCTCTCTCAACTTGACCAACTTCGGGTCATTGTACTGCCTCTCCTTTACTTCCGCTATGAGAGATAATTTTGTAGTATTCTGGAATACAACTCCACCATTGTTAGAGTTTACTAACCGAACTCCCAAACAAGCCAATTTATGAATCACTCTAGTTAATTGACTTTTTCCGCCCTCCGCACGTGCAAAGCTACCCATAGATCGGCTACTTAAGGCGTCTGCTACAGCATTAGCTTTCCCTGGATGGTAGAGAATGTTAACATCATAATCTTTCAATAACTCAAGCCATTGCCTCTATCGTAAATTCAACTCTTTTTGCTTGTAGATATATTGCAGGCTTTTATGATTTGTGAAAACATTAACATTCACACCATATAAATAATGCCGCCATATCTTAAGTGCATGGACAACCGCAGCTAACTCAAGGTCTTGGGTCGGATAATTCCGCTCATGCTTCCTTAACTGCCTTGAATCATACGCAATTACTTTCCCATGTTGCATCAAGACACAAACTAATCCAATTCTTGAAGCTTCAAAATAGATAACATAACCATCAGTTCCTTCTGGGAGCTTTAGAATCGATGCTGAAGTTAATCTATCCTTCAATGCCTAGAAACTCAGTTCGCAAGCATCAATCCATTGAAACTTTTCTCCCTTATGAGTCAACTTGGTCAAAGGTGCTGAAAGGGACAAAAATCTCTCTACAAATCTCCTGTAATAGCCTGCCAAACCGAGAATGCTACGAATATCCGTTAGGGTTGTGGTTCTAGGCCAAGTCTTTACTGCCTCAATCTTTTGTGAATCCACCCGGATGCCTTCACCCGAAATGATATGCCCAAGGAAAGCTACAAAGTTTAACCAGAATTCACATTTGGAGCATTTTGCATACAACTTCCCTTTTTGCAGAGTTTTGAGCACAATATGCAAATGATCTGCATGTTCAGCCTCTAAACGAGAATACACCAATATATCATCGATAAATACAATTACAAATTGAACCAAAAAGGGCCTGAACACATGGTTCATCAAATCCATGAATACTGCTTGGGCATCGGTCAAACCGAACAACATAACATGAAACTCAAAGTGCTCGTATCTGGTCTTAAATGTTGTCTTTGGAATATCTTCATCTTTAACCCTTACCTGATGGTACCCGGACCTCGAGTCTATCTTTGAAAAACACTTGGCACCTCGCAACTGATCAAATAAATCGTCAATCCTTGGGAGCGGGTACTTATTCTTTATCGTCACCTTATTCAACTATCTATAATCAATACATATCCATAAGGAACCATCTTTCTTCCTCACAAATAACACATGTACTCCCCATGGTGATGAACTATGTCTGATAAAACCTTTCTCAAGCAAGTCCCTTAGTTGTTCCTTTAACTCTTTTAGCTCTACCGGGGCCATTCTATAGGGAGTAATTGATATTGGATGAGTATCTGGTAGTAGGTCAATGGAAAATTCAATTTCTCGCTTTGGCGGAAGACCCGGAAGCTCATCGAAAAAAACATTGGGGAACTTATTATCCATAGGGATGGATTGTACAGTTGGTGACTTTGCTTCCATATCCTGAACCCGAACTAAGTGATAAATACAACCCTTGCTGATCATCTTCCTTGCCTTGAGATAGGAAATAAATCTTCCTCTCAGCGACATCGTATTACCTTTCTGCTCCAAAAAAGGCTCCCCTGGAAATTGAAATCGGACTATCTTTGCTCTACAATCAACGTTGGCATGACAAGAAGCCAACCAATCCATACCCATTATAACATCAAATTCTACTATATCTAACTCTAATAGATCTGATACGGTGGATCGACCATGAACTATTATTATACAAACCCTATATACTCACTTAGCTATTATTGAGTCCCTAACAGGTGTAGACACTTCAAAAGGTTTAACCAATTCAGGTGTTGTTCCAAACTTACTAGCAACCAACGGTGTAACGTATGATATGATGGAACCTGGGTCAATCAGTGCATATACATCATATGAGGAGACTGATAATATACCTGTGACAACATCAGGCAATGACTCCAAATCTTGTCATCTTGCCAATGCATAAATGCGGTTTTAAGGACTGGATGAACTAGATGCTCCCCCTCTGCCTATACCACGACCTATTGGTTCTCGTGAACCTTGCCTAGGGGGCGTACTGATGATGACAAACCATCTACAGATCCCGCTGGCTGAGCTATGCTTGAATCACCTCTCGTCGGACAATCCCTCATAATGTGGCCCGGATAACCACAAGTATAACAAACACCTAATCCCCTATGGCACTGCTCGGCATGTTGCTTACCACACTAGAACATCGTGGCAAGGGTGGCCTGATCTGACTGGACTCATCCCTATATTGAGAACCTGTGGCCCTAAAATTCTGACCAGACCCTGAATATATGGAACGATCAAATATCTTACCACCAAATTAAGGGGGTGCGCTAGCCGATAGGTAAGTTGGATACCTTGGGTACTGTTTCCTCAGACCACCTCAAAACTCACCAAAAGGACCCGAAGGCCTCACTCTCTATTCTGGGCCCTATCATGCTCATGATCCATCCTCTGCTTCTGCTTACTCTGCTCTACAACCTGAGTGTATGCCTTAATATGAGAAATATCCATGTCCGACTGAAGTGAAACTGACATACAATCATTAAGCAAGTGCGGCTCTAATCCCATCATGAACCGGTGAACCCGATCATCTATCTTAGATACAATAGTGGGAGCCAACCAAGCCAATGAATCAAAGTAAAGATTGTACTCCCGGACACTCATGTTACCTTGACAAAGGGTCAAGAACTTATCAACTCTAGCCCGCCTAAGCTCTGGTGGTAGATAATGACAAAGAAAAGCTTTTGTATACTCCTGCTATACTACTGGAGGGGCATCCTCACCTCTGGACAATTACCAAGACTCGTACCAATTAACTGCGACATTTCGGAGTCTATAGGAAGCTAGCTCAACTGACTCAATCATAGTGGCCTTTATTACCCTAAACGTCCTCTGCATTATATAAATAAATACATAAGGGTCCTCATTTGTATCTGCCCCAATGAATACCGGAGGGTCTAAATTAAAGAAGTCATGAACCCTCGCATTGACGGACCTATCTGCATGACCAATACCTACTTCCAGATGCCAACCCTGTGTGGATACTAATCGGGTTAATAGCTGAATAGCATATCTCATCTCCTGACCCGGTGCATCTAGCTGAGGGGATGGACGTACAGGGGCGGGCGCTGGAGCTAGTGCCCGTCAGAACTCTTTAAAAAGGGTAGGGTTTTTGAAGTCTAAGATGGAATCTAACTATGAAACTCTACCCGAGCGCTAGTAACTCGTGGTGCTCGACTAGTAGTCTCACAATCCATGGACTTTCCCTTCTGGGAAGTTGTACTCTTTTGAGGCATTGCTAAAATATATCATATCATTAGGAACATGAATTCTTGTATCGCACGATCTGAGATAAAAAAAAAGAGGATAACATCCTATATGTCCTGTAGCCTCCTGTCTATAAGTGTGGTACACAACACACCCATAAAAAAGACTCTACTAGACACAGTCTATAGATAATCCTAGGACAAAACTGCTCTACCACTTTTGTCACGACCCAAACTGAAGGGCTACGACGGGTTCCCGAGTCCTACCTATCAAGAACCCCTAAGTATGAGTCTAAGTTATAAACCTGATCAACATGTGCTGAGTTACGAGAATAAAATACATGAAGGAAACTTGTCCAAAAGACATATATACATATACATGCGGATTATAGTGGGCGAGCCGACAAGGCCGCGATAGACAACTATATACCCAAAACTGAAAGCCGACAAGGCCACATACTATCCAATTGTACATAGCTGCCTACAGATCTGTATTAGAAATACAACTATACAAATACGGGACTGGGCCATATCATATATATATATATATATACACATATATATCATACAAAATCAAAGCAACTCTGCATCAAGTGGAACACGCCAAATATTACTGATCAGGGATATTAATAAAGGGGACTGTCAGCTTGCCTACCTACACTTGCGGGCATAAAATGTAGGCCTCGTGAAATAGGGCATCAGTACCAAAAATGTACTGAGTATGTAAGGCATGAAAATCAGTACGTAAAAGACATTGATGAAACATGAAATAAAGAAATCCTTCTGTAAATCTGAATAACTTTGTAAATTCTGAAACATTTATAATGTCATGCTCATGCATATAAATGTCATGTCATGCATAGATATGGGTGTACATAATATCATCAAGCCTCTGAGGGCATCCCATCATATCATCTCGGCCACTGTTGGCTATATCATCAACATATACCAACTGATCAGGTGGTGGTGCGTATATAATGTCGTAACCTTTTTCCCATATCTCCCATATATATATATATATATATATATATATATATATATGTGTGTGTGTGTGTGTGTGTGTGTGTGTGTGTGTGTGTATGTGTGTGTGTGTGTGCGTGTGTACATATAAATATGTGTATATAACACCATCTGGTCATGGGTCAATGTACATGTATAAATGAATGAAATGCACGAAAAATATTTAATAATCTCAATATTCCTTCCGAATAAACTTTGTCAACTATGTATTATTCTGAGACCCATGAATAGAAAATATAATAATATGTTACATGGGGAATCAGGAACACCAAGACCCATAGTATTTCTGTGAATATAATCGTTTATGAAAACTGTATATTTGCTAGTTTCTTCTATATAGCTTGGATCATGGCAAAAAGAAAGAGGGTATAGCCTTAACAAACATGGAGTAGGAAAAACTTCGTATAATATTCTTGGCGGAGATTGCACCATGCTCATTTAGAACCGCAAAATTTTACGTTGCTACGATTCTAACAATTCTCGTTGATAAGTGTTGAGAATTAGAATTTGTTGAAACTTTTGGTAATGGCAACGTTATGTTTCTTGGTAAGACTTCCTATTATCAATTCATTTCTATGTCCTAATGATAGGAGATAGACTAAGATTGGTGTTATTGATTGTTGTAATGTGTAAGACATGTCTCCTAAGCTACCTATTCAAGTTTTGTTGTAGTATCTTGTCACCTAATTAAAGGTAACTTAAGAGTCATCTTTTTGGAAGGTGGCTTGCTGTCATGTGGGGTGGGGGGGGCGGGGGGATTTAGTTTTTAACCAATTATTAGGTAATTAGGTTATGTCACATTGCTCGGTAATTAATCAGTTACCCGCATAATTTAAAAATTACCTCAAATTACCTAAAATTCTAGTTATTTTTAATATAGTTTATATATAATTTATACATTATACTACCATGGTCATATGGTACCTTGAATAGTACTAGTTTATAATTATCGGGTATTATCGCTCAACCCGTATTTTATCAAAAATTGGCCACTTTCAACGAAACTTATTTTCTTTAGTTCGTGTACCCTTTATCCTTCATGACACTTACTTATCGCTTGTTATAAATAGCATAAATATGTTAAGATTAAGATAATCTCATCCCCGAGTCTAGTCAACTAACTAATGGCAAAAAAAATTTTAACATACGAAAACGCGATATGCAACATCGAGCTACTTCCTCCCTCAGCTGCCTGCAGTCATGGTCTTATGGCCATGTGTGTCATGATATTTACACACCAAGTTTGGATTCCTTTGAGAAGGATCGGTTTGTATAGGCTTGGGCCACTTGGTGTCTTTGATTCTTCCAATAGATGCACTGAATTTATATTCTAACAACCGAGGTGCTTCCACGGGGTCGGTATGCTTATCAAAACCATGCTTACTCATATGTCCTCGAGGATTTTGTCCTCGATCGTTCCGAGGAGGATTGCACCCTGAACCATTGTTTCTTCACTCTAAGTCATATGGCTGATACTGTTCCATATTTGATATTGGTTCCCTATCTGTATGCCTTGGGGCCTTAACCACCGATCTATTTTGGATGAACTAAGCCCGAGGGGGCTCCCACCTGGTCGTCCTCGACCCTGATCTTTGACTGATAACGTTTATGTACATATGCCCATGTCACAACAGGATACTCGACCAGATTTTGTTTCAACTGTCGTGAAGCGATCGAACTTTGCTCGTTCAATACCTGCATAAAAGCTTCTACTGTCCAATCAACCAAAACCGATAGTAATTCTATTGGCTCCATTTGAAATTGGAATACGAACTCCCTTAGCATCTCATCATTCATCCGTCTTATCTTAACGTCTGATTTACTTATCGCAACCTTTATGGCCCGACATGTGCTTTCACGAAGGCGTCCGCTAACATAGCAAACGAATCGATAGAGTTCAGTGGCAAGTTGTGATATCAAATCATGGCTCCCTTTGACAAAGTTTCCCCGAATATATTTAACAATACTGACTCGATCTCATAATTATTTAAGTCGTTTTCTTTAATCCCGCAAGTGTATGAGGTAATATGTTCATTAGGATAGGTTGTCCCATTGTATTTGGGCACATCCGGCATACGAAACTTCTTACGGATGGGCATCGGAGCCGCGCTCGAAGGAAACAGCTTTTGCATGAATTGTTTGGCATCCAATCCTTTCAAGACCAGGGCTGCCCCCAGTATTTGATCAACACAGGAGTAATACGTCTCAAATTTTTGGTCATTATCCTGTAAAGCCCCAGAAAATTTTGCTAAGTAATTTAAGATTTCGTGGTGCCAAGGTAGGCTAATTATTTTATTTTGTGTGCAAATGAGGATTCATGATATAATGGATATCAATTGGATATGTTAATTAGTGTATAAGTCTCAGCCAAGTTGGAAAATTACATGATAGACTAAAATTTCAAATGAGTACGCACAAGACCAAACTTTTGACAAGCATATCTACAGATATATGAGGTTTTAGATGATTCACAACCAATAAAATTAAAGTCCTTTGAGTCTAGTTTCTAACGCTTCAAACCGTTCATAATTTGTACTTTCCTACAAGAAGTTATGGCCAAATTACCAAAGGCTGGCGGAGGACTGCGCGGATGCGAAGCATCCGAGGCAGCATCCAAAAAGAGGAGCTGGCAGTGAAGTGCTGCCAAAGCATCTGGGTCAGCATCCGATCTCCTGAGATAAGTGAAGTGGGGATGCAAAGCATCCGAGGCAGCATCCGAAATCTGGTAGGTACCTCTTCATATGTTTAATGTGCATTCTTTGTAAATGGAGGATGTGTGGAGAACATGATCTATGTGCTAAATGCCTAATGTCATGCCAAGGTTACTTTGGGAGTAATATGCCAAACTTGACGAATTCCTCTCTATGCTTATGATTTAAATTGCCTTTGTATGTGCCTATGATCTTAAGTGGCAATGTAAATGTTGAAAATGCGAACAATGTGAAACATGAATTATGGAATGTGGAAACTGTGGCCCCAAGTGTCGGTAAACTAATACATGTGTAACAAAGGATTGGAGTGAGAGGAATAATGGAAAGTGGTAACGTCTCGGGGAGGCGGCTTAGCCGATCGGACCGTGATTGGAAGCCATGATATATACACATGGTGGTAATGTATTGATGATTGAAAACTAGAAAGTGTGAATGAAATAATGGTAACATCTCTGGGAGACGGCTTAGCCGATCGGGCCGTGATCGGACTCCGCTCAAAGAAGGGTGGCAAAGTGGATAATGATGCAAAGGTGTGGGATGCTCCAATCTAAAATTCCAGAAACTATGTGAAAATCACGTGAACCTCCTAATATTGTTGACATGGTGCTTATTTGAAACTTTGTTGTCTTTATGATTTCCTCTTTAGTCTTGTATGAAAGTTCTTTCTAACTAGATGGTGTTAAGTTATACATACTAGTGCTATTCGATGGCACTAACGTCCCTTTTTTCTGGGGGCGCTACATTTTTTTTAAATGAATGTAGGTGGCTTTATAATGTATAGTGCCAATCGTGCGTAGCAAAGCATCCTCCTCTCAAAGTCTTGGTGAGCCCTTTCTCCTTCAAGGGGGGTTATGTTGTACATCTTTTGCTATAGATATCCACTTTTGAGGTATAGCCGGGGCCTTGTCGCCGGCATTTTCATACTTGTCTTTTGCATCTTTAGAGGCTCCGTAGACATATGTGTGGGTTATGTACGGGTGTTGGATGGGTCTACGAACTATGTTGTAATTCTAGCTCTCGCTTCTCTAAAGTGTTATTGTATGGGATCTTGGAAACATAGCTACGATTTAAGGTTGTGATATAAAATTAACTAACCATGTTGAATGTACTATCTTTCCTATTGTCTAAATAAATTAAAACATGGCTTCCTTATTCTTATTCATTTGGGTTCACTCGATCGAGCACCCGTCGCGCCTCCCGAGATTTAGGGCGTGACAAACTTGGTATCAGATCCTAAGGTTTTAAAGTGTCCTAGGATGTCTCGGAGCCGTGTCCAGTAGAGTCCTTCTTATCGGTGTGTTGTCGATCACATCTATAAGTTGGAGGCTACTTGGGCATTTAGGAATAACAACCTTCTTTGATATTCTGGATCGTGCAGTACAACTTGTTATGAAACTATTCCCTCTCTAATTAGTGCATTGTCCTATATTTCAGTAAATGGCACCTAAGAAGAAAGCGAGAATTGGCCAAGAAGCCATTGCCACCTTAGGAGTGGCTGACGACTCACTGCTTGATACTGCGGGTAAGGGTAGTTGCCCTGCTATCACCCCCTTCTTGATTCTTCTATTCCAGAGCAGACAACCCAGTTCTTACCATATGGAGGGTACCACTATCCCTCCCATTGATACTTCTGTTCTACCTCCAGCCCCAGCTTCTGGGTCTGGTATTTATGATGGGGATCATAGGGGGGCTATTTAGATGTTGACTCAGCTAGTGGCCTCTCGGGCTCAGAGGTCGAATGTTACGCCTAGTTCATCCATCCAGAAAAGGGGATTATACTAGTTCCAGAGTGAACAGATTTCTTCTGTTAGACCCTCTAGTGTTTACGGGTGCCAATCCAGAATAAGACCCTCAGGATTTTATTGATGAGATGCACAAGACCCTCAGGGTTATGCTTGCAACTGAGACAGAAGGAGTAGAGTTGGATGCCTACCATCTAAAAGAGGTGGCCTATGCGTGGTTTGAGTTATGGGAAGATTCCCGCAAGGAGGGGAGCCCTCCGGCGAGGTGAAGCGAGTTTGCCGATACCTTTATAGATCATTTCCTGCCTGTTGAGACAACGGCAGCTCGTGCAACAGAGTTTGAAAATCTGAAGCAAGGTAGCATGAGTGTGTGGGAGTATCATATGGAGTTTGCTCACCTGTCCAAGTATGTCATCCATGTGTTGCCCACAATGGAGGCCAGGGTGCGTCGGTTTGTTCAGGGCCAAAATCCTTTGACTATTAATAAGGCTTCTACAGCTGCATTGAATTCTTATATGAATTAAGGAAAGATGGTAGCATTTGCTCAGGACATAGAGAACCGTAAACTGAAGAATAGGATGGAGAGAGAGGGTAACAGAAGGACCCGGTCTACGGGCAACATGGGTGAGTCATTCGGTGGGGGAAGATCAGCTTTCAGAGGAGGATCATCAGGGCCGTCCCAGTCTCTTGCATAGTCTTCAGCCAGTGCACAGCCATCAAGGCCCAGCCAGCAGCACTAGTGGAGTTGTTTCAGGCCCAGCAAGGGCCACAGAGGATCCTATTAGTGGGGTCAGTCAGGAGAGTGATCGTAGCAGTAGCAAAGTTCTCCGTGCCCCAAGTGTGGGAAGATGCACTTAGGTGTTTGCTACTTGGAGTTACCCGTATGTTATGGATGCGGGATGAGGGGCCACATTCAGAGTCATTGTCATACATCCCGCCATGGAGTGGGTAGGGGACAGCACAATCATCTAGTCCAGCAGCTGCTACATCCTAAACCCCCTCTCCAACTCGATGTGCCCCAACACCCGCAGGGCATGGTGTAGCTAGGGGTGGTGCGTAGAGTTTAGGAGGACCCAGCCAGTTCTATGCTATGAGTGGTCGCCAGACTGCAAAGGCTTCTCCAGATGTTGTTACAGGTATTCTGACTGTCCAATCTCATGATATGTATGCACTTATTGACCCCGGTTCCACCTTGTCCTACGTTACCTCTTTTATTGCTATGGAATTTGGGATAGAACCGGATTAGCTTTATGAGACATTTTCGGTGTCTACTCTGGTGGGTGAGTCTATTACGACTACTCGAGTTCATAGAGGTTGTGTTGTTACAATACGGGGTAGGGATACCATGGTCGATCATATTAAATTAGGGATGGTCGATTTTGATGTAATAATGGGAATGGATTGGCTTTATTCATGCTTTGACAAAATTGATTGTCGGACTAGAACCATAAGGCTTGAATTTCCTAATGAGCCCGTTGTTTAGTGGAAGGGAGATAATGTAGTTCCTTAAGGTCGGCTTATTTCTTACCTTATAGTCGCGAAGATGATCAAGAAGGGGTGTATCTATCATTTAGTTTGGGTTGTGAACACCAATGTCAAGGCACCTAGCCTTGAGTCTGTGCCAGTTGTGAATGAGTTTTCGGATGTCTTCCTAGATGAACTCCCTGGAATTCCTTCAGACAGGGAGATTGATTTTGGGATTGATGTGATGCCAGGCACAAAGTCTATATCAATTCCACCTTACAGAATGGCACTGGCAGAATTGAAAGATCTAAAGGATCAATTGAAGGATTTGCTAGAAAAGGGTTTCATCCGGCCGAGTGTGTCACCATGGGGCGCACCGGTCTTGTTTGTAAGGAAGAAAGATTGGTCGCTACGGATGTGTATTGACTACCGGCAACTCAACAAGGTCACAATGAAAAATAAATATCCTCTACCAAGGATAGATGACTTGTTTGATCAATTGCAAGGTGCTACGTGTTTCTAAAAAATTGACTTGCGGCCTGGGTTTCATCAATTGAAGATAAGGGAACAATATATTCCAAGAACAACTTTCAGGACTCGGTATGGGCACTTTGAATTTATGGTAATGTCTTTTGGGCTAACAAATGCCCCGGCAGTTTGCATGGATCTTATGAATCGAGTCTTCAAGCCTTTTCTAGACTCCTTTATGATAGTATTCATTGACGATATTCTTGTATATTTCCGAAGTCGAGAAGATCATGCTAACCATCTCAAGGCAGTTTTGCAGACTCTTCAGAAACATCAACTGTATGCAAAATTTTCGAAATGCGAATTCTGGCTTGAATCCATCACGTTCTTGGGTCATGTCGTCTATAGGGAAGAAATTATGGTTGTTCCTCAAAAGAGTGCAGCAGTGAGGAATTGGCCTAGACCTACCACTCCAATAGAGATTCGCAGTTTCTTGGGCTTGGCTGGGTACTACAGGAGATTTGTGGAAGGGCTTTCTACTCTTGACTCTCCATTGACTAAAGCAATTAAATTCCAATGGTCCGATGCTTGTGAAAGGAGCTTCCAAGAATTGAAATCAAGACTGACTACAATGCCGGTATTAAACCTACCAGAGGGTACAAAGGGACTTGTGGTGTACTGTGATGATTCAAGGATTGGGCTTGGGTGTGTGTTAATGCAACATGGCAAGGTTATAGCCTACGCTTCTAGGCAACTTAAGAACCATGAAAAGAACTATCCAACCCATGACTTAGAGCTTGCAGCAGTGATATTTGCACTAAAGATTTGGCAACATTATTTGTATGGGGTGCATGTGGATGTATTTACGGACCACAAGAGCCTTGAATATATTTTCAAGCAAAAGGAGTTGAATCTGAGACAAAGAAGATGGCTAGAGTTACTCAATGACTATGACATTGATATTCTCTATCACCTGGGAAAGGCTAATGTTGTAGCGGATGCTCTTAGTCAAAAATCTATGCAGATCTTGGCTTATTGTGAGGCATATCAGAGGTCGTTGGCCAGGGAAGTTCACCAGTTGGCTAGTTCAGGAGTTCGCATGGCAGACTCTAATGAAGGAGGAGTGATTGTGTATAATAGGGCTGAATCATCGCTTGTGACGGAAGTGAAAGAGAAGCAATTCAACGATCCATTGTTAGCACAAGTGACAGAGGGTATTCATATACACAAGACCACAACTTTTTCCCTTGGCATGGATGATGGTACCCTACGGTACCAAGGCAACCTATCTATTCCAGATATTGATGGTCTTCGGAAAAAGATCATGGCAGAAGCTCACACTTCCAGGTATTCTGTGCACCCAGGTTCTACGAAAATGTATTATGATCTCAGGGAAGTTTATTGGTGGAATGATATGAAAAGGGATGTGGCGGAATTTGTGACTAGATGTCCGAACTGTCAGCAAGTGAAGGCCGAACATCAAAGATCAGGTGGATTGGCTTAAAGCATAAAAATTCTAATATGGAAATGAGAGATGATCAACATGGATTTTTTGGTAGGGTTGCCGCGCACTCCGCGCAAGTTCGACTCAATTTGGGTGATCGTGGATCGGCTCACGAAATCAGCACACTTCTTGCCAGTTAAATTTACCAACACAGCAGAACAGTATGCTCAATTGTATATCAAAGAAATAGTAAGGTTGCATGGCACTCCAGTCTCAATCATTTCAGATCGAGGGTCCCAGTTCACAGCCAACTTTTGGAAGAAATTTCATCAGGGCTTGGGCACGCAGGTAAATCTCAACACAGCTTTCCATCCTCAAACCGACGGGCAAGCAGAGCGGACTATTCAGACGCTTGAGGACATGTTGCATGCTTGTACTCTTGATTTCAAAGGTAGTTGGGATGACTATTTGCCACTCATAGAATTTGCTTACAACAATAGCTTCAATGCTAGTATCAAGATAGCACTATTTGAGGCACTGTATGGTAGGAGATGCAGGTCTCCCATTGGGTGGTTCGAGGTTGGAGAAGGAGAATTGATTGGGACGGACCTCGTGCATCAGGCCACGGAAAAAGTCAAGATTATTAAGCAGAGGTTGAATACTTCTTAGAGTCGCCAAAAGTCTTATTCGGACATTCGTCGCGGAGATTTGGAGTTCAAAGAAGATGATTGGGTATTTTTGAAGGTTTACCCCATGAAGGGCATCATGCGATTCGGGAAGAAAGGGAAATTAAGTTCGAGGTATATCGGACCGTATAGAATCATTCAGAGGATCAGTCAGGTTGCATACAAGCTCGAGCTGCCACCCGAGATGTCATTGGTACACCCAGTCTTCCATGTGTCTATGTTAAAGAAGGTAGTGGGAGATCTGTCCACTATTTTTCCAGTTGAGGCTATTGAGGTTAATGAAGAATTATTGTACGAAGAAATTCCAGTTGCCATCCTTGATAGGCAAGTCCAAAAGTTGAGAAATAAAGAAATTGCCTCCGTGAAAGTGTTATGGCGAAACCAGCAAAGTGAGGAAGCCACTTGGGAAGCCGATGAAGAAATGAAGAAGAAGTACCCTCACTTTTTTGGATAGCTATGTAATTAAGTATTGGTGTCCTATAAAGATGTTGAAAGCTTACCTTCTATGAATTATGTATCACATGGTTAGTTGATGATAATAGTGTTTCTTTTCTATAAATGCATCGCTTATCAGGCCACGGTTGGCATCATTTTATATTATGTTGCATCTTTGGATTATGCATATGTTGATAGGATGCGTTTATGGGATTCTCTGACAGGTGGATAGGCCTAGATACAAGGGAAACTCTGCCGAAATTTCTGAAATATTTGGGAGTTAATCAAAATTTGGGAGTTAAAGATATGTGAGAAAGGATATAAGTTATACTAAGTATTTGCGGATTGACTCCAATTATCATTCGAGAACGAATGATCCTAAGCGGGGGAGAATGTAAATCCCCAGAAAACTTTGCTAAGTAATTTAAGATTTTGTGGTGCCGAGGTAGGCTAATTATTTTATTTTGTGTGCAAATGAGGATTCATGATATAATGGAAATCAACTGGATATGTTAATAAGCGTATAAGTCTAAGCCAAGTTGGAAAATTACATGATAGACTAAAATTCCAAATGAGTATGCACAAGACCACACTTTGGACGAGTATATCTACAGATATATAAGGTTTTAGATGATGCACAGCCAATCAAATGAAAGGCCTTTGAGTCAAGTTTCTAACACTTTAAACCGTTCGTCATTTGGACTTTCCTACAAGAAGTTATGACCAAATTACCAAAGGTTGGTGGAGGACTGTGCTGATGAGAAGCATCCGAGGCAGTATCCGAAAAGAGGTGCTGGCAGTGAAGTGCTGCCAAAGCATCCGGGTCAGCATCCGAGCCCTGAGAGGAGTGAAGTGGGCATGCGAAGAACTCAAATGAGGGTTTTGCAAGATTTCTTCCAAAAGGTAAATCATACACCCTTAGACTTACATATATGGTTATATTATGGTAATATGAGTATGAATTAAGTATTTGAACTCTTGGTGTGGTGATTGGAAGCCATAAGTTCCCAATATAAATACATAATTATTGTAGAGATTGAAATGTGATCATTTGATAAGATTTGTTGGTTGGGTCTGAATAGATGGTCATACGTATGTTTTTGAAAGTTATAAATTGGTTAGGAACGATGGTGGAATAAATTGTTGGTTAATGGTGATAGTTGGATGAATCAATACTACGGTTATGAAATGTAAAGATCTATACCTACAAGGTGGTTGATAATATGCCTAAATGGCATAAGTTATGGAATTTATTTCTAATATTGGTCCTATTGAATGTTGTATTGTAGATTGAAGTTGCTTAAGTGTATTGGATCATTGTAGTATCATTAAAGGGCAAATTTCAGGTATGTATGGCTAAAACCCCATCTCTTAGAAATTGAGCTTCCATGGTGCCCGTGTAAATGTTGTAAGTTCGAAATGCAAATGATAAAGTACTTGTTATGTTAAGGTAATTATTGTTCTTAAGATTTATGTGGTAGGTATCTCTTCATATGTTTAATGTGTATTCTTTGTAAATGGAGGATGTGTGGAGAACATGATCTATGTGCTAAATGCCTAAATGTCATGCCAAGGCTACTTTGGGAGTAATATGCCAAACTTGACGAATTCCTCTCTATGATTATGATTTAAATTGCCTTTGTATGCGCCTATGATCGTAAGTGGCAAGGTAAATGTTGAAAATGGGAAATATGAAACGTGAATTATGGAATATGGAAATTGTGGCCCCAAGTGCCAGTAAACTAATACATGTGTAACCAAGGATTGGAGTGAGAGGAATAATGGAAAGTGGTAACGTCTTGGCGAGGCGGCTTAGCTGATCGGGTCGTGATCGGACGCCATGATATATACACATGGTGGTAATGAATTGATGATTGAAAACTAGAAATTGTGAATGAAATAATGGTAACGTCTCTGGGAGACGGCTTAGCCGATCGGGAAGTGATCGGACTCCGCTCAAAGAGACGGTGGCAAAGTGGATAATGATGCAACAGTGTGGGATGCTCCAATCTAAAATTTTAGAAACTATGTGAAAATCATGTGTGCCTCCTTATATTGTTGCCATGGTGCTTATTTGAAACTTTGTTGACTTTATGATTTCCTCTTTATTCTTGTATGAAAGTTCTTCCTAACTATATGGTGTTTATTTATACATACTAGTGCTATTCGATGGCACTAACGTCCCTTTTTTTCCGGGGGCGCTACATTTTTTTTTAAATGAATGTAGATGGCTCCATAACAGATAGTGTCAATGGCGCATAGCGGAACATCCTCCTCTCAAAGTCTTGGTGAGCCCTTTCTCCTTCACGGGGGTTATGTTGTACATCTTTTGCTATAGATATCCACTTTTGAGGTATAGCCGGGGCCTTGTCGCCGGCATTGTCATACTTGTCTTTTGCATTCTTAGAGACTCCGTAGACATATGTGTGGGTTATGTACGGGTGTTGAATGGGTCTACGAACTATGTTGTAATTCTAGCTCTCGCTCCTCTAAAGTGTAATTGTATGGGATCTTGGAAACTTAACTACAGTTTAAGCTTGTGATATAAAATGAACTAACCGTGTTGAATATTCTATCTTTCTTATTGTCTAAATAAATTAAAACATGGCTTCCTTATTCTTATTGAGATGGGTAGAATGTGTTTTTTAAGGCTTGCTCAGTTGGGTTCACTCTATTGAGCGCCAGTCGTGCCTCCCGAGATTTGGGGCGTGACATATCCTCAATCTTTTTCTCCCCTTACTCGATCCTTTTGGTGAGCTCCACGAGCATCCTCATAATTGTGGGATCAATCCTCGAGCCTTTCCCATTAGATCTTTCAAGCACCGGCTCAGTTCGGTGAGTGATTCCTGGTTCGACCACACTTGGAGTTTTATGCTGACTTTGAAGACGAGCGATAACAACCTGTTGAGCTTTTAACATCTCGAATATTACTTAGAGGTTAACTCCCCCGTCTCCTACACCCCGTGTTCCTTGGACACACGTTCGGCCTTCCCTGCGTACACTCCCTCCGGAATCCGCACATATATCGTCATTCAAAGCAATGTGCGAATTGACATCGACCGGGTCAGTAGTAGGCACTTCCCCAGGGTTAACCAGTGGCACCCCGGCTCCTAGAGCAATTATGTTGTCATTCTCTTCGTGGAACCCAAGACAGTCATCATCATGTACAGACGCGTTCTGTGAGTTTGACATATTTTAATCCTGAAAATAAAGAATCCTTGACAAGAACAAGTACGAAAATAACGTGTGTTATCAGAATCAGTACTGAAATAACCACTATTATATTTATCCCCACGGTGGGTGCCAAACTGTTTACCTCAAAATACGAGTAACAATTAAACTTGTTTATATAGTTTTAAAGATATGTGAATTAATTTAATACTCCTTAATAACTAAGAAATCTGATGAATAAATGAGAGAAGTAAGTAAAATCAAACCAATGCACAAGACAATCTCGAGCTAAGATGACCTCGAGGTTGGACAAGGATTGTAAAGTAAGAACAATCAAGTAAAGAGACAATTCTGACGAAATAAGAGCCAGAAAGTAAGAGAGTATAGTCTTTGCTAATGATTGTTGATCGTTACAAATGATTGGGGTCCCCTTTATATAGTAGGGGAACGCTAAATAAGGTACATTTCTATTTATAATAAGGAATCTTATTGGTACAACTGTCTAACCGCCTAGTACGGATCCGTACTAACTCGTACAAATTTATTTCGGAATTTACACCATGATCTTGGGGACGTGGCAAGAATCTTGCTCTTTCTGTTACATAACAACAACTGCATTATCTCGAGGTCGGTTACGTTCGGCCTCAACATTCATCGGTCACTTTGATCTTCGAACTTCGAACTCTGCCAACGGCCTCGAAGCAAGTGTACCTCGGACTTATTCCTGGAGTGGTTCCTCGAGCCCATTAAATTGAACATACCTGATTTTAACCATATACAAGGATAAATAAGTTCATTTTAGGATATTTACAGACACCATGCTTGAGAAAGAGGTAATGCAATAATCACAATAAGCCTTATGGGTCATTTAATCACAGGCTTGCTAAGTTAATCGGAGAATATGATATAAAGGTTATTTATATATTGAGTAATAATATATGAATTCTTTATACCGTTAATAATAATATATATAAAATATTATGCGGTGTGTGTACATTTTTTTGTCTTTAGTTACTTTATAATATTTATGTTTTGCTTATACAAACATTCTTAATCTATAGAACTTATCTTGCCTTAAATAATATGTATAATTCCCTATAATTTATGGGGTAATAGTTATGCAAAGTGTGATAAGACCACTAAATGTTGTAAATTTAGATATAGAATCTAAAATTAGTTAGTTTGATCCTCTCTTTGTTGTATAATAGTTATGCATAGTGTAATGATATATTTCTCTTTGTTGTATGATTTATCGTCGTTGAAGGTTTGCTTTGCTAGTTTCCACATGACACCTGATTTTTTCTGTCATAACAGTATTAAGATATATAAGGTGATTATTTTGCTTGTAAAATGACCAATCAGACACTACATTATGTAAACAAAAGTTTTGGCCGAGGTTACTGAAAAAAGGTCATTTGGTTGCAAAGTGGAATATTGATTTTGAGATTGTTATTTGACATCCAATGTGGAATAGTTAATTAATACCATTTTGGTATACAATTTGTATCGGTATTAGTTAATATTTATAATTAAGCATGAAATAATAATAATTTTTAATCTTGTCCCGAGATTACAACCCTATTCTGATAACCAAATGACCGGCCCTTGGGGTATATTAATTGGCGTTGACGGGTAAGAGTGGCCTTCTAGTTAATTGTATAGGGAAAAATTGGTTCATATTTAACACTCATATAATAGAGTGAAACGTGGAACAAGAGACTGATGGAAAGCGAGACGGATGAAAGTCGAGACTGGGGGAAGCAGTCTCGGTTGGCACGAGGAAGCCCCCGAAGGAAACATTGCTAGTGAAGACAATGAATACTTGTCACCATGCCATGGACCAAAATATCACATGTCGTGATGGCGCCTATTGCAATACCGATAATTCACAAATAACCACACATCTTTGAGTTTAAAACATAATAAAATAAGTTTAACATAATAAAATAAGTTTAATAGTGAAAATCTCATAATAACTAATAAAAAGTACCACAACTCAATATAAATTTCCTAAAATTCGAGAATCACTGAGTACATGAGCGTATAACTGACAACATAGTCTGACTACTAACCACTGTCTAGAAAGATAGAACAATACAAATAACTGAAAAGAAGGAGAATCAAGGTCTGCGGGCACCAACGCAGCTACCTCAATAGTCTCCGAATAGCTAAAGCTCCAAAGCTAGAAACCGATGTGCCCCAAAGTATCCAGATGTCACGACCCAAACCGAAGGGCCGCAACGGGCACCCGGTGCCTTACTCGTCTGAGTACCAACGTAACATACCTTTCTTATCATACTATCATGGGTAGGTGAGCCAGAAAATCCGTCATGAGATAACAACAATAAAACATAAGGGAATGCTGAACATATGACGGTCCAATATGATATACAAACTTATACATGTGACATACGGTCCTATAAGACCAAAACGAACACTCATACACTGAACATAGGCTGATCATAAAGATTTGTAGCCTCCATTATAAAATGATTAACTTACTTTACGTACTTTCAAAGTTGATCTCATTTCTGAGCTTACATCAATTGACTTACGAATACTCTAACATACGAAAACATGGGGTGTAACACCGGATCTACACACGAAGTGCAGAGTGTATATGAGTACAACCGTTCCAATATACTCAATAACTAACCAGACTAGCCTTGCGTTGTAAGTAGTGATGAGCTCAACTGATACAGTCCTAATATATTTTTTTAAACAATACATGTATGATAGGAAATATGACAATAATATCTCAGAGAAACTTATGATCTAATAGTACACAATATAAGAATGTAGACATGCTTTCAAGTTTAATAGTGAAGCTCAATACAGGTAAAATATGCCAAGTATGACTGATATGAGAAATATCACACCCCTATATCTACATGTCAATGTGCATGTCACATGTGACGCAACATAAAGAAAACCTTACGTACTCACACTTTCAGAGTACTCAATCTGACTGTCTCAATTCTTGCTTATCACACTTAGTCACTCAGCACTATACGGTAACTGTACTCACAACTGGTATATCAGACTTTGGAGGGGCAAATCCTACCCAACACCAATATAATACCAATATGGCCTGTTGTGGCATACAACCTAATCCCATAAAAATATATAAAGCCCATAGGGCCTATTGTGGCATGCAACCTAATCCATAATATATATATAAAGACAAGAAGGCTTACTGCGACGTGCAGCCCGATCCACAAATCTCACTCCCAACACTGCTCTCAAGCCCCAACTCAATCATCAATCTTTCCAGTCTCTCGCACTTACAAATTTTATGCCAATCAACCCCAATTAATGATATATGATACAACAATAAACAGTAATAGAGACTAAGATATTATATACAAATGATGGATGTGACCGAGTACAAAATTGACATCTAAGTAAATAATTCAACAACATAAGTGACCCATAGGTCTCAACCAGATAAGATATGGTCTAAACATGATTTCGACCATGGATTGCATCTTAATTTCTCTATAACATAGGGATTGCATGAAAAGCAACAAGGTTTGATGACTACACAGTACTACGGAATCGACCGGGTAACAATTTCTACAGTGCACACCCACATGCCTGTCACCTAGCATGTGCGTCAGCTCAACACCAACCACATAACAGGTAGGCATTCATTCCCTCATAATTAAGTTTAGAAGTGTTATTTACCTCAAAACCTGCAAATCTCTATTCCAACAAGTCTTGCCTTGCGAATCAGCCTCCAAGCGACTCGAATCTAACTACAAACAACTCGATACAATCAACATAAGCTATAGGAATCAATTCCATATGATAAAGCTAAGTTCTTTAATAACAGTCAAAAATACAACACCGACCCACGTCTCAGAATCCGACAAAATTAACAAAATCCGAATACCCATTCAACCTAGAGTCTAACCATACCAAAATTACTCAATTTCGATCATAACTCGACCTTCAAATCCTCAAATTAAAGGTTATGAAATTTCTACAATTTTTCCCAATTTCGAAAACCCAAAACACTAATTAAATGATAAAACAAATGGTAGATTCATGTATAACAACCAAATCCGAGTATGAATCACTTACCCCAATCAACTCCTTGAAAATGTCACGACCCAGAATTTCCACCGTCGGGACCGTTATGATGCCTAACATTTCACTTGCTAGGCAAGCTAACGTTAGAACAATTTATCCTTTTTAACAATTTAAAATTTAATAATGAAGTAGAATTGATTTAACTGCAATAATCTAAAGTAAATAATGCAGAAGCTAGACTATCCAAACGCTTAATATATCCTTGAACCCGATGTCACAAGTGATGAGCTACTAGAATAGTACATACAAGGGTCTAAAATAACATAAAGCTGTCTGAGAAGAAGATACACAACTAATTAAAAGCAAATAAGGGGACTCCAGGAGCTACAGGCGTTGAACAGTTGTACCTCAAGTCTTCGTACGTTGTATGATCCAAGCTCACTGATAACCGCTATTGGAACCGACTCTAAAATCTGTACAAGAAGTGCAGAATGTAGTATGAGTACAACCGACCCCATGTACTCTGTAAGTGTCGAGCCTAAGCTCGATGAAGTAGTGATGAGGCTAAGGCGGGTAACCTACACAACCTGTACGTAGTATATAACAATAATAGAAAATAGAAATACGGAACAGGATAAAACAATCAACTGAAAACAATAACAATAGCCTCAAGAAGTAAACCAATTTCGTCCAGAATTACCAATCTTTAACATTTCGAATGAGAATACCGAAAACAAAACACAACTCAAGAAAATGGAAACACATAGGTTGTTGTGCTAAGCAATCTAATCCCACAGTACAATAAAAATTCCATCCTTATTTCACCGTGATAATATCAACAACAAAGATAATATATAAATATATTGCAGTGCACAACCCGATCCCACCATATAAAAATATCAATATCATAATTCACCCTTATTTAACTATATCAATCCACCCTTATTCCACCTATTACGACATGCAACTCGATCCCACTGTACGGTATGAATTCAGCCTTATTCCACCATATCAATCCACCCTTATTACCCCTGCTGCGGCGTGCAGCCAGATCCCACTATATCAGTACCAAATACTCAATGTGCACAACTAAATCAACAGCTCAAACTACAAAAACCTTTACAATCAATAAATACCAAACTGAACCAAAAAGGGAACCTTGTACAATATAGAAATCTACACAAGCAATACCACACAGCGAGACCCAATCCAGTACTTGACAATTAGAAGGTGCAAGTAAGTCAATTTAAGCAAATAGCAGGGAATCATGAAACTGTGGAAAGAGCTAACATCATTAACAGGATAAGATATTGATTAACAAGTAGCAGTAAAGCATTTAGAGCATATGATAATTAAGACAGGGAATGAAATAATTAAAGTGAAGCGAACAATCAGGGAAAACGGATAATGCGGCGACGTATAAGCACTCGTCACCTCGCGCATACGCCGCCCACATGATATTCACATAGAACATAGTCTGAGGGTTCCTAATTCCCTCAAGCCTAGGTTAGACACCACACATACCTCAAGAACAACTTTGACTTTCAAACAAGCCTCCGAACAAACAATATCTAGCAAATTACCGACCAAACGATTCAAAATAAGCCTTAGGAATCACCCACGATTGCAAAAGATACAATTTACGTCATCATTATAAAAGTCAACTCCCAGGCTCGCTTGGTCCAAAACCAAAATTTGGACCAAAACCCGGTTACCCATTCACCTCCGAGCCTGGTTATGTAATTTGTTTTGGAATCTAACCTTAATTTGTGGTTTAAATCCCAATTTTACAAAAATCCCTAATTCTACCCAAATCCTCCAAATTTCCATTATTAAAACACTATATTTAGGTTAAAAACTTGTGGAATGTAATGAAATATTGAAAGAAGATGAGTTAGAATCACTTACCAATGATTTGGGAAAGAAAGGATCTTGGAAAAATCGTCCCTATAGTTTTCTTGTTTTGAAAATTTAAAGAATGACTGAAAGACCCGTTTTCTAGCTATTTGGCCAGTTGTAGGTATCACATTTGCGACAGGGGTTTGCAAATGTGAAACCACAAATGCGAACAAGTCTTCGCAAATGCGAAAAGTGACGTATGCATGCTGCCTTCGCAAATGTGATCATAATGTTCACAAATGCGAACTGTGAGGATCACAAATCCGACACAGAACTTCACAAATGCGAAGGTCATACCCCCTCCCCCCAGCCCACTATTCGCAAATGTGATGGTCTCTTCAAAAATACCAAGGCTCGCATTTGCGAGCCAGACCTTGCAAATGCAAAGTCTGCAGATCTAATACACCAGCTATGATTTGCTAAGTTGAAACCACTCTGTAACCTATCCGAAACTCACCCGATCCCTCGGGGCTCCAAACCAAACATGCACACATGGAATTAAGAATTGAACACCAAATCAAATAAAATTTTGAAGAAAACTTTAAAACTTCTATTTTAACAGCCGAACATCCAAATCACATCAAACCAACTTCGTTTCTCACCAAATTTCACAGACAAGTCATAAATATAATAATGGACCTGTAATGGGCTTCGGAACCAAAATACGGACCTGGTATTAACAAGACCAAACATTAGTAAATTCTTAAAAATAATTAATCTTTCAAACTTTCAATTTTTAACAAAAAATTAATAACTCAAGCTAGGGACTTCCAAATTCGATTCTAGGCATACGGCTAGGTCCTATATTTTTATATGGACCCACCGGGACAGTCAAAACAAGGATATGGGTCCATTTGCCCAAATGTTGAACGAATTCAACTCAATGAATTTTTAAGGAAAAATTCTTATTTTTATCATTTTTTAAAATATAAGCCTTCCGAATAGACACTCGGACCGCACACGCAAAACGAGAAAGGCTAAATGAGATATTTAAGGCTTTGGAACACAGATTTTGTTCTAAATCATGAGATGAACTGTTGGGTCATCACTTCTCCACCTCTAAAATAGTTGTTCGTCCTCGAACGGACATAGAAAAGTACCTAGGCTGGTTAAAAGGTGTGGATATCTACTCCTCATGTCCGACTCAGACTCCCAAGTAGCTGCCTCGACGGGCTGGCTTCTCCACTGTACTCAAACTAATGGATAACTCTTTGATCTCAACTGACAAACCTATCGAGCTAGAATAGCCACCTACTCTTCCTCATAAAGTCAAATCCTTGTCCAACTAGACAGAGCTAAAATCTAGCACATAGGACAAATCACCATGGTACTTCCGGAGCATGGATGCTAATATCATAGTCATTCAATAGCTCTAACCACCTCCTCTGCCACAAATTGAGCTCTTTGTGCTTGAACAAATACTGCAAACTCTGATGATCCGTGAATACCTCACACGACACGCCGTAAAGATAGTGCCTCCAAATCTTCAGCGCAAGAACAATGGCTGCTAACTCTAAGTCATGAACAGGGCAATTCTTCTCGTGAACCTTCAGCTACAGCGCCGCATATGCAATCGCTTTGTCGCGCTGCGTTAATATCGCACCAAGTCAATATGAGATGCATCAAAATATACCCTATAAGATCCTAAGCATGTAGGCAACACCAACACTGGCGCCATAGTCAAAGCAGTCTTAAGCTTCTGAAAAGCTCGCCTCACACTCATCTGACCATCTAAACGGGTCACCCTTCTGGGTCAACCTGGTAAACGAGGCTGTTATAGATGAAAACCCCTCCATAAACCGATGCTAATTACCCGCCAACCCAAGAAACTCCAGATCTCTATAGCTGAAGTGGGTTTAAGACAATTCTAAACTGCGTCAATCTTCTTAGGATCCATATGAATGCCCTCGGCTGATACAACGTGGCCCAAGAAAGCAATTGAGCTCAAACAAAACTCGCATTTTGAAACATAGCTTATAACTGGTTGTCTCTCAGAGTTTGAAGAACAATCTGAAAATGCTGCTCTTGCTCATCTCGACTATGAGAGTAAATAAAAATATCATCAATAAACAATCATAAAGGAATATAGATAAGGCTTGAACACCCGAATTATCAAATCCATGAATGTTGTTGGGACATTTGTTAGCCCAAATGACATCACTAGAAACTCATAATGCCAATACTGAGTCAGAAGAGCTATCTTAGGGACATCAGATGCCCTAATCATCAACTGATGGTAGCTAGACCTCAAATCAATCTTCGAAAACACTTTGGCACCCTGAAACTGATCAAATAAGTCATAAATCCTTGGAAATGGATACTTGTTCTTGATGGTGACTTTGTTCAACTACCGATAATCTATGCACATCATCATAGATCCATCCTTCTTCTTCACAAACAACATAGGCGCACCCTAGAGCGAGACACTAGGTCTAATTAAGCCGTTATCAAGCAAATATTGCAATTGTTCCTTCAATTCTTTCAACTTTGTGGGGCCATAAGGTATGGCGGAATAGAAATGGGCTGAGTGCCCGGAGCCAAATCAATATAAAAGTCAATATCTCTGTTGGGTGGCATCCCCACAGATCCGCAGGAAACACCTCTGGAAACTCACGAACAACTGCTATTGAATCCATGTAAAGAACCCTCGTACTAGAATCACGAACATAAGCCAAATAGGCTAGACAACCTTTCTTGACCATATGACGAGCCTTTTCATAAGAGATAACCCTGCTGGGCCAGGAGTCCCTCTCCACTCTAATCGAGGCAACCTCGGTAAGGCTAAGTTCATTGTCTTGGTGTGACAATCCAATATAGCATGATAAGGTGACATCCAATCCATACCTAAAATGACATCAAAATCAACAATATCAAGAAGTAGAAGATCTACGCTAGTATCAAGACCCCCCAATGATAATAACGTACAAACAATAAACACGATATAGAACAATAAAATCTCCCACAGGTGTGGCCACATACATAGAAGCATTCAAAGAATCACGAGGCACAACCAAATATGAAGCAAAATATGATGACACATAGGATTAAGTAGAGCCCAATTCAAATAGAACTGAAACATCTCTATGGAAAACTGCATAGTACCTGTGATAACAGCATTATACGACTCCGCCTTGTGCCTGCCTGGAAAAGCATAACATTGGGACTGGGGCCTACCACTCTGAACGACATCCCTAGGATAGCCTCCTGCTGGCTGGCCTCCACCTCTAGCATCCTAACCTCCACCTCTAACGGCGTGACCTCCACCCCTAGGAGCTTGACCTCTACCTATGGTTGCATGACCCCTAACTTTAGCTGGTAGAGCAAGTGGTGGTGCACCCGATGCCGGAATCATGGCACAACAACTTTGTTGTGGCGTACCGCCCAATAATCTCAGACAGGTCCTCCTGATATGCCCAAAACCACCACACTCAAAACATACATCCTGGTGTTGTGGCTGCTGAAATTGAGAGTAGACCGAACAGGCTGGATGACCATGGAAATAACTCTGAAATAGGAGGTGCACTTATAGGAGATAGCGGTGCACAGTAGGCTAGCTGCCTAAAATGAGGCACATAAGGACCGTGATTCCCTGAAGTACTGTGGGATGCTTGAATCGCTTACTAATATGGCTTGGGAGGATGCCCCCTACCAAAAGTACTCATGCCTACCAATGAGGAACCACTGAATCCACTAGAATGATAAGGCCTCTTATCAGACCCCTAACCTCTCGCTTGAGAAAGAACATCCTCTATCCGCCTGGTGACATTGGAAGCCGTCTGAAAAAGAAATCTCGCTCTCGGTCTCCTTGGCCATCTGCAGCTTTATAGGATGAGCGATTCCCTCAATAGACCTCCTCACCCTTTCTCTCTCTCTATCAGAAGGAAGTAGAAGAATAGTATGACGGGCTAAATCTAGAAAGCGGGTCTCGTACTGGGTAACTAACATGTCGCCCTACTGGAGGGGCTCGAACTGCCTGTTGTAGCTCTCTCTCTAAGTGGTAAGAAGGAACTTCTCAAAAAATATCTGAGAGAGCTAGTCCTAAGTAAGAGCAGGCTTTCTAGCTGGTCTAGTAGATACATAATCCTTCCACCATCTCTTGGCGGAACTCGTCATCTAATATACACCAAATTCGACCACATTGGTCTCAACTATACCCATGTTCCGCAACACCTCATGGCAGCGGTCAAGATAATCCTATGGGTCCTCAGAAGATGCTCCACTGAAGTGATCTGAGAAGAGCTTAGTAGACTTGTCCAAGCTCAATAAGCCCTCAGAAGACATGGCATGACCATTACCGGCTTGTTCCGCAACAGTTGGCTGGACTACCCCAACTGGCTGAGCTTCTAGAGTCTGATACTGGGGAGCCATCTGCTCCGGAGTGTGAGTAGAAAGAGTATGTGCTACTCCTCCAGACTGAAAGATGGTTGGTGCAATAGGAAATGTACTGGCCTGGGCCACATTTTCCATGAGGCCCACCAAACGGACCAAAGCATTCTGAAGCATTGGGGTGGCGATGAACCCCTCCAGGACCTGAGTTGGTCCGATAGGCATAGTCTGGGATGGAACCTCCTCATTAAACTCCACATGAGGCTCCACGGCTGGTGCTGCTGCTCAAACTTTGGGCTGAGCTCTGCCCCTTGTAGGAGCTACTGCTAGGGGCTCCGGCTGCTGTCCAGCTGAAGATGCGGTGCATTTTCTCGCCATCTGCAAGAGAATAAGATAGGTTCAATAAACAATGATATAATAATATCGCACGACATAGAAGAACATAAGTGAAACTATTCCTAACTCCATAGCCTCTGAAAGTTAAGTACAAACGTCTTCGTGCCGATCCTCCAGACTCTACTATGTTTGGTTGTAACTTGTGAGACCTATGTAACCTAGTGTTCTGATACCAACTTGTCACGACCCAGAATTCCTACCGTCGAGACGGTGATAGCACCTAACATTTCACTTGCTAGGCAAGCCAACGTTAGAACAATTTATCCTTTTTAAGAACATAAAATTTAATAATGAAGAAGAACTGATTTAACTACTATAATCCAAAGTAAATAATGTGGAAGCTAGAACAACCAAACATTTAATACATCCCTGAACCCGACATCACAAGTGCACGAGCTACTAGAATAGTATATACAAAGGTTTGAAATAACATAAAGCTATCTGAAAAGAAGATACATAGCTAACTAAAAATAAAGAAGGGGACTCCAAGACCTATGGGCACTGATTAAATGTACCTCAAGTCTTTGTACGCTCTCTAATTCGAGATAACTGAGAACCGCTACTAAGATCGACTCAAAAATTTGCACAAGAAGTGGAGAGTATAGTATGAGTACAACCGATCCCATGTACCATATAAGTGTCGATCCTAACCTCGACGAAGTAGTGATGAGGCTAAAGCGGGTCACTTACACTACAACTTGTATGCAGTATATAATAATGACAGAAAATGGAAATACAGAATAGGATAAAACAATCAATTGAAAACAATAACTACACCCTCAACAAGTAAACATGTGTCTTCCAGAATTACCAATCCTCAACATTTCAAATGAGAATACCGAAAACAAAACACAATTCAAGAAAATGGAAACATATAGGTTATTGCGGCATGCAACCCAATCCCACCGTACAATACAAAATTCTCCTTATTTAACCGTGATAACATCGACAACAAAGATAATATATAAATATGTTGCGGCACGCAACCCGATACCATCATATATCAATATCAGTATCATAATTCACCCTTATTTCACCATATCAATCCACCCTTATTCCACCTGTTGCAGCATGAAACTTGATCCCACCATACATTACGAATTCACCCTTATTCCACCATATAAATAGACCCTTATTACACATGCTATGGAATGCATTCTGTTCCCACCATATCAGTACCAAATACTCAATATGCATAGCCAAATTAGTAGTTCAAACCACATGAACCTTTACGTTCAATAAATACCAAAGTGAACTAAAAAGAGAACCTTGTACAAATAGAAATCTACACATGCAATACTACACATCGAGACACAATCTAGTACTTGACAAATAGAAGGTGCAAGTAAGTCAATTTAAGCAAATAGCAGGGAATTATGAAACTACAAAAAGAGCTAAAATCATTAACAGGGGAAGATATTAATTAACAAGTAGCAATTAAGTATGGAAATCATTTAGAGCATATAATAGTTAAGACAAGGAAGGAAATAATTAATGTAAAGCAGAAAATTAGGGAAAACAAATAATTCTGCGGCGTATAAGCACTCATCACCTCGCATATATGGCGCTCACATGAAATTCACATAGCACATACTCCGAGGGTTCCTAATTCCCTCAAGTCAAGGTTAGACACCTTACTTATCGCGCTCCAAAGACTACTCAAAGCTCAATCACAGCTTTGCCTTTCAAACAAGCCTTCGAACCAATAATATCTAGCAAATTACCAACCAAATGATTCAAAATAAGCCTTAGGAATCACCCACGATTGCAAAAAATTTTGTTTACCATGAAAATGGTAACAACAATTAAATTTGTAAATGGAATTCTAAAAATACGTGATCTATTTTTATGCTAGTTGTTAGAGTAGATGATGCTAGGAATATGAAGTTTAACTATGCAATGCAAGCTAAAACGAGGCAGCAATCAAACCGAGGGGCTTATTGCCCTAGCTTCGGACTAGTCGATGGAGGACCTCGGGGTTGATACCTGGGCTCGATCTTAAGCTATCGGGGGTAGTCGAGAATGGGATAATATTTAAGATATGATTAAACACAGCTCTTTATGGCCAATACCAAGCAATAAATGAAGAACAAATGGGAGAAAAGTGAATGCTAAAGTGGCCTTGATCTAGTAAGAACAAGGGAGTTAGAGAGAAAAGAGAGAGAGAGATATTATTGATCTTGTGGAGAAATAGTTGGAGCAACATCAGCCTCTTACAAAGTTACATGGATTCCCCTTATATAGGAGAGGGAATACAATATAGTACAGAGTGCATTAAATGTAAAGATACGGGGATGGGATGGCTAGGCACGGTGCTAGTGTTTGCTGATTCTAGCTGCTCGCCTAGGGAATCCCCTATCCTTAGAACCTTCGTTGGGTCGCGGACAAATTCCCCATTCTCGAATTCTTTGTTGGGTCCCGAACGAATTCCCTATCCTCGGAATCGTTGCTGGGTTGCGGACGAACCTTGAAGGAGGGAGCTCGATCGTAATCCTGTAGCCTCGAGATGATGATATGACTCCCTGAATGCACCTTAGCACTAAGAAATAGACCTTTTGACTGCATACAGATAGTCTCCACATTTCCTAGAGTGAAGTAATAGGAAACGATATTGAACCGTCATATCGAGATCATTATTGACGTGGCGTCAACCGTCTAAGAGCACTAAATGTCATGCCCCAAAGAACCGTGCAAGGCCACCGTCAGATGCGGTAATCAAGAAACCCACGAACTGCCACCAGCTCGTCCTTTCTGCTTCTCTAGTGATTCCTATAAATGCACTGGTTGCTAGATACTTCCCATTTTCACCCCACTTACAAGCCCACAAGTCTAAATTTTGTATTTGACGCTCTTTCATCTTTTTATAGAAGGATTTTTACCATTGACATGGCTAGGACTTCTAGGACGGTTCCCCGACGTAACGACATTGCTTCGTCGTCCCGATCACCTAAGGAAGAAACCAGATCGGTTCCCACTTTGGAACAATGTACCCCACATAATATCGACACGTTAGAGGATTTTGATGTCAATACTACTTCATTTACGCCGGGCCAGTGTGAGCACATGTCCCGATACATTAGCATTGTGACCGATATTAGCAAAGTGAAGGAGGACTGTCGATGGAGCAAGGCAGTGGAGGTGGAGATTCTCGGTCCCAATGATAATATTATTGACTTCAAGGCTGGCTTCCTTTATGTATACACTTACCCATTCACCTTGGACCCTGATAAATTCGTCGAGTCTCCTCCCCTAGAGATCAACCTAGTTATTCTTGACTTCTGCGACCGATACCAACTGACACTTGGTCAAATCTATCCTTCTTTTTGGAGGATAGTGTTGATGCATAGACATTTCACCGAAGGGGTTGAAGGTGAGGCTTTTACCATTAATTATCTAATCAGAATGTACAACCCTCGACTGTATCGAGGCTTAACCACGCTCCGCCATCGGTCCAAAAAATCCTTTTTCACAAGCGTCGATTAGGGAAAGGACTGGGGATGATGATGGAATCCCGTTAAGGAGGATAATGAGATCAAGTGTGAGAGACTTGTAGGCACCCCGATTGAAGGCTGCTATGTCCGGAACGGCTGGCTCTGGTCGAGCTCGTGGGTCGGGGGTCCTTCAAGAGGCCATTGATGTAGCTTCGTATCGCGCAACCGGATTTGATGCAACTTCTGTCAGGGGGACCGTTGGCATTGATCCTGAGGGATCAAAGCTCGGGGCCTCCTAGGAACATAGGTTGCCACTTGAAGAAATCGGCAAACTAAATGACTTTATTTCAAACTTTCCTGTTTCATCAAAGGAGCTGCGAGATGCCCACGGGATGATTGGCACAACAGTTGGGACCCCTCCCAAAGGGGGAGACTTTATTGCCAACATTTTTGATGGCGTTATCGACAAAGGTGATCTCGATATTCCTGGCGCCGTTAAAGTGGCGGAGAAGTCCATGCAGCGGGTGATAGTCATTCCTCGAGAATTTATTTCGTCCTCAAGTGCCATTCGTCGTCTTTCTAACTTTTCCATTGGGCCTCAGTGTAAGGAGAATATGACCATGCCATCCTCCGGCTCTACGGGGAGCTTTCTTATCTCAAAAAGGAGCGTAAGGAAGTTACTTCAAAGTTGCAGGATTCGGAGGCTCGCTCTACCCGGGGAGATAAGGAGCTGGGAGAACATCGGGCCGCTTTAGAGACAGCACTCCGGGAGAAGTCCAATCTTGTTGCTCGAGTATTTTGCCTTTCTCATACCCGACCTTTCACCCCGTATTCACACACGTTCTGTATTCATATATTAATTGAGTTAACCATCACCCGTAGGTCGAGCAGAGTGGCTCGCGGATTAATCAGTTGAATGCCGAGATCTTCAGGCTGAGAGAGTGAAACGAAATAGTGGCCGGAGATTTGGTGGCATCCCGATATCTTCTCAAGGATACTCATATGGAGATTGCTGCTTTTGTCGTGGCTAAGTCTGAGGTTGAACGAGATGTTGCTACTTATCGGGATTATGCGGCCATAGCGCATATAATGGCTCGTGACATATCCATGGCTGCTGAGCAGAATCGAATTTGAGCTATCGATCATTCTAAGGCGGAGGCGAGGAGAGAGACCCTAGAGGAACTCGGGGCCAAAGGCATCGACCTGTCAGCTGATCTTAAGGAGGCCTGTGCAGTGGAGGAAAGATTGGCTCTTTTGATTGCCCTCGATAAAGGAAAAGACAATAGTGACGAAGAGTAGTCTCCAAGTCTTTTTTGTATGCCTTCCCTTTGCTTTGTATGCTGCCCCGGGAAATGGACAGTGTAAAGACGTTTTTTCTTTTTGTCAATGTATAAAATGATCTTTCATTTTGTCAGACCTTCTCCTTGCCTTTTTTCTTTTGCGTTCGCCTCGCCTTTTTGCTTTTGCGTTCTGGCGTCAGCACTTTGAGGATTGCTATTTGGACAAACCGGGGCCCTGAAATTGGCCATGTCCCAAAGTTGAATCGATAGCTCCTCTCGATGTTTCCAGTACACTCCCTATGAGAGAGTGACGTTAACGCAGCTAGAATTAATTGGCTCTCTTGGGTGAGCGGGCAGTTGTTGCTTTGCCCCTATATATTTGCTCATCTGCCTCTTAAGTGGGGATTTTGCAGTTCTTAATAAGCCTATTGCTTCTACAGAGTCTGGATCTTTGTGCTAGTCCTTCCGCTTCCCTGTTTCATAAAACAAATTTGCCTGGATCCTCACTTTCTCCCCCTATTCTGCCGTAGTCATGGCCGCTACTTCGATGCCTCATCATCAGACAGAGAGGAGTCTCTCTTGTGCTCCTCATTCGGTCGGTACCAGCGGCTCTCCTCCGATGTCGGGAGAGCGAGGCTCGGGGTGCCCTACCTCGAGGAGGACTATCACAACGGGGGAAACCTCCTAATGTTCCGGGCCATCGAGAGGATATGTCGAGGATTATTTCATCGGTGAGGGAGGAAAACCTCGAGATGATCAGAAAAGAATGCGGATGAGGGGGAGGCACGATTTTGCAGGTACCTTCCCCAAAGGAGAGTGTCATGACATATGTTGAGGGATTCTTGAGCGTATATATTCATGTCCTTGCACCGGGTTCCCCGGACCGGGTCGTGCTTCATTTCTGTAGAAGATATCAAGTAATGTTGGCGCAGGTTCATCCCTTTATTTGGAGAATAGTGCATACGATGAGATATTTTGCTGACAAGGCCAGGATAGAATTCACCCTCAGCCACCTCATGAGGTTGTACCAGCCATTGCGCTATCGGGGCCTCATTGCTCTTCAGCGTCGATCCACCTAATCTCCTATTATCGGCAGCGAGGAGAATGAGGACCGTGGATGGATGAATTAGTTCGTTCGAGTCCAAACGACCAATGTTATCCCTAGAGATTTTTTGTCGTTTCCTGAGAAATGGAACTTCACACGTAAGTGCTTCATTTGAACTGCCTTTATCTCAACCTGAGGTTGGTCCCGTAACGATATATTTCTGTTATTTGTTTATAGAAACTCATTGGTTGCCCAGTGAGGTCCCCGATTTAGCTGAGTGGCCTCGTAAGCTGGCAGCTTGCTCGATTTATGATAGGCGCCGATGGCGAGATCTATCAAAAGGGAGATGGGAGGCGAAGCATCATGGTAGGAGCCCGATGTTCTGTCTCCTAAGAGGTGGCTTACTTCTTGCTGGCTCATCTGATTTATTTGTTGTATGTGCTTGGAGTCCTTTCGAGGCTAGGCCGAATCCTCTAGGGGAGGAGGAGAGGTTGTGGCCTCGGGGTCAAGGAGCACCGGTAAAAGGAAAGATGTTATGGGGTGCAAGAAGGCTCGTAGTAAGGTTACTTTTTCACAGCGGTTAAGGGGAAGTGAGTCGGTCGATCGGCAACCTTCTGGGAGTGGTACACCATCGGACATTGCTTCAACCTTCGGTGAGGCTCAGCGCTTTGGCCTTATGGTGAGCTTCGATTGTTTTAAGAATGTTCTGGCCCTGCGCTCCCTTTTTTCTTTTATTTATCTGGCTTCTTTTCACAGGCCTTCGATAGGCTTAAAGCCGAACTGCTTCGTTGTGAGGCCCCGTTGCGGGAGGCTCGAGATAAGGAGAAATCCCTCAAGCTTCTTTGTGCGGTAAAGGAAAGAAAGCTTGTCTCTTTACGACGCGAGGTGGGCAGGAGCCGGGACCATGAGGCCCTCTTGGAGAAATAGGTACCCTACATTTCATACTGGCCTACATTCCCTTTTTGTCTTGTCACCGTGTTGTTTTGCTATTTCTGTTGAAGGATAAGGCGGATAAGCTGGAATAACTCTAAGGTGAGGTTGGCAAAGCCAAACGCGAATTCACTGAGCTGCAGGTGCATGCAAATGCCCATTTTGTGGACAAAGAGAGTGCTCAGGCCGGGGCTTCTGCTCTTAGGGCGCAAATTCAGACCGCCCGTGCGAATGATTCTGCTCGGGCGAAATTGATCGCAAAACTGTTGTCCGAGCTTTCGATGGAGAAAACCAAAGTGGTGAATGTCTAAGTCGAGGTTGTGATGAATAATACCCAGGCATGACAGAAAATAGTGGCTTATTCAAGAAGCATTGTCGCTGCTAAAGCTGAGCTAAAGAAGACCCTCGATTGTGCAAACATTAGCAAGGAGTATGTGAGGTACAGATCCCGGAGGGAAATCCTCGAGGAGATTCATGCCAGGGTCTTCGATCTCTCAGGGGAGATTGAGCAAGCCAAAGAAGAGGAGTATGATGCCAAGTTCCTTCTGTCCGATGCTGAGGACGATGAGGAGGAGACCACCAAACCATAGTTGCCGAAAAGGGGGAATGTCTCATCCCTGCCTTCGTCGTTGTGTATATAGATTTCATTATATGTCGTAGGTTGAGATTGCACTCCACCGCAAATATGTAAAGATAAAAGGGGGAACCCCGCAATTTGTATCTTTGTGTTTCTGCTTGTCGTAGTTTCAATTGAGTCGATTCGAACTTGGATTGGCAGAAACCTCAGAACCTACAATGTGGCCTCGATATTTATTAGGTCGGCGATAGCAAATTTAATTTTTTGCGCTTAGGCTTGCATGTTTTAACCGTCTTCGGGTTTAGTCTCTGAGTTGGGATCCGACTAGAGCTCAATTTACCCTCAAGTTTTGTGTTTGCACGAGCTGGCGATAGTGGCTCTTACGCCTTAGGTCGGAGTGACCTTTTATATATATGTCCCTTAGGCAGGTATATTTAACTAATTTGTATCCGGTCTCCGAATCAGGTTACGACTCGAGTTTAATCCTCAAGTTTTCAATTTTCATGCTTGAGATAATGGCTCTTATGTTGTTTGGTCATTGAGACCTTTTAGTGTGCGTCTTAGAGGCTTCATTTGGCTGACAATAATGGCTCTTACGCTTTTGCCCATTGGCTTTTTTGTAGGCTTTGTTTTCCTCTAGTTAAGGTCTTTTTGAAATGATTTTTCCTGACCCATCGTCGGTTCTGGAAGAACCTCGATTTCAAGTCGTTAGCGGCGATGTTCGAGCACCTCGAAAGGTTCTAAGCTCGTAGGCTGAGTAGCTCGAAGCCTTGTGATTTGGAGCTAACATGATCGAAGATCATTTTTGCCTATTAAGGGAAGCCTCTTTTAACTGGTTCTTTTTGATGTATATTCGAAGTAATGGCCTGCGATTTTGTTAGCAACAGTCGGGCGTCCCCGAGTCGCGTTAATTTGGCTTGAGTAGCCGCTTTGACCGTAGTCATATGTGTTTGGCCGAAGCCATTTTTTATCCCGAGTGATAGATTAGGCGTCTACACCGAGTGTATGCCCTTTCGGGATTGTTACAAATGTGATGTATAGCCTAAACTTTGGGATTGAGTTTTACGCCTATAGTAAGGTCTTACAAAAATTTCAAACCTGTTGAGATCTTACAGTTTGTCATGCCTGTTGAGGTCTTACAGTTTGTCACACCTGTTAAGGTCTTACAGTTTTTTCTTGCTATGTAGAATAGATCTGTTTATACCGAATCTGCCCGCTCGGGGTCTTACGACCTCGAGTTTTCCATCATATGGCAATTGATGACATTCTCCGAGTTATCGAATTTGCTTAGGCTCGAAGACTATTTTTTGTGAGCTTGGAGTTGCCTTGTTAGGACCTTATGTGCCCGGAGATCTGACCCTAGTGTCGTGCGGGTGCCGAATTGTTCACGTTAAGTCTCCGAGTATTTTGGGACGCATTTGGTAGAGAGACCCTTGCCGTGAGCATGTTGAAATCCCCTTTTCTAGAGTACGAGATGCTGAAAGATATTTTTTATTGCTTGGCATAAGTACATGCTGTTTTGTTGTTGTGAGCTCGGCCCGCGCGGGCGTGGCTCCTTGGACCGATTGGTCTGGTGCATCATTTCCTATTGGAGCTCCGTTCGTCATTTCCCGGAGGGGGGTGGTTGTAAAGAAAGTCACGTAGGCTCGATGAATCCTTCTTGGGAAGTGCGTGGATGTTGCCTCGTTAAAAACCCCTACCAGTAAAAAATCATTTCGGGATAAAAAATCAATCAAAGGAAAAGAGTTCAACGGATGCTTTGAAGCCTCGGGGTCTTCGAACCGGAGTGGCGTCCTGATTACCTTGGTCGTTGACCTATGCAAGAGTTATTGTGAAGTAGAAGGTGGGAAGAGGGAATGTCGATTATACCTTGGTGGCGATGGCGCTCTCGAGTTCTGGCGCTTATTCAGTGGTTGCTAAGTGGTCCTTCATTTGAATTTGTCTGGGGCGACCATCAAAAAATCATGTGGATGACGTGTTAGGGCTCGTCTATTTTGTTCCTTTTGGCTATTTCTCCTTTGCACAATTGGTTTTTAGCCTGGTTGCTGAGAAATTCCTGAACGTGCCTATTATCAAGCAATCGGGCCACTTCCTCTCGGATTTGCATGAAAGCTTTAGTTTGGTGCCCGTGCTTTGTAGTTCCTATGGGAAGGATTCAAGTGTACCGGTCCAGGCCATCTGGCGTCCCTGATTTTGTTAATGGTGAACACGGTGTCTGACACATCGACATAGAAGCTATACTCTGATAGGCGGGGCGCCTCTATCGGTCCTGTGTACCCGTCGAAGCTACCTCTATTGAGGTGTCCCCGAGGGTTCTATCCTTGGTTTACCAATCGGTCATTACGGGGCGGATTGCATTTTGGAGCATTTCTCCTATCATTGGGGTATGCTGGTACCTCTCTTTATTTGATTTTGACTCCTTCGCCAAGAGCTTGCTCGGGTATACTGAGCCTGAAAGGGCTCCCAGCTGGTCGTCCTCAACCCTGATCGTTGATTGGTATCAGTGGTGGACGTCCGACCAAGTTACAGCGGGATACTCGATCAGATTCTCTTTCAACAACCTTGATGCCACCGAGCTTCGTTCATTCAGGCCTTGAGTAAAGGCCTGCACTGCCTAGTCGTCGAAGACCGGGGGGAGCTCCATTCACTCTGTCTGAAAATGAGACACGAACTCTCGTAGCATTCCGTTTTCCCTTTGCTTAATCTTGAATACGTCGGACTGCCTTATTGCTACCTTGATGGCACCGGTGTGTGCCCTTACAAAGGAGTCCGCCAGTGCGGCGAATGAATCTATGTAATTAAGTGCCAAGTTTTGATACCATATCATGGCTCCCTTCAAGATTGCTTCTCCGAATTTTTTTAGCAATACGGACTCAATCTCATCGTTTTTTATATCATTGCCTTTTACTGTGCAGATGTAGGCAGTAATGTGTTCATTAGGGTCAGTGGTACCGTTGTACTTAGGGAGTTTCGGCATTTTGAACTTCTTCAGGATGGTCTTCGGGGCCGCTTTCTTGGGAATGGCCTTTGTATGAACTTCTTCGAGTCCACACCTTGAGGACCGGGGTGCTCCCGGGATCCGATCAACCCTAGAGTTATAGGTCTTGACTTTTTTATCGTTGGTCGCTATCAGCTTCTCACCCGATTCGATCCTTTTGGTGAGGTCCTCAAGAATCTTTATTATGGCAGGGTCGACTACCTATCCGTTATTGCTTGATCTCTCGAGTACTTGCTCGGCGGGGGGAGCTGTTTCCGGTGCTGCTGTGCTGGGATTCTTCGGATGGCTTTGTAACTAAGCGATGCCCAACTATTGTGCTTCAAAAGTAAAATGAAGACTAACTTCCTCTTCTTCCCGGGCTGGGATTCTTTGGGCTTCCTGTCGGTCACTATGCCGTATGCTCCAGTCGGTGTGTGAGGTTTCGTCGGCCTGTTGTGCGTCCTATAAAACCACGTCCGCTGGAATTGGTCCAGGCGCATCATTAGGATTTCGTGGCTGCTCTCCGGCAGCTGGAGCAGCCACGCTGTTCTCCCTGTAGTTTTTGAGGTTGTCGTTCACGATTCTGTTTATCGAGCCAAATATTTTGACCTGAAATCAAGAGATCTTGGATAAGAAAAAGTGTGAAAGATAACTTGCATTTTTGTGATGGAACCAGCAGAAAATAATCACTATTATTTTTAGCCACATGGTGGGCGCCAAACTGTTTACCGTGAAAATAGTAGCAATAATTAAATTTGTAAATGGGATTCTAAAAATACGTGACCTATTTTTATGCTAGTTGTTAGAGCAGATGATGCTAGTTATATGAAGTTTAATGATGCAATGCAAGCTAAAATGAGGCAGTAATCAAACCGAGGAGCTTATTGCTCTGGCTTCGGACTGGTCGATGGAGGACCTCGGGGTCGATACCTGGGCTCGATCCCGAGCTATCGGGGATAGTAGGGAATGGGATAACAGTTAAGATATGATTAAACATGGCTCTTTACGGCCAATACCAAGCAATAAATGAAGAACAAATGGGAGAAAAGTGAATGCTAAAGTGGCCTTGAGCCATTAAGAAAAAGCGAGTTAGAGAGAAAGAAGAGAGAGAGAGATAGGTATTATTAATCTTGTGAAGAAATAGTTGGAGCATCATCAGCCTCTTACAAAGTGGCATGGATTCCCCTTATATAGGAGAGGGAATACAATATAGTACAAAGTGCATTAAATGTAAAGGTACGAGGATGGGACGGCTAGGCACGGTGCTAGTGTTTGTTGATTCTAGCTGCTCACCTCGGGAATCCCCCATCTTCGGAATCTTCGTTGGGTCGCGGAAAAATTCCCCATCCTCGGAATCCTTGCTGGGTCGCAGACGAATTCCACATCCTCGGAATCTTTGCTAAGTCGCGGATGAACCTCGAAGGAGGAGGCTCGATCGTAATCCTACAGCCTCGAGATGATGATATGACTCCCCGAATGCACCTTAGCGGCGAGAAATAGACCCCTCTGATTTCACTGCATAAATATTCATTTTAGGTCATTACTAAAAAGTCAACTCTCGGGCCCTCTTGGTCCAAACCCGACATTCGAACGAAAACCCGATTACTCATTCACCACCGAGCCCGGTTAAGTAATTTGTTTTGGAATCCGACTTCAATTTGATGTCTAAATCCCAATTTTACAAAATTCCCTAATTCTACCCAAACTCCCCAAATTTTCACTATGAAAACACTAGATTTTAGTTTAACAACTTGGGAAATATAATGAAAAATTGAAAGAAAATGATTAGAATCACTTACAAATGATTTGGGGAAGAAAGGGTCTTGGTAAAATCGCCCCTATAGTTTTCTTGTTTTGAAAATTTGAAGAATGAGTGAAAATATGGTTATCCAACTATTTGTAGGTATCACATTTGTGACCTGGGGTTTGCATTTGCCACCTGGGGTATGTAAATGCGAACAAGTCTTCCCAAATGCGAAGAGTGACCTATGTTTGTTCCCTTCGCAAATGCGTAGTGTGAGGATCACAAATGTGTAGTGTGATGATTGCAAATGCGAAGGTCCACCCCCCATCATAGTGCTTGCAAATGCAATGGTCTCTTCGCAAATGCGAGGCTAGCATTTGCGAACCAGACCTCGCAAATATGAAGCTTGTAGATATGATACACTAGCTATGATTTTCTAAGTTCAAACCACTCCGTAGCCTATCCGAAATTCACCCGAGCCTTCGGGGCTCCAAACCAAACATGCACACAAGTCCTAAAATAACATAACTTGCTCGTGCGATCAAATTACAAAAATAATACATAGAACTACAAATTGAACACCAAATCAAACGTTTTCAAGAAAACTTTAAAACTTCTATTTCAGAACTGAACGTCCGAATCACGTCAAACCAACTTTGTTTGTCACCAAATTTTACAGACAAGTCACAAATATAATAATGGACTTGTATCGGGATTAGGACCCAAAATACGGACCCGGTATCAACAAGACCAAACATCAATCAATTCTTAAATATCATTAATATTTCAAACTTTCAATTTTTAACAAAAAATTAATAACTCGAGCTAGGGATCTCTGAATTCGATTTTGAGCATAGGCCCGGGTCTCATATTTCTATACAAATTTATCGGGACCGTAAAAATACGGATCAAGGTCAATTTGCCGAAAATGTTTACCGAAGCTAACTCAAATAAATTTTTAAGTCAAAATTCTTATTTTTCATCAGTTTTAAACATATAAGCCTTCAAGAAAAACAACCAGACCATGAACGCAAATCGAGAAAGGCTAAAATGACATATTTAAGGCTTTGGAACATAGAATTTAATTCTAAAACATTAGATGACCTATTGGGTCATCGCAAAAACATTCCTTCAAGAATCGCCCAAATCCGAGGTCTCTAGCTCAAACTATTAAAAAATGGGTTCAAACCCTTGATTTTGATATTTTAACAGTCTTCCCTAACGTTCCTCTTCGCGATCGCAGAAAGTCCATCATGATCAAGAAGAACAAAAATCAAGCTGCCCTCTAAGTACCCTTTGCGAATACGAACTATTAGTCGTGTACACGATTTACAAACCCCTCAACCTATGCTATTGCGAACCTCTTTACACGATTGTGAAGAAAAAACTGCGTAGACTCCCGGCCTCCTCCTTTCCTTTTTGCAAACGCAGCCCAGCTCACATGTGCGTGTAGTACTACCTCCCCAAGCTTCACGATTGTAGACCCCTTATCGCGAATGCATAACACAAATTCCCCAGCTACCTACAACACTATTAGCGATCGCGATTCTCCACTTGCGATCGTGTATAAGGAACCAGTAACAAAAAATTCAACAGTTCTTCGAAGTTTAAAATACGACGAACATGATTCGAATCACACCTGAGGCTCCTAGGACCTCAACCAAACATACCAACAAGTCCTAAAACGTCATACGAACTCGCTCGAAGTGGGAAATCACATCAAACAATACTAAAACCACGAATCACGCATCGATTCAAGCCTTATGAACTTATGAACTTCTAAAATTCAAAACTAATGTAGAAACATACCAAACAAACTCCAATTAACCTCAAATTTTTCACACAATTCAAAAATGACATAGCGAAACTATTACAACTTCCACAGCTAAAATCTGATCCAGTAACCACAAAGTCAACTCTCAGTCTAACTTCTCAACTATCCAAACTTCTACTTTTTTCAACTTTCGCCAATTCAAGCCAAAACCATCTACGGACCTCCAATTCAATATCCATACACACTCTTAAGTTCAAAATCACCCTATGGAGCTAGTGAAACCATCAAAACTCTATTCCTGAGCCATTTACACATAAGTCAACATCCGGTCAACTCTTTCAACTTATGTTTCCAACCTTGGGACTAAGTGTCCCAATTCATTCTGAAACATCCCCGGAACTGAACCAACTACCCCGACAAGTCACATAACAATAAATGATCATGGAATTATAATTAAATAGGGAAACATGGCTATAAAACTCAAAACAACCGTGCAGTTGTTACACATTCGATAACATTCAATGAAGAATATTCTGCAGTATTAAATGCACAGTCCATTATAGAGAATATAGCATTCATAGCCAACCACTACACATTCTTCAATGGCTCCCGAGAGAGGTTTGATCCTAGGACCTTGTTCCCTAGGTGCCACTATAAATAAAGATTCCAAAAAGCATTGTTAGGGAGAATTTTCTGAATCTTATACCATATACTATTCTAAACTTAATAATATTTTATCTTCTTGCTTATTAATATCGCTATAACTGCCTCAAAAACATTGCTCCCGAAACCAAGATCTCTGCTATCTTATCTCGATTTTAATGCTAAGTCCTTATTTAATTTATTTAATCATTTTTGGGATCAAATTGATTTGTTTGTCTATAAACTACGTATAAATTCAACTATATCGTTTTACGAGAAAATAGTTTAGTGCCCACTGTGGTGTTTAAAGAGTTGTGTAATTGAGTTGATCCGTGAATCAATTACTAACTTGTTTGATTCTTTTTTCTTAGAAATTAAATCATAAAATGATAGATAATGATGTCAACATCGCACATAACGTTGAGGCTCAAGGAAATTAGCCTCAGCACGAGAACTCGATTGGTGATACCCGCAACGAGGAGGATGAGGCCATGCCGATCCATGGCAGGAAATATCCACGACATGTTTGAGGCAATTCTTGATGATGCTGAAGACGAGCATATCGCTTAAACAGTAAGAATCTTGAGGGAGCAACAAAAGGCCACTATGGGCCACCTTTCATGATAGGATTACGTCATGATAGAGTTGAGATAGGTATTGTTAGGTGCTTCAAACAACGCGAATAGACGAGGTCCAGTTTCTCTCGGTGCTCGCATAAATCAAATAACGTAAAGGGTTGACAACAACACCTCGATGGGCGAAGTCGGCTTCTACAGGGCCGGGGGGATAGTAGTGGATATGGTAACAACATTGAGAATGATCCATTTAAAACCAAACTCATGTTATTTATGAGGGAAATAAATGCCCGAATGGATCAAATTTTGGGTGCACTGCCATAATTTAAAGCATTGTATTCAAAGAAGTACACCAATTGTTGTTTAACCAAGCACGACACCAGAGTTGATCCTAAAGCAGTTCAAGATGCTAGACATGCCAAAATATGATGGGACTTCATATTCTTAGGAGCAGATCATCATCCATACAATGGAGGTGAAATGGAATGACTTAGCTCTGTTTGAGATTAACTCAGTCCTACATAAGAAATTCAGGGAGACCCTCACGAAAGGGGTCCTGACATGATATTTACTTGTGCCTGAGCACTTAATAGATTATTTCGAGATGCTCACATATACGTTTATCAAGGACCATTCCGGGACTAGGAAGGTACATGCCTGAAAGGACGACATATTTAGGATTGCATAAGGAGAGTCTGAATTGTTGTGGGAGTTCGTAACTAGATTCCAGAAAGAAAGCATGCTACTACCGACCATACCAAATGAATGGGCAGCAGAAGCATTTACTAAAGGGTTGAATCTGAGAAGTTGTGATGCTTCCCAAAAATTGAAAGAGTACCAGCCGAAGATAAGAATTAAGGATGACAAGCTTGGTTGCCCGGCATCAACCGCGGGTCAAGAAAGGGAGATGAATAAGTAAAAATCGAAGGATGATTTCGACACAAATCATCGGTCTTCTAGAGGAAAGTTTTTGCCGTATGAAAGGGCCGAAGGATGTGGTAGAGGTTTTCAGTCAGCAAATTGATTTGTTACCTATAGGAAAGTTGATCGGTGCTAGAATAATATATCATTGCAGGACAAGGAGATATCAGGTTCCCGAGACTCCTCTTACCCAGGCTTTCCAAATACATCTTCAATGTCAGCATAGTGGAATTAGTGTCGCTATGAGAAATATTAAGCAAGCATGATTCCCAAGGCCAATGAGGTCCAATCCAGGTAGAGGAATCCTAATTTATGGTGTGAGTATCAAGGGACAAACCACCACCAGACAGGGGACTACCAATATTTGCGCAAGGAGGTGGTGACATTATTAAAAATGGACATCTCAGAGAATTCTTAAACGATCAGGCTAAGAACAACTACGTCCGAAACCAAGATAATGTGGATCCCTTAAAGGTAGGAGAGGACCCTCCTCACTTGAAAATCAACATAATTTTTGGGAAGGAACG
Source organism: Nicotiana sylvestris (assembly GCF_000393655.2). NCBI lineage: Eukaryota > Viridiplantae > Streptophyta > Magnoliopsida > Solanales > Solanaceae > Nicotiana > Nicotiana sylvestris. The sequence goes on along the minus strand of NC_091058.1, from coordinate 195,654,895 downwards.
AGATTAATAAGGTGACATTTTTTGTGGCAAAAAAGATAAAGGTATCATTAACCCACAGTAAGAGACTTTGGGAAATCATTGAGGACGACATCACCTTCATGGAGAAAGATCCGCATAGACTCCTACTTTCACACAACGATTCCCAGGTAGTCTCTCTTAATGTTTTAGACTTCAATATTAAATGTGTTTTGGTAGACCGAGGGAGTTCAATGAACATTATCCAATTAAGAGTGCTAAAACAAGCCAAACTAACCGGAAGCATAATTATGGCCACAAAGCTCCTCGCCGAGTTCAATATAGCAAGTGTAACAACTCTGGGGGAAATCGTGCTACTAACGAATGCCAAAAGGGTAATCAAGACGACACTTTTCGAAGTAGTAGAGGGTGATATGAGTTACAATATCATTCTTAGGGGACCATGGTTACATGAGATGAAGGTTGTACCATCAACGTACCATCAACTTCAGAAATTCCAAACATCAGAGGGAATTAAATAAATAAGGCGAGACTAAACAGCAGTACGGGAGATGAACGCGATCTCAATTTCCAGTAGCAAAGGGAAAAACATGCAGCATAGCAAATACAGGAACCAATGCCTGCTCTTGAGCCAAACGAAGACAACAAAGAGGAGAAGACGTTGGACCCTTGAAGAGAAAGCTTAGCCCTAGGTTCATTGGCCCGTTTCAGATTCTTGATCGAGTGGGAGAGGTGGCTTATAGACTTGCATTGCCTCTGAGCTTATCAGCCGTGAATCCAGTGTTTCAGGTGTCCATGCTTCGGAAATATCATGGTGATTCATCCCACGTATTAGATTTCAGCACTGTCCAGTTGGACAAGGACTTGTCTTATGAGGAGGAGTCGGTTACTATTCTAGATCGGCAGGTTCGTCAATTGAGATCGAAGGGTTTTCTTTCTGTTCATGTTCAGTGGAGAGGTCAGCCCGCTGGGGCATCGACCTGGGTGTCCGAGTCCGATATGCGGAGCCTTTATCCCCATCTTTTTCCAAATCAGTACTTCCTTCTTATGTCCGTTCGAGGACGAACAGTTGTTTTAGAAGTGGAGAATATGATGACCCAAAAGGTCATCACTTGTGTTGCAAGTGCATTCAATGTTCCGAGGCCTAAAAACCACCCTTTTTCCCCCACCTTGATTTACGTGCATGGTCCGGACCTATATTCGGAAAGCCTTCTATGTGAAAATATGAGAAATAGAAATTTTAGAGTTAAAACATTGATTATGGTTGACCTTCGTCAATATATTTAGAAAACGGACCAGGATCCATGTTTCGGCAATCCCGGGAGGTCCGCAGTAAATTATGGGACTTGGGCGTATACCCGGAAATGAATTCCGATGTCCCAAGCCTTAGAAATCAATTTTGAAAGAAATTTTTTTACTGAATTATCTAAGGAATAAAGAAAAGAATTAATGTTTGAAACCATTATTATCCGGCCTGTATTTTGGTTCTGTAGCCGGTACAAACTTGTTATAGTATTTGAAAGATAACTGTGAACTTTGGTGAAAAACGGAGTTTATTTGACGTGAGCTGGTCTTCCGTTTGAAGAGTTATGAACTTTGAGAGTTCTTGATGAAAATGTTGAGTTTTGAGGTTTAATTCATGATTTTACAAGTTATTTTGATGATGTGATCGCATGAGTAGGTCCATATTATATTTTTGAGTTAGTATGCACACTTGGTTTAGAGTTCTGAGGGCTCGGGTGAGTTTCGGGTAGGTTCCGGGATGTCTTAGGCTTAAAAATATAGGTGTTGCAGGTTTAGAGAGATGGAAGGCCTCTAAACCGACCAGTGTGGTCAGCACAAAAAGGAATGCTGCCACGGAGGGGCTTGTGCAGCCGCAATGGATTTTGTGTGGACTGCGGTGAGAGCTTGTGCGGACCGCGGGGAGGGCCTGTGCGGCCGCACTAGATTCTGTGCGGTCCGCGGTGAAGAACGTTTCACTGGTCAACCTTCGAAAGCCTATATCTTTTGATCTACAAGGAATTTTGAGATGATTCAAAAACGAAAGTTGTAGCCCTTCATGTTTTGTTTCCAGAAAAGTAAAGAAATCACAATTTGGACATCTGTAGTGAAAGTTATGGCTAAAAATACTAGAACATGTCCCTGTAGTCAACCTGGTGAGTTGTGCGGCCGCACTCCATTTTGTGCAGTCCGCACAGGGGGTCTGAGAGGAGTATATTTAGACGGGATTTTCAGTTATTTTTTATTTTTTATGACCCCAAAAACATATGAGGCAATTTTTCAAACAACCTTTCTTCTCCAAATCAATTGGAAGTCGTTTTTAACTAGTTTTCTCCAATCATTAACATCTTTTAACATGATTTCAACTTCAAATCAATGATTTTCATGAGGGAAATTGGGTGTTTTGGGTAGAACCCAGGTTTTTCAAAAATTGGGGATTTGGACCTCGATTTGAGGTCCGATTTCAAAACAAATTATATATTTGAGTTCGTGGGGTAATGGGTAATCGGGTTTTGGTTCGTACCTCGGGTTTTGACCATGTGGGCCCGGGGGCAATTTTGACTTTTTGGGTAAAACTTTAGAAAACTCATTTTCATGCATTCAAATTGATTCATTTAGCGTTTATTGATGTAATTAAGTAACTTGTGACTAGATACAAGCGAATTGGTGGTGGAATCGAGGGGAAAAGCTATAATTGAATTGTTAATTGTGTTCGTCGCATCGAGGTAAATGTTTGGTCTAACCTTAGCTTGAGGGATTAGGAGTTGAGTCTTATTTGCTATGTGGTAATTGTTGAGTATGACTTATAGGCATTGTGACGAGTATCTATACGTTGGTGTCTAGCATGCCCGTGAGTCTTATATTGTGATTATCATGACTTCGTTGTATCTATCATGCCTTGGTAATGGTTTCTACTTGTTATGTAAAGTTTGTGGAAGGAATTGTTATGCACATTGAGGAGCATTGCCTCAAGTTGTATAACGAATTGTGAAAGTATAAGTGATAATTGAACCTCTAGAGCATTAGCTCGAGTCGTGAAGTGAATTGTGAAGTAAAAGTGAGAAAGAGAAGAGATTATTATGTTGTCGCCCTTGCTGTGCTATTGTTGATTTATTCATTATCTCCCTTGCTAGGATGTTGAGATTATTGATGTTGTTCCCTTGCCGGGATTTAATTGTTTAAATGTGTTCCCTTGCCGGGATTTCTATTATTATTTTGTTTATTCCCTTACCCCTTTGTTTGTGATTGTTGTTTGGGTGAGTAAGAGTGTTAAAGCATGAAGGGTGATACCGTGAATTGTTTGTTATTGTGAGGAAAGGGTGTAAAGCACGAAGGGTGATGTCGTGCCGCACGACGTACAATTTCATGCCTATTCTATTGAGTATATGGTGAGGAAAGAGAGTAAAAGCATGACGGGTGATACCGTGCACATTTTGATTATATGATTGTGTTGGTGAGGACGAGAGTAAAAGCACGAAGGGTGATGTCGTGCATATTTTTTTTATATAACTGCTTTGGTGAGACTGAGAGTAAAAGCACGAAGGGTGATGCCGTGTAATTGTTGATTTCCACTTCCTTGTTGATATTCTAGATATGTTATTTCTTTCCTTACTTGATGCCTTTCTATTCGGAACTATTATCTCTCCCCACAGCATGTTTCCCCCTCCCACATTGACTAGTTATTTCTGTATTTCGTTTCCGTTGTATATATATATATATATGAACTACACAGGTTTATTTTGTAGTCTGGTCCTAGCCTCGTCACTACTTCGTCGAGGTTAGGCTAGACACTTACTAGCATATGGGGTCGGTTGTGCTAATACTACACTCTGCACTATGTGCAGATCCAGGAGTAGCTTTCGGACAGTAGTTGGAGGGCTTCCTTCAGTCCACTCGGAGACCCAAGATAGACCTGCAGGCGTCTGCAAGCCCTAGCGTCTCCCTCTATCTCTATTTCCTTTATTCAGAAATAATGTATTGTATTTCTTCAGACCTTGTATGTAGTAACTCTTAGACAGTCTGTGACACTAGATTTTGGGGTATTTGAGGTTTTAAAAGTTGTAATAGACGTAGCCTTAAGATATATAATTGTTGACTTCCACTTATTTATTTAAAATTCCGCTTTTATCATATTATCGACTTGTGTTGGTTAAAAAGAAGCAAAAAATGAAAGTGTAGCAAGTATTTAAGGTTTGGCTTGCCTAACTCTCATTAGTAGGCGCCATCATGACTCCCGAGGGTGGGAAATCCGGGTCGTGACATGAAGGCACTTGTGGAAACCACTAAGGCACCAAATCACATGTTCGAAAGGTAACCAGAGTCGGCTATTACTGGATTGATATGTAAAATGTTGCGAAGGAGTTTGTGCAAAAATGTGATAAATGTCAAAGACTTGCTCCGATGATTCATCAACCCGGAGAGCAGCTCTATTCGATCTTATCCCCATGGTTGTTCATGAAATGGGGAATGGCCATCGTCGGCCCTCTTCCATCGGCCCTAGGTAAAGCTCATTTTATTTTATTTATGACTGATTATTTTTCAAAATAGGTTGAAGCACAGGATTTTGAGAAAGTTAGAGAAAAAAAAGTCACAGACTTCATTTGGGACCACATCATATGCCAATTCGGGGTGCCCTCTGAGATCGTATATGATAATAGAAAGCAATTCATTGGCAATAAATTAGCTAAATTTCTCAAGGATCACAAGATCAAATGAATCCTATCTACGCCTTATCATCCCAACGGGAACGGACAAGCCAAATCTATCAACAAAACCATCATTTAGAACCTTAAGAAGAGATTGACCGACGCCAAAGGGAAGTGGAGAGAGATATTGTCTGAAGTTCTATGGGCATACCACACAACATCGAAATCCACTACCAAAGCAACACTATTCTCGTTATTTTGTGGCGTCGAAGTTGGAGAACCTAGCATCAGATTTCGATATGTAATAGAGGAGTCAAATAATGAGGCTGTGAATACGAGGCTAGAATTGTTAGATGAAAGACGCGAAGTTGCCCTCGTCCGATTAGCCCCCCAAAACTAGCGGGTCGAAAGGTACTAGATTCGAAGAGCCAATCTTCGACATTTTAACATTAGGGACTTGGTGCTTAGAAAAGTCACCCTCAACACTCGAAATTCGAATGAAGTAAAATTAGGTCCGAACTGGGAAGGACCATACCAGGTTCTCGAAATCATAGGAAAAGGATCCTACAAGCTCGGCACGTTGAATGGAGAACAATTACCAAGCAATTGCCACATATCACACTTAAAACAATACTACTGCTAAGGTAAGACCCCTTCCATTTTCATTTATATTTTAAGCTAACGCTTGCTGGTGTTCGATCAGAAACAACAATGGACTCACTCGTCACGAAGTCTTTAGGTCTAAAAGCCCGCGTTGACCAGCTTTGTCCCAAATGGGTTTTCCGGTGAGGCTTTTAATGAGGCAACCACTGATCGTGCTAACTTAGAACAATTCAATAGTATCCGATGTTTCTTTGAAATCAACCTTGAATACTGGGAGAATTACCCCTCGAATGTCAATTTTGTTGCGAGGAAATTACTCATTACATCAGGGTCTCAATAGGAAAATTTATAAGGACCAAACTGGTCAAACGACTCGTGCCCGCATAGTTTGCTCGAGCCCTAGCACAAAACATGTACACATGTATAATAAATTATAAAGAGAAGTAATTTTCCTTTCCAATATCTCATGCCTTACAAAAAATTCTCTACTTTACAATTTCATACTCTCGATCTATTATGTAAACAAGCTTAAGGGCCCATCATAACCAGAGTTCAGATAATTACACCTACGCTAGGGGACTACCATCCGAAAAATAAATGGGATCGAATTATTAAAACTTCGACATCAAAAGACCTTTTAGGAAACTCTCAATTTTTATAGGCCACGGCCACCCCACTCGAGGACTGACACTTCGGTCAAGCTCGAAGTATAACAGGAAAATAAGTCCAAGGGGAAAATCCCAAACTAAGGCTCGGAGATGTCCGAATTTTGTAACAAACCAGGCCTTCGAATTCTTTAACAAACCGGTTAAAAGGGCTACCCTCGGCGAAATCATAAAAGGCTTCGATAATATCATGCTTCAAAAACTCTAAAGAGTACAAAATTGTTCGAACTCTCGAATGATAAGCAAAGGGAAAACTTTGAAAGCCGAAAAGGGTAGAAAGGCCATATATATATAATTAAACAATTATTTTACAAAGGCTAGATCGGCCAAATACAATATTTTCAAAGGCCTAAAGGCTACTTTCACTTCAAGTTCGAGAGATCCTTCTCACATGACTAGTAATCCTATGGGCTACCTAATTTCGAGTTCGAGCATGTCCTTACTCGATCACTAAGCTTAAGGGCTACATAAACTCAAGTTCGAGTTATCATTTAAGGTCCATCGATAAGAAAAGGTCAAAGTCGATGCTTATTATCGGTCTTGTCTTCCCCAAACCTTAGACCCTCGAACACAACTTCATGATCTTATGCTAACGCATTTTGACCCTTACATGAAATAACGAAAAAGACAACAGATTCATAGGGAAAAAGTTTATATATTCATTTAGACCTTTTTTACAAGGGCAACACGGCCCGATGGAAGTTTTTTACAAAAGGCCAAAACAACCTCGACAAAAAAAGAAATAGAGAAACTAAGGGCTTAAGTGTCCTGGTAATCTCCGGGAGTGGCATCCCCATCCTGTGGATCTTCTACGCTTTCGGATTCGCTCAAGCTTTCAGATTTGTCATCATCGAGATAAGCTAATTTCTCAGATTTCACTTCAAGCTTCTTGATGCTCTCGATCTCGGTTGAAAGATTGAAACCCTGAGTGTGGATTTCCTCGAGGGTTCCCCTCTGAGATTGAAGCTTAGCGTGCTCGGCGATCCTCTCTGCTCGAATTTGAGCGACCTCAGCATCTTCTTTTGCTCGGGCCTGAGAAGCCTTGGTATCAGCCCGGTAGATAGCTACCACAGCATCAGCATCAGCTTTGGTTTTCTTGACCCCAGATTTGGCCGCTTCAAGATCTATGACTAGTTTCACCGAACAGAATCTACTGAACCCATCTCAAACTGGAGCTCCTCAATTTTATTGGCTTACGCCAAGGTTTTCTCTGTCATACTTCAAAGTTGATTTCAGCCGAGGCCAGCTGGGCCCGGGCAGTCTCTTTTTCTGAGGCCAAGCGATCCATATACTTTTTACATTCTTCGGCCTCTGTCTTTACAGCTTCTACTTCCTCGCGTAGCTGCACGATCATATCGAGATTTTGTTGGACCTATGGATTTGGACCATCTGTCACCATGACCGAGTCATCGTCTCTAACTTAAAAGATTCCTCTTACCTGCTCAGACAATTTGGTGTGTTCTTTCTTAGCCATTTCTAGCTAAGCACGAAGGCCTTTAGTTTCCCTTTCTCTTTGATCACTAAGAAGCTTGAAGGCATTTTTCTCCTCAGAAAGCCCTCAGTCCTCAGCCTCATGCCGACTTAGCCCCCCCTGAATTGGAGGAAACCCTTGTGATGAAGCACCAAAGACTGCAAACATAAAAGGGAAAGTTATACAAAGGAAGAAAAATCTAAGTATGAAAATTGATAGGGAAATGAGGAATTACTTGGTTTAGAGCCTATTGGGCTTCGTTGAAAAGACAAAGCGCTCCCACTACGTCCATTTGGGCTCGATCTTCTTCTATAACAAAACATTGGAGGTAGCTGGCCAACCCTACAGGGGCAGCAAGAACCCAAGCATCATCCAGGACCGTGATAACAACTGTTCGCTTGCACCTGGGATCGGCACTAGGGACCGAAAATTTATTGGTCAGTTTAAAACATGAGAAAGCCTTGCACGAGCATTTCTTCGGAATATCCAAGTCACTCAGACTGGTGACATGCTCTACCTTAACAAAATAACCATGAAAAAGATCTTTCTATGTGTGGGCTCCTTCCCCGTGACAAATCTATATGGCCTGAGCATCGCGTATCATCGAATCGAAAATTGAAGGAAACAAGGGGGAATCCTCGATCTCTATTGCCCCAAGCGGGTCCTTTGAGGTACTGCCTCCGTCTTGGGGAGCCTCAAGCCCGGTTTCTACACTAATGTCCACCACCTCTTCAACGATCTCTTTTCCCCTAGGTAAAGCATCTTCGATTCCTCTTGGGCCCAAGTCTCTCCCTCGACCTCATCAAGCCTAAGCGGAGCAGTGTCAACTCCTACCGATTCTGAGGTTGCCAGAACCTCGATGCTAGCTCGAGCATGGGCCACCAGCCCAGAATAATCTTCATTCTTTTCTTCATTCTCTTCAGGTTCCTCTAGTAGCCGACGGACTAAGTCCATTGTTAAAGGGATGACGTCCCTCTTGGGATTACGGGTTGTCTTCTTTTTGGGCTTCTGCCCCTCAAAGTTTGAAGAGTCGAAACCATCTTCCTCTTTTTCTCCCTACCAGCTTTGAAAAAGATGACGGGGGAGGAACTTCTTCATCACCAGACAGAAGCCTCATCATCTCCTCCTTCCCAAGACCTACAAAAGAAAAAAAATAAGTAAGTTCGGAAATTTGCTCGAACATTGGTCAAATCATTAAGTCGAGGAGAGAAACTTACCATTGTTACTAGCCTCCCATCGACCCCTCGCCAAATCACGCCATGTGCTCTCAGCGTGGTTCGATTGTGATATCAAGCTCCTGACCCAGTCCTCGATTTGGGGGACCGCACCTAGCATCCAGGCAACAACTCCATCTAGTAAAACATTGATATGAAAGAGTGAAAAAATGAAGACGATAAACAGGAATTAGGGATGGAGTCATACTTACGTTTCGTATTCCAAATCTCAGTAAATGGCATACTTTCGGCCGGGATCAAGTCTAAGGTCTTCACTCGAACAAATAGGCACATCCATCCCCGGTCTTTGTCCTCATCTATGAAGGAGAAATGTGCCTTAGTGGCTCGACGTTGAAGTTTTATTAGTCTCCCTCGATAGAGTCGGGGGCTATATAGGCGTATGAGGTAGTTGAGGGTGAAGGGAAGCCCATCGACTTTGCTTGAGAAGAAACGGAGTAATATCACTATCCTCCAAAAGGAGGGATGAATCTGACCAAGGGTCACCTCGTACTTCTTGCAGAACGTGAAAGGGTAAGAGTAAACACTTAAGAACCCTTCTACATGAGTGGTGATTGCCTCTTCTGGAGCAAGCACTACCATGTGTTTTCTGCCCCAGTTGCAATCTTTTTTAACCTGAAAGAAGAGTTTTTCGGTTATCGAGCATATATACCTCTATACCGGCTCACATCGGCCTGGCACCGAGTTAGTCTTTTCAACCTTGAAACCAGAATCGTGAACACACCCTCCGGGAAAAAACTCTTCACAGCGTGGCTCCACCGCCGGTTCCTCGCCGGCCGACTGTGACGATGAAGTAGTCTCCTTTCGCGGAATGGTTTAAGATGTTTTGGCCATTTTAAGCAAGGAAGAATAGAGATTGGAATATTTGGTGTTTTGGGAAAAACAAGCAAAGAAACTCAATGATCTGGAGATAGGAAGCTCTGAAGAGTGCATAGAACTGTGGAGATTAGGATAATGGAAATTGAAAGTAAAGTTTGAAAGAATTAAGAAGGTGGCTATTTACTGGTTTCAAAACGATGGTTCAATACTGGTAGTGGCTGACCGTCGACTGACGCGCATTAATTGCCTAGGAAACTGAACTGACGGGGCGTTTCGGTTACCTCTACCGCTTACATCACGATGCTTATGTCATGGTAAACTAAGGGAAAGTTCGAAGACTCAATTCGTTTCTTGTCATTACACTCCAAAAAATAAGGGGACTATCTGTATACGTCCAGAATCAGGCTTCCGTAATTTTGTATGGCTAATCGAAACCAATGTGATAGAACAAAGCTCGACCTCGCATTCATCAAACCATGACACGGAGATGGATTGCTAAGCTAATGAGTCGTTGATCGGTCAAAATCGAGACTAGCCTTGATCGAGACCGAAGCGAGATAGAGACGGAATGAGATCGAAGGAAGCCTGCTGAACCGAATAACAGAAAGTCGAGATATCCATGATCGGGCAAGGATCGTTGCTGAAATCTCAGCACGTATCGAGTCAAGACCGGCCAATCATGAGATTCCCTTCTATATTTAGAATTGTAACATAAGTAGAATTCCTCTACTATATAAAGGGTGTTCTAATCATTTTGTAATCATTATGATATTCACGCATAACCAAGAAATACACTACATTTTGTCTCTTAAGCTCTGTTATTCAGTTCATAATTTTTTTAGCATACTTTGTTGGTTCGAGGGCACTCTAGCTCGAAGGCCATAACCGCTCATTATATTGGTTTGCTCTATTTTACAGTCAATTTCTAACAGTAATTCTCATATTTCTCAGTTTGTGCCAAGTGAAATCACATATCCTTAAAACCACTTATAAGTTTAATTGTTATTCAGTTTTAAGGGTAAACAAAGCTCAAGAGTGTAATTGTACAACTTTATTCAAAACTGATGAATGTCCATAGTATGAAGCTTTTGTTTAACTTGATGGTACTGCTTCCGTTTTTGCGGGTAATCCTACTAAACAATTAAAACAACTATAAAATTATCTTTCTCAGTGTCGGACAACTTTCGTACAGTGATGTTAGGCATAGCCCGTACACAGCATGGGCACACCATCTAGTATCACTATATCTTTTTGAGAAATTTTCATAAAGCACTATCTTTTGGTAGTAATTAGTCATCTATAGATATCCTTTGCTATATTACGGATTATAGATACCTTTTGTGTGGTTATAAGATGTATTTGATGTATTTAAGTTATTGTATTCATGAATACAGTAACAAAAATAGGCGTGAATCAGGGAAGTCCAACTAATCAGTTGTTGTATTCGAGTGTATTTGACTGTATTCATGGAGTGAAACATGGGATTACAGCTGGACAGATTATTGTATTCGACTGTATTCATGGCGTGAAAAAGGGGATTACACTGTTTTTAAAACGGAAAGTGAATTAATTACCATAATAGACTCCTAATATAACTCAACAAACTCAATTATAACACACAAAATTTGTATTTTCAGTTATAAAAAAGATTCTCAACCGAAAAATACCCCAAATACATAGTAATCTTCAGAGAAATTATATAATACATCTTAGTACATAAATTATATTAATTAAAAAAAACATATGAATACATTCATGGCATATTGCGAGACAGTGAATATAATGAAATACATATAATACAGCGGGATACATTGAAATACAATGAAAAAAAAGACAGTGAATACAATGAAATACATGTAATACAATGAGATACATTGAATTACAATGAAAAAACGACAATGAATACAATGAAATACATGAAAATATAGCGTGATACGTTGAAATATATAAACAGAAAATCAAGTTGCTTAACCCCAAACTCCGTCGTCTTTGTTCAAGAACAAACCCTAATTTCCGGCGAATCCGTCGTTGAGCAACGAAATAATCCACCTAGTATCCAGTTTACTATACCGTCTTCCGAGGGTATTATCAGAGGGTGCTGCCTCTCTTTCATCGGAATTAGAAAATGCACAACAGATATTTGAGGACCTTGCAGCGTCACTCACAGACCGCATTCGCGAAAGAAACAATTCGCAAGTTTTACCAATTAGTCACGTTGCAGCTGATGAAGATAATTCTTTGAGAAGAGATGCTGCTATCATACGATCAGAACGTAAGACTCTGGGTTCAATTGTGGAGACAAGCTCTGCTACGTCATCTGTTCCTTCCTCTGGGATGTATCAAAGTAGAGAAAGAAAGAAAATAGTGTAACTGATTAGCGTATTTAGTGGCTTAGGGCTAGGAGGTAACCAAAATTAAACATTTTGCTATAAACCTTAAAAGGTATCTATAGAATATAATTTTTTTAAATGGTATTTATTTAAAATAAATAAGGTGTTAACCTTTGCTATAGGAGGTAAAAATTCCTATCCTTTTCTCTTCAAACTACAATTGGGCCTAAGGAAACATAAGAAAAAAGATATCATAATAAGTTGTTTAACAAACCTTCAAGAATTCTTTTTCCATGAGAGGAAATGACTTTGCAGTTGTGCCCGACACAGGTTGTGTGTGAAAAGACATTGTTGGTTAACTGATGAGACAGGAGTAAGCATTTCATGTGTGGAAACTGGAAAGGGACAATAGATTTGAAAGATTAAAGCATTCAGGACCAAAGACTTAGAGAGTTAAAAGCCTTCATTTGAAAGGGAATTCACATGGAATAGTAAAATCATTAGGTGACCAAAATGTTTGGCCTAATTATATTAGATTCAATATTGAGCACTAGGAAAGGACTAGCTCGTATTAGAAGAAAAAAATTACATTAGATTAATAACATTTTGTCATTATCAACTATGGCGGGAGCAAGGCCCGTCAACTTCATTTGCTTTATCATAATTCATATCCATTAGAAAATAAAAAAAAATTATCTAACTTAGACTCAAATCTTTCAAGATCTGATTCATATTATATGATTTCGTTCCACTAAAATAAGTTACATCAACTTTATTTAGGTAAAAATTTTCACTGTTCTTTTTACTTTAACTTGGTGAAAATCCTCAACTACCTAGCGATAAACATGTCTTCTTCCAGGCACCGCTCTGACGACACAATTTGCGTTAAAATACATATATATATATATATATATATATAGGCCTGCCGTACTTGTGATGGTGTTTAATTAATCATGTCCAAAGAGTCTCCGAAAAAGATCCAAAACTGTTATCATCAAGGAACGTCATGTTGCTTTGGGAATTACCATATGTTATATTAGTGAGATTGCCTAAAGAATAATGGTGTGGTGATGCTTGTGGAGATTGTGTCATTTCCATGCAAATAAGGGCCATAAGGTTAGCTTGTTCACATTGCATGTTGACAATCTCAGCTTGTGCCTTAGCCAATTGTACTTGGAGCTCATTCACTTGCTTTTGTAGATGACAAATTGCTCCTGCACAGCCATATACAGGATCCCTCAGTCTTGCATTGGCTTCATATACCATACTGCTCACTGCATCTGCTCTTTGAAATTCCGGCAGTTCCTGACAAAAATTAACCATAATGGTATTTATGTTTCATACTGTACCATTATATACTAATATCATAAATAATTTTACAATATTAAGTCATTTTAAAGGTAATAAAGACGTAAATATCAGCATCAGCGATAACTTAAAAAATAAGACAAGTCAAAGTTTATAGTATGTTAAATTGTTCTCATTGAAGGGCAGTCCGCTGCACTAAGCTTCTGCTATGCGCGGAGTTCGGGGAAGGGCTGGACCAAAAGGGTCTATTATACGCAGTCTTACCCTGCATTTCTGTAAGAGCAGTGGTAGACCCAGGATTTTGTGGAAGCAGGTTCAATCTTAGAAGTACATAACTTTAGTCGTAAAATAGTAGTTGTCGAGTGGGTTCAAATAAAATATTTATACAAAATTTATGTAGCTTTAATCATAATTTATACATATACACACTATTATTTTTTGATGAAACACGTTCAATTGAACCCGCTTACCACCACGTGCATCCGCTACTGTGTAAGAAACTATTTTCACGGTTTGAACCCGCAACCTTGAGGATCACATGGTCACTGATTGAACTTTATTTTTATTGTCACTGGATATAAGATAAGTCCTCAATATTTTCGTGAATTAGTGAAAATGATTTGTTTGACATCATTTTACAACAATTGTCAAACACAACTGGTGGAATTATGTGTGTAAGAGAGAGAATATAGTTTTGATTACATTGACACAAGAAGTCATGAGTAGTTAGTAGTTAGTACCAATAGGCCATAATGTTCTCCAAAAGTAAGGGAAGTCAATGCACAAATTAAGAAAAAATTAGGTGAAACTGTAGCCACATGGAATAAATAAAGAGAGGAGATGTGGTTGTTGCCATTATAGAATGTTTGTCCAAAGCATTTGAAATGCATGTAAACTTGAAAATCAATTCCCTCCCTTACACTAAGGACAACATTTGAATTTCATTATTAAATTTTTATGGCTGTATGAACAATCAATAAGCCTAGGACTCTCACTTTTCAAATTGCAACTAGAAGCTACCTTAACTACTAGGGCCAAATTGGTTGTCGACGCATTCAATACAACCATGCTAGAACATAGATATCTTCCTGTATTTCCATACTTTAATTTTTACAAGAAAAGCTTGATTTTACCTAATCAACTATAATAAACGGGAGTAAATTCCAAAAGGAATACTGACTATGATTCGAAATCATAGTCAGTTTGGTAAATTAAAGTTGTTTCAAAATATTTGATGTTTAAAAAAAAGAAAAAGTCACTTATTGCTCTCCTTTTTTATATCTATCCTCACTTTGTCCAATATTAGAGTGTTAAGTAGTTTGATTTTAAGAGAGAGATAGTAGTTTAGACAAAAATTCTTAAGATTGACTATCAAGTATCTTTTTTAAGGATTAATGTGGAAAAAAAACCTAAAAGACAGATAATAAGAATCGGACGCCAAAAGACATACACAATATATAACTTGGTTTATATAACAAGTTTATTAGAGGTTCTTAAAGAAAATTTAGTGTACACGTAGATACTTTCGTAAAATGTAATTAAAGAATTGTGCATGGCGATAGCGTTTGATTTGTGAACATATATATTAACATACATGACTTGACATTAAGGCGGAGCCCAAGATTTCAATTACTTTATGGATTCTGCATTTTAGAACGATGATCCAAGTGTTAGTAACTGAATTTCTAAATATAATGCATATATAATTAATGAATATTTTAATATAAATATACTGTTTAAACAAATATTAATGTGTTCAATTGAATCCATATATGAGCTTCTACCTCCGACTCTATTTGATATCATGCCATCCTTTTATATTGCTAAGCTAAGTGGGAATTTAACCTAATACAGAGAAAATGGAGCAAAAAAGTGAATGTGGTAGATATATACCTGCAAGAACTTGATAATATTGCTGGCACCAAAGACGCGATGTGCAGTAGTGAACTTGATGGGATCATTGGGAGGAAAATAAGGAGCCAACACACATTTCTCGGCGCACCTCCGCCGCAAGATTTTACAGGCGGCACAAGGGCTTACGATCACTACTTGCCGCGGAGGCGGAGAATTAGGAGGGGAAGCTGATGACGGCGAGTCAGAGCGAGAAGATATCGGTGAAGTTATGGTGGTCGCAGTTGTGTCACTCGACTCCATTTATTTTTATTTTTTTTTACTAAAACTATGAGGGGAGAATAGTTGGGATGATTAACTTGGAGTGAACAAAGGGCATATTTATAAGTCCAGGGAAAGAAAGGAAAATTAAAAATGAAATAAGATAGAAAGAGGAGGGAGCCGGCTGGGGAACGAACGACATCAAAAAAAGAGAATATGACGTAAGCAAAAAACTATTTTTATCTTTATTTTTGAAAGATTTAAGTTATATACCGCGGTGATGTAAAGATATTTTACACAATTGATCAGTATTGTTTAACTTAGTATACTGGTAGGTCAATTATTATATTTTATCAGACTACAAATTAATAATTAGCATATAAATTTAATTATCCTACATGACACGACATGATTGTGATATTTTTATATTATTAATGCATATATAATTTAACTTATACTGATCATGATAAAACGTAAGAAATTGATTGTATACACAATGATTGAGGGGATATGCTCATGAATAACAAATGGTGAGTAAATAGAAGAGAATAGAATTTAGGTGTGATTGAAACCTCACATTTAACCAGAATGTAGTACAAATGGTTTTATCTGAACTTAATATTTTAAAGGCGAAACATAAATATATATGTAAAAGTTATTAGAATTTTAATAATAAAATCCTGAATATGGAATAAAGTGTAATAGTTTTAGCCCCGTTTGTCCATAAAAAATTCTTCATTTTTTTCAAAAATGTGTGTGCCATGGAATTTGGCAAGTCTTTAAAAAAAAGTCGAAAAAGAGTTTTTCAAAGTCCACTTTTTCAAAATTTTCAGAAAAACTTTTCTCAACACTCGCAAAATCGCAAAATTTTTTCAACTAAAATACATGTCGAAACATAATTTCAAATTCAACTCCATATTTTAACTTAACTCCAAATACTACTTTTTTCAAAAATTATAGTATTTTTTATGTCCAAACACCTATTTAATTAATGTTAAGAACTTAAGATTTAAACCTGTCAAATTTAAAATTTGAGCATGCTGAAACGCAGCCATTTGAGTGTAGCTTTAATCCTTAATCTTCCCTTTTCTACTGTTACAACTAGTTGAGTTTTAGTAATATTTGACTTTTCGAATGTGAAAACTCAACGACGAGCTTTGAGTTTAGGTTAGACGATATTCTAATTAGAATTAGTAGAGTATATACAACTGGTTAACTGAAAGCTGGTTGTTATGCACTAACTTCCTCCTAGAAAAAATGAATCTAATGTTCCAGTTAATTTAAATTACCAAATTTAACTTGTACCACCAGTTAATTTACTCTGTCGACATAGCTGGTAATTGTTTACCCGTAAAACAGTACAGTTGAATTTATACATAATTTCTAGACAAGTGAATTAATTTGATCCTGAAATAATAGATGAATTATCACTATTAGAAATCCGAAAAAAAGCGACCAAAATTTGGCAACCAAAATTGGTCTGTCAAGAAAAGCGACCAACGTTGGTCGCTAAATTGGAGAAAATAATTAAATAATTATTTTAAATATATTAGTGACCAAGGTTAGTCTCTTTTTGGTCGATAATTTGGTCAAAATGTTGACCGGACTGGTCAGACTTGCTTGGTCAAAGAAATACTGAAATTAGCGACCAACTTTGGTTGCTAAAGTGTGACCCACTTATAAAATTTTAATAATTATATTATTATTTTAAAAAATTAAAATATAAATAAATATAATTTAAAATTAGCGACCAAAGTTGATCGCTCACGAAAGGGGAAGCAGATAGAGACCAACTTTGGTCGCTAATCTGGGACCTAATTATAAAATTTTAATAATTATATTATTATTTTAATTAAATTATAAAATATAAATAAATATAATTCAAAGTTAGCGACCAAAGTTGGTCGCTTACTAAAGGGGAAGCAGATAGAGACCAACTTTGGTCGCTAATGTGGGACCCAGTTCTAACGTTTAATAATTATATTATTATTTTAAATATTATATAAAATATAAATAAATCTGATTTAAATTTAGCGACCAACGTTGGTCGCTAATTTTAATTTTCTGGATATTTAGCGACCAACTTTGGTCGCTAATTTGATTTTGTGGATAATTAGCAACCAAAGTTGGTCTCTTTTCAAGTCAACATTGATCAAAATTAAAAATCACTTTTGTATTTACTATCTAAATAATATAAATGAAATTTCTTAACACTTTTGTAATACAAGGGATGAATACACTAAAATATACTCTAACATGCTATATATGTAGTTAAATTAGTACAACGAAACGTGTTTTATATATATATATATATATATATATATATATATATATATATATATATATATATATATATATATATATATATAAATTGAATCTTTGACTTATAACCTACTAAGATGCATCGTTGAATATTAAAAACAAAACGTCTCGACTTATATCAATTAATCTGTTATAATTGATTCATCGACTTATAACCTAGTGATGAATGAATGTAATTCATTAACTCTATTACAATATAACTAATGAATACAATATCATGTACTATAACATGCTATATATGTAGTTAAAGTAGCACGAAGTGTGTTATATATATATATATATATACACACACACTAACATAAACTATAACAAGTTATATATATGTTATAGTATTACAGTGAAGTGTCTATGTGTGTGTATCTCTCTCTCTCTCTCTCTCTCTCTCTCTATATATATATATATATATATATATATATATATATATATGAACATGAAGCGCTCGGAACACAGGGCCGGGTTCTTTTAGGTATTGATACACTTGTAAATTGATTCATCGACTTATAACCTACTCAGATGCATGTATATATATTAAAAACAAAACGTCTCCACTTATATCAATTAATATGTTATAATTGATTCATCGACTTATAACCTAGTGATGAATGAATGTAATTCATTAACTCTATTACAATACAAATAATGAATACAGTATCATGTACTATAACATGTTATATATGTAGTTAAAGTAGCACGAAGTGTGTGTGTTATATATATACACACACTAACATATACTATATCAAGTTATATAAACGTTATAGTATTACAGTGAAGTGTCTGTGTGTGTATATGTCTCTCTCTCTCTCTCTATATATATATATACACACACACACACACACACACACACAAAGATACTTCACTGTAATACTATAACGTTTATATAACTTGTTATAGTATGTGTTAGTGTGTGTGTATATATATATATATATATATATAACACACACACTTCGTGCTACTTTAACTTCGTGCTACTTTAACTACATATATAGCATGTTATAGTACATGATACTGTATTCATTATTTGTATTGCAACAGAGTTAATGAATCACATTCATTCATCACTAGGTTATAAGTCGATGAATCAATTATAACATATTAATTGATATAAGTCGAGACGTTTTGTTTTTAATCAATACTCTATGTGTGTGTGTATGTATATATATATATATATATATATATATATATATATATATATATATATTAGCTAATATATATTTTAAAAAACCAAAATAGAAAAAAAAGTTATTTAATTTTTTTTAGAAATAGCGACCAACTTTTGTCGCTATTTTGGTCAAACGGTCAGAAAATAGCGACCAATGTTGGTCGCTATTTTGGTCAAACAGACAAAACTTAATTAGCTACCAAAATAGCGACCAACATTGGTCGCTTTTTGTAAGTCCAGAGTCAAAAACGAGTTTCCCCTCCCATTCTCTTATTTTCTTCCCCAAATTTCCCCAAACTCTCTCTCAACACATTCCCCTGCCCTTCTCTATTTCCCTCGCACAAATCAACCCCCCCCCCATCCCGCGCCACCACTGTGACCGCGCGCCACCACCGCCGGAGCCGCTGCTAAATCTGTCCGCTGGAGCCACCGCATCACCACCACTGCTTTTTAATCCTCCTTTTAATCTACCAAGGTTAGTAATCTACCTTATTAGCTTTTTAATTTTTAATTTTTGCTATATAATTTTATGTAATTTTTTAGTGTTTTTTGTCTATTTAGTATTAGGGTTTTTGGTTTGAACTATATTAGATTTAGAATTAAGGTATAGAACTCAAATTAATGCATTTATATTATTTAATGTATAAATTATGAACTTAAGGTAGAAATTATGAACTTATGGTTCTTAATAGAACTCAAATTAATGTATTTAAATTATTTAAGGTATAAATTATGAATTGAACTTTTTGGATATGAATTGAACTTTTAGTTTATGAATTGAACTTTTAGGATATGAATTAGACTTTAGGATATGAATTGGACTTTTAGGATATGAATTGAACTTTTAGGATATGAATTGGACTTTTAAGATATGAATTATACTTTTAAGATATGAATTGAACTTTTAGTTAACTAAAAAATGATTACGATATGAATAAACTAAATTAATTTGTTCTTGTTTTATTTGTATAGATGGAATATCGTACTTGGATGTACAATAGAAATTATCCTAATCGGCAGGGATTGCGGGAGGATTTTATAGAAGGGGTGGATGACTTTATTAGACATGCAATATCACTTCCACCATACCTAAGTGAAGGAGTAATTAGGTGCCCTTGTGTTAGGTGCGATTGTATGAAGTTTGGAAAACCGGCGGAAGTTAAGCATCATCTTTAAAGGAAGGGATTTATAGCAAATTACTTTATGTGGAATAATCATGGAGATATCGATGGTAGCCATGGGATATTTCATAACATGGTTGTAGGTGAAAGTAGTAGGTCAGTGGAGAATACAAATCGTGATTCTAGAATTCATGATATGGTTGCGGATGCTTTTGAGATGCACTTAGGGGGTGATCCCAATGAAAATGTTGAACAAACTCCTAATGATGACGCAAAAAGTTTTTATGAACAGTTAAAGGAAGCTAGTCGTCCACTACGTAATGGAAGTCCACACTCTGAGCTGTCTGTTGCAGTTAGATTACTAAGTATCAAATCTGATTGGAATATTTCTCAAGCAGACATGGACTCTTTCATTGACCTTATGAGTGAACTAGTTGACTCTTATATCAAATTACCTGGTGATTTCTATAAGGCAAAGAAATTAGTTTCTGAGTTAGGACTTTCGTCAATGAGAATTGATTGTTGTGAAGATGGTTGCATGTTATATTATAAAGATGATGCAAATTTAAGCAGTTGTAAATTTTGCGAAAAGCCTCGTTTCAAGAGGCTTTCCAGCGGGAATATGATCGCTATCAAGGCGATGCATTATTTACCTTTTATACCTAGGTTAAAGAGGTTATATGCGTCGATGAGTTCTGCTCCTCATATGATATGGCACTTTGAAAATAGAAGACCACCTGGTATTATCTGTCATCCTTCAGATGGAGAAGCTTGGAAGCACTTTGATAGGACATATCCAAATTTTTCTAGTGAACCAAGGAACATTTGGTTAGGCCTGTGTGCGGATGGCTTCACATCTTTTTCTGTATCTGCGATACCGTATTCATGTTGGCCTGTCTTTCTTACACCTTATAATCTACCACCCGAGTTATGCATGACTAGTCCATATATATTCTTAAATTGTATTATCTCCGGTCTACGTAATCCGAAAAGTATGATAGATGTATATTTGCAATATTTGATTGATGAGCTGAAACAATTGTGGTACGATGGTGTTGAAACATATGACATAACAACCAAGCAGAATTTCAATTTGCGTGCTAATTTAATGTGGACAATTAATAATTTTCCTGCGTATGGAATGTTGTCTGGGTGGATGACTGCTGGGAAGCTAGCTTGTCCTTACTGCATGGAAAATAGTAAAGCATTCACTTTAAAACATGGCCGAAAGCAATCATGGTTTGATTGTCATCGTCAATTCTTGCCTCCTGATGATGAGTTTAGAAGGATGAAAAATGCATTCAAAAAGAATAAAATGGAATATGATTCTCCACCTCCGATACTTTAAGGTGAGAAAATTTGGGAGAGGGTCCAGAACTTCAGTAAAGTTAATAAAGCTCCATCTTATAGATTCCCTGGATACGGTGTTACTCATAATTGGACGAAACATAGTATATTTTGGGAGATGCCTTATTGGAAGGATAATCTTCTCTGTCACAACCTTGATGTCATGCATATTGAGAAGAATTATTGTGACAATTTGTTCAACACAGTGATAGATGTTAAAGGTAAGACAAAAGATAACCCGAAAGCTAGAATGGACTTACAAAAATATTGTAGGCGGCCTGAATTATACTTGCAGATAACAAACAATGGTAAGATATTCAAGCCCAAAGCAAGTTACACATTCACTTTGGAGGAAACACGGCAAATTTGTGACTGGATAACAAAATTGAATATGCCTGAGGGTTATGTGTCGAATCTTTGGAAAAAAGTTGATATGGAGGTAGGGAAGTTGAGCCATTTGAAAAGTCATAACTGTCATGTTTTCATGGAGACCTTAGTGCCTATTGCATTTGTGGTTTGCCTGAAAGAATCTGGAAACCCATCACAGAGATTAGTTTGTTTTTCAAAGACTTGTGTTCTTCTACGTTAAGGGAAGAAAACCTACTCCAGATGGATCAGAACATTTGTGTAACTTCTAGTAAGATGGAAAAGATATTTCCATTTGGGTTTTTTGATGTGATGGAACACCTTCCAATCCACCTTGTACACGAGGCACGACTTGGAGGGCATGTTCAATGCAGATGGATGTATTCCTTTTGCAAGGTAATATTATAAGCTTGATGTAATTTTTTGTTTTATTTGAATGTTCTTGGCTAACCTGAAATTATGTAGGACAATTGGCAAATGCAAATAATTTATTAAGAAGAGGAATAGGATTGAAGGATCTATATGCGAAGCTTATCTTGCAAAGGAAACTGATCATTTTTGTTCTTATTATTTTGAGAGTAATGTGCCATGTGCTAGGAATAGGCCCAATAGGCACACGGTCGAATGTGTGAATGATCCATTATATCCGCCTATGTCCATATTCAATCAACCAGGCCGATGTTCTAAGGATGTTAGAAAGAGACGTTTGAGTGATATTGAGTGCAAGTCAGCTACACTTCATGTGTTACTAAATTGTTCCGAAGCTGTACCATTTCTCAAGTAAGTATTGATTTAGTAGTTATCAAAATGTATAATTTACTGTGATTACATCTCAATGCAACTACTAAAAATATTTGATGTGTCACAGTCACTTCGTGAGTCAATTTGGCCATGATGTTGTATATACAACATTTGATACGTGGTTCAAACAATTTGTAAGTTTATCCTTAAAATATTCTAACACTATGTAGGTAAACAATATTTGGAAGTTATGCTAAATTATGAATATTTTTAACAATATGTAGGTAAATGATCCAAATAATGGTGTAAATCAATTTTTGAAAGATATATCTTGGGGACCTGGGTTTGAGGTCACAACAATGTCTAAGTACGTTGTGAATGGTTATAAGTTTCATACAGAGGATTGCTCTAAATATAAAAAATAGCAACAACAGTAGGGTGTGGGTTCAAGGTGGTGAAGACAACCAAGTTGGAGATATTGATTATTATGGTGTGCTCAAAGAAATAATAGAACTAAAATATACAGGTTGGCCATTTAAGAAATTGATACTCTTTAGATGCAAGTGGTTTGGCTCAAATCTAACAAAAGGTACAAGAGTACACAATCAATGCCACATAATTGAGATTAATCATATGAGGGAGTATGATCGCTATGATCCTTTCATAATTACACATAATGTTAGGCAAGCGTATTATGCTCCTTATCCATTGCGGCAGAATAAGTCCGATTGGTGGGTTGTAATCAAAACTAAGCCCGTAAGTAGGGTGGAAGTCGAGAATGTGTTAGATGTTGCATATCAAAATGATATCTCCAGTGTTCACCAAATAGTGGACGAACTTTTAGAAAATGATTTGGAACATCCTGAACACATAATGGAAGAAGTTGATATAAATGAAGTAAGAATTATAGAAAACGAGGAAGAAGAATCAACTGATGAAGCTCAAACTAGTTAGGAAGAAGAATTCTCTGCCGAGGAACAATACATCGATGATCTTTAAAAGGCTGGTTTCTTTAATAACTCTCGTTTATAGCTAGTTTCTTTATATGTTTCAATCTAAATATGTATTATATTATACAGATGACAGGCAAGGGTCGAGGTAACAATGACCCTACTGGTTCTCGGGGTCGAGAAAAGGTTAGGAAACCAAAGAGGAGGGTAGAAGATAATACTCAATCTTTTCCACCCTCTTCAGAGGTGCCTATGCCTATGCCTATGTCTTTGCCTCCACCCCAGGTCTATTCTGAGCTTCCATAGCATCACGAGCGCTACACCTTCGTGCAGACACCAGGTCTTTTGTCATAGGGCCATAGGACTATATGTCCAACATATAGTCCACCTGCTTCACGACCACGTGGATCGCAGCCATTTGCATCGCATGGATCGTATCGATCCATGTCACATCCACATGGATCAAAGCCATCAGTGTCACTGACATTCGGGTCACAACAATTAGTATCACACCCACTTGCGGTCTATCCAGCTATGTCTCTATCATAGGATCACAACCATCTTCATTAGGGACTCCATCTATTTCAGGCCTTCACTTGCGAGATACTAGCTCTGACCCACCTACACCTTCCGCACATGCTTCTGATATACATGCTTCAGACGGTGATGCTGATGATGACGGGGAGGTGCATTATTATCAATATGGCAGGATCATCATAGTCCCTGAGGGTGATGGGTAAGCGTTATTTGTTATTTTACGTTTATTGTTTTGTACAGTTTTTACTAAGATATTAATGTGTTTTTTTATTAAATTGCAGGTTCATCCCGAGTAATATTACTACGAGGATAATCACCAAAGCAACCGGAAAGCTTTATGATGGCCATTATGCGACTTGGAGTGAATTTCCATTCTCGCTAAAGGAGCAAATTTTCAATCAATTTAAGGTATAAATGTTCTTTTAAGCAGTATGATTATTTATATTTATGATATTTTCGTATAATATTTGAATTTTGAAATACAGAGCAAGTGTGTATGGGAACACCGCTATAGCGCGGAAGTGGCTGCAAATTTTCATCTCAAAGCTCGCAAGCGATTGTCGCATACTTTCTCCAAAGCTATAAAGTTGAACCAGAAGCCTCATTGGTTGCTTCAAAATTTATGGGAGGATTTGCAAAGGCAATGGCTTACCACAAAGTTCTTAGAGAAGAGCGAAAAAGGAAAGAAAACTCGCGCATCTGAGAAGGGAGGATCCTTGCACACTGGAGTTGCAATCAGCCTAGGGACAGTAAAAAGAAGAATGGTACGTAATTGCTTAATTTATTTTAATTTTCAAAGTATATCTATTCTGTTTATTAACTAAAATTTATGAGTTTTTAGGAAAAGAAGTTGGGGCGTCCGATGAACCAAGATGAGATATTCAAGAAGACTCATATTGTACAGAAGAAGAAAGAGACAGATCAAGAAAGGTGGGTCGAGGGCTGAGCCTCGACTGTACATGTAAGTTTCCACTTTTCATTAAGTATTTTGATTTACTTTTATATAAATTTTGAAATATAATTCAATGTATTTTTTCTTATAGGGTGGCTTCATAGCTAATGTGGAGGAATTCATACGCAGTCATCCACCTAATGAGTCGGGTGAGCCAATCCAACCTTCAGACGAGGATGCTGAAAGAATGTGGACGGAGGGTGCAGGCGGTCCAAAATGGGGGAAGGTATATGGGCTTCCTACTAAGAAATTCCATCGCTATAAGTGTGGAATGCAAGGAATAGGGACTTCCACGCAAGTCGAGCAACTTCATGGTGAGAGCCTCTCTGCTACGCGGGAGACTGTGACAAAGCTCACATCCGAGCTAGAAGCGGCCAAGGAAAGAGAAAAGCTTAGAGATTCTCGGTACATTGGCATGCAAGCTCAGTGCCAGGGCATGCAAGAGCATCTCAAATCTCTCCTTGCTTATGAAGGTTTTATGATTGCCCGGTCTCGTGAGTCATCGCCAGAGGCTCGCCTTCCCCGTGCTCGTTCCTCCCATCCTCCAAGTGCTCGTTCCCCTTGTCCTCCCCATGATCATTTTTCCCGTCCTCGACAAGTAGACCCTTATGAATACCATCTTGGTGATGAAAGTTCATCAGACGGTGATGATAAAGATGTATAAAACACTCCTTGACTTTTATACACTTTGAACTAGACAAATAGAATCGGTTTTCGAATGAGCTTGTAATAAGAGTTAACTTAGTTTGGTTATCTTAATGTGTTAGTTCTATTGAACTGTATACATTGTTGGTTTTAATGTTGTTGTTAATGTTGTTGTTAATGTTGTTGTTGTTGTGTTGTTGTTGTGTTGTTGTTGGTTTTGTTGTTGGTATTGTTGTTGTTATTGTTGCTTGTAATAGGGATTCGGTATGCTGGCAGGTGGTGTAGCTACCAAAACAGGCAGTTTCTGCCAAAATTATACCCAGAAAAGTGACCAACTTTGGTCACTTGTTGGTCGCTTTTCTCTTTAAAAAAATTATTTTCTAGGAAATAGCGACCAAGGTTGGTCGCTAATTAACCTAGATTTCTAAAAATGCGACCAAATGTGGTCGCTATTCTATTAAAAAAATAATTTCTGGAAAATAGCGACCAATTTTGGTCGCTTATGTTTAAAAAATAATTAAATTCTTGAAATTAGCAACCAATTTTGGTCGCTTATGTTTAAAAAAGATTAATAAAAAAGCGACCAACTTTGGTCGCTATTTTTCAGATTTTAAAATATAATATTTGGTTAATAGACCAAAGTTGGTCGCTATATTTTGATTAATAAAAAAATGTAATTTAAATATAGAGACCAACTTTGATCGCTAAATTTATATTATTAAAATATTAAAGCGACCAAAGTTGGTCGGTATATTGTTTACCCGAACTATTTGGTCCTTTTACCTTAGAGACTAAAGTTGGTCGCTAATTAGCGGCCAACTTTGGTCCCTAAGGTAAAGGGAGCAGCAAAATAGCAACCAGGCCTGTTTGGACGCTTTTTGGTCGCTTTTTGACCTGTAACAACCAACTTTGGTCGCTTCTTGTGGTCGCTTTTTTCAGATTTCTAGTAGTATATATAAATATACAATACTTAGCCTTGAGAGGGAGACGAAATAGCAGAAATAATAGTTCCTAGAGCAGGATTTCCAGAGACAACAACAATGAAATACAAAAGTAAGAAAATAAGATTATATTAAGCTTTGAATAGAGTGTAGCTATGTTTGCCAGAAATTTCATGTCCTTTATAATGATAATAGAACTCACTATTTATAGTTGTCTGCATCTAGTGAACAAGGTCCAAGGATCAAGCCCCTCTTTAATGTCAATTATGAGGGCCATTGAAGATTGTGTAACAGTAGGCATGAATGCCATATTCTTTTA
The DNA here is from genome assembly GCF_000393655.2 of Nicotiana sylvestris. Classification (NCBI taxonomy): domain Eukaryota; kingdom Viridiplantae; phylum Streptophyta; class Magnoliopsida; order Solanales; family Solanaceae; genus Nicotiana; species Nicotiana sylvestris. The sequence continues at coordinate 195,628,333 of NC_091058.1, read as the reverse complement.
TAATGGGCAGTATACTAAATGCCATAGAATATTTTTCATTAAATGCTACCGGAAGTCAGGCATTTTTTCCATCTTTATGAGTGGCATTCTCTTCAGTAACAGAGGAGATCATTTTCTTCGGTTTCAACCATCCTCTATCTTTAACTCCACGTGTCACTTTCTCATGCAATCATTTAATATAACATATTTTACCATATACAGATAGTCCCCTATTTTCCGGTGGCATAACTTTGCGTCACCGAGAAATTGGTAGAAATATTCTTTTTGGCGGAAAATTTACTGACTCCCTCTGAAAAGTTTCTGACGGTTGATTAGACGTATCATTCCATGATTTAGCATAGCTTTTTCCGGTTATTGAGGTAATTATGGCCACTAGTTTAGACGCCTAAACCTCCACTTATACGCATCAACTTCCCTCATTTACACTTAATAATACTCTAAATTTTCTAAGGCTTTCTTTAGACAACTCATCCTTCAGACATTAACCTTTCTTTAGCTTCCTTCTTTAAGAGAAAAACCATTCATCTAATAAAAAAATGGCCTCTTTCAAGAAAACCTAGTTCTTCAAAGAACAAATGCAAATCCGATGATGCTGCTCCCCCTACTGTGAGTACCATCGTCCCAAAGAACCTGATTACCACCAAAGATTTCGAAGAGAAGTTTCCTTCTGCTACCCCTGGTACATGGATCGTTGGCAGATACCCTTTTTCGATTCGTCCTTCTAGCATTTCCGTTGTCACGATCCAAACCGATGGGCCATGACGAGTGCCCGAGTCCTACCTGTCGAACACCCCTAAGTATGCGTCTAAGATATTAACATGAATTAAGGGTAGGTAATGAATAACATTAGTCAATAAACTATTGAATTACGTGAATAACATACGTGAGGAATACATGTCCAAAAGACATATATACATATACATATGGAATACGGTAGGGCGAGAGGACAAGGCTGGTATAGACAACTATATATTCAAAACTGGAAGCCGACAAGGCCACATACTATCCAACTATACATAACTGTCTACAGACCACTAATAGAATGTAAAACTATATACAATGACGGGAATAGGCCCTATCATACCCATATATGCATACAAACACATCATACCAAAACTAAAAGTAGCTCCAGATCAAATGGAGCACACCAACTCTTGCTGATCAAGGATCCTAAGAAGGAGGACCATCAGCCTGTCTACCTGCACCTGCGAGCATGAAACGTAGTCTCCTAGAAATAGGGGCATCAGTACAAATAATGCACTGAGTATGTATGGCATTAAAATCAGTACATACAAGACATAAAGGAAACGTGGAGTAAAGAACTACATCTGTAAGTCTAAATAACTTTGTGAATACTGAAATATTTATAATGTCATGCATATACATATAAATGTCGTACCATGCATAGGTATAGGTGTACATAACATCATCAAGCCTCTGAAGGCATCCCATCATACCATCTCGGCCTTTGTGGGTGAAATCATCAAAGTATACTAACTGATTAGGTGGTGGTGCATATATAACTTTGTAACCTTTTCCCATATCCTATATACATGTAATATACGCATATATAATGAGATCTAGTCATGGGTCAATGTACATATATAAATGAATGAAATGCATAAGAAGTACGTTAATAAGATTTCTCGGAATGTCATAAGATCAATATGCGTTCGGATAAACTTTATCAACTACGTATTTTTCAGAGACCCATGAACAGAAGATATAATAATAAGACACATAAGGAATCAAGAACATAAGCACCCCTAGTGCTTCTATGAATAGAGGTATTTATGAAAGCTGTATGTTTGCTCGTTTCGTTTGTATCATATGGATCATGCCAAAAGGAAAGAAGGGATAGCCTTAACATACCTGAGCCGATTCTCTTGATGATCCATATAACACACGTCAATTGAGAAAAAGACATGTAACGGCGGATCGAAGTAGGAAAAAATCCGTATGATGTTCTTGAGAAAGATTATACCGAGCTCCCATAGAATTGCAAATCCCGTTGTTATTACGTAATATAACTTCATATGAATTTTTTTCTGAAGATATGTTACTTTGTAGATTAGATATAAGCACCTCTCTTTGTGAATTAGAGAGATCTTATACCATAGTGGGTGTGGGACCCACTTATGTGATGACTTAGCCACATAATCCTCTAAGTGTGCCACCTTATTATATGAACTTAAGAGTCACATTTACCTAAGGCCTTTGCTGCCACGTTGAGGCCCATTAAGCTTATCCAAATATTTTAATTAATTAGTTAATCTCCCACTAAAAATTAATAATTACCCAATTATCCATATAATTAAGAATTATCTCAAATTACTTAAAATACTAATCACTTTTAACATACTTCATATACCTTACTATCATGGTCATGTGGTACCTTGTATGTCACTAGTCCATAAATATCGAATATTATAGCTTAGACCGTATATTATCCCAAATTGACAATCTCCAACGAAACTCATTTTCTTTGACTTGTTTACCCTCTAACCTTCACGACACTTACTTATCACTTGTTATAAATAACATAATTACTTATAAACTCAAAAATAATCTCATTCGAGCCTACGTCAATTAACTTACGATGAAACTTTAATATATAAAAACATGAAATGTAACATCACTGTGAAAGAAAATTGCAATCGCCAAGATGTAGACATTATTGCTCCTGATATGACAGAGCGAATAACCACCCCTAAGAAGGGTTTCTTGTATTTTTATACGTACGCTTTCACTTTGGGGCTATTCTCTTTGAGCATGGAGCTTGATTCCATTATTGTGGAATTTTGCATCCGCTACCAAGTGAGCCTGGCACATGTAAGTCCTTCTATATGTAGGACAATCGCTTGTCTTTGGAGTTTGTGCCAGGAGATAGGAGAGAAGCTAACCCTAGCTCAGTTAATGAATGTCTATTCCCCTAAGATTTTTTGCGGGGGAATGATAAACTTCAGTAGACGTGGCCACCATGTCCTACTGATCAGCATGGATGATGACAACAACCATGGGTGATGGAACGGTTCATTGTAGTTTCTACTAAGGAAATCATTCTAGCCACGATATCATCCTTTTCGGAGTTGTGGAACTGTGCGCATAAGTACATCTTTTATCCCTTTTTCTAGTTAAAGATCATCTCATGCCATTAGTAATTCCTTCTCTTTTAATTGTTTCAGCAACTCGGTGGGTTCCATTTTGGGTTGAAGGTTTGGACCAGTGAGTCCAAAAGATTTTTGATGTCACTAGGCCAGAAACCCATACATGGAAGGAATTAGCCCTAAAATACAGATGGAATGATAAAAATCATGGTAAGTAAAAGTCATCTCGCCTTTCCCTTTCATGCAAGGAAGTTGTTTACCTTTTTTTTCCTTTGCTGAATTCAAGTCTACCCCATGGCTTAGTTATTGTCCCTGGAGAGGACCCTTTTGCCGATGCTAATGATGCGATGAGGCTGCTGCATAAAGCCTTTATGCAAATACGAGTTTCTGGGCCTACTTCTGGTGCAAGTGCTTCTTCGCGGAGTCCCCCGCCAAAGAACAAGAAACAAAAAAGGAGATGCTCATCCGCGGCCGGGGGAACAACTAAAAAGTCAAAGAGCGCATCAACCGAGTTATCTTCAAATATTGTGGTGATAAGCGTCGTGTCGCGCCCGAGCTAGTCCTAGAAATATTGGTGATCAATGTTGATGGATAAGCCACTGATTATGGGTCTTCTCCACATCACAACGATCTACATCAACTTAACAAAATGCTTAATATGTTGAGTTAGCTACGCTAATCGAGGATGATGCCTTGGCACTCTAGGTGGACTTTGATGTGGTAGAAGATTCCAACTCACGCTTCTGAGTCCCAGCTGCCGCACCTGGTACTATAGAGCTAAGTACCGGGCCTCTAATGTCTTCGGTTGACGAGCAACCATCAACCATTACTGCATTTACCACAACAGCTTCTCGCCCTACAATGCCATCTGCTTCATCTCCCTCTCCTCCAAATCAACCTTCGCCACCAGCAATTGTTACATCATTTCCATCGGTTGTAGCTTCCCTAAAGGAGTATGTACCACTTACCCAGTCCCCCAGTTTATGGGAACCTAAGGCAAACTTATGCTGCTCCCTCAGAAGATCCTCAAAAGAGGAGGAGCATTTCTCTCTCGGTCTATACCGGATGCAATCTGATCTCCCGTCCAGTGGAACATGCTAGCTATCTGAAGCCTTTGGTTTCAGAAAAATATTGGGAAACGATATAGGCTCTCTCTCGAGAGTGCTTGTTGAACAATGCAATGCACAACAGCGCGGCGGTATACTATTTGTTTCCTTTGTCATTTCTTCTATCTTTGATTTACTATTATTTTGAGTTTGCCTTTCTTGTTTCGCATGCCAATTCCCTGCTTCTGAGGGCCTCAAAAGATTGATTTGGGAAAAAGAGGACCTTTCCTTCGAGTAGGATCAACTTTCGACCGAGAGGGGACAAATTGTAGCTCGTCTCTCAGAAGTGGACACTCAAGCTACTTAGGTTGTTGAATTGGAGGTCTAGTTGCAGCAAATCAAATAGAAAGCGATGACTCTTAGCGAAGAGGTTTTTCAATTAAGGGCATAACATGAAGAAACTAAGGCCAAATAGGTTGAAGTTCATAATGATGCCCTTGCTGCATCGGATTGTAAGGTTGCCTCTACTGAAAAATTGCATAATTTGGAAGCAGTCATAAATTTCAAGGCTAAATAACTTGTTGTTGCTTAGGAAAAACATGCCAGGTTAGAGGAGAAATATAAGAAAGCCTTAGATAGTAATAAGATTTATGGCTCCACTACCTGGGATTTTGAATCCAGGATCCAATCCATGATATTCGCGCGAGACAACCTCTCTGATGAGGTCGGCCAGCTTAAAGGAGAAATTCAGTGCCGAGCGGCTTCCCTTATTGTTGAAAAAATATATTCTATGTACAACATGAGGAAAAAAACCTTAGAAGAGGATAAAGCGGGTGTCCTTGACTTTGATTCCGAAATCGCTAAAGCTTGTAAGCTAGAGTCAACTGCTAAAAGGGGGTCTTCCGGCTAGGCCTGATGCTTATTTTTCTTCTGGTTCCGGTTTCAAATCCTCGAGAACTGTAGAGGAACTATAAGGCAAAGATATTGAAGGCCAGAATGATTAAGGTCAAGATATCGAGCCGACAACGGATCTACCCACTTCCCCTGTGTGCGCAGATGCTTCTCTTCCTCTAGGTTCTGGAGATGCAACAACTTAGCTTTTCATTTCTTTTCCCAACTTTTGTACTTGTGCCATTTTGGTACATTTATTGTAGATAAAAACATCTTTTGCTCAAGTATTTCATGAGTCTTTCTACGTTCTTTTATTTAAATATTTATGCAAGTTTAATATTTGTTTTCTTTCTTGTTTAAGTGCTTTGTGCAAGTTTTACTATTTGCGTCTGATTATGCAAGGGTCTGGGTGATTTTCCCCTGAAAGCATTTGGATTTCGGGCACAGGTTCTTCTGAAATCAACCCTTTATCATGAGGTTTTTCATAAGAGAGGGCCCTCTTATATTTATGATGCTTTTGAAGAGGACATCTCATGTTTATTACGTCACTAGCATTTGAAGTACTTGTTTAACTTTCAAATGACAAAATTAATTCATCGTTCAGACAAGAAATATGATAGAAATAAAATGACTTTACTTTATTCCTTTAATTTTCAAAAAGTTCATAAGCCTTCATTATGCTAAAAAGAAATTGCCATTTCTTGTGGCTAACTTATACAACTTGTTTCTACGGGGCTGGCTGCGCAGTCCCCGTTCCCGATGATACAATTATGTTTCTGATTTTTTTATTCAGGTTGACATGGAAGTTATTGTTTCCGCATCTTCATATCATCTCCCGTAGTGTTCGAATGCAAAGAATGCAAATTTGAACACTAGAAGTTTTGCACCTTTGAGGATTCCACTAATGAATTTCTAGATAATCTTCAGTTCGGTAACAAACTTCACTTTCCCTTAGAAATTTATGCTATCGAACCAAGGAATATATAACAATCCCCTAGTGGCTTGCACTTGTGAACGGTCGTGTAACCTTTGTTCTATAGAAAAACATAACTTTCCTGTGGAAACTTTGCAACCGAGCAAAAGATTTTCTAATTGCTTCAGAGTGGTTCTTCGCTTGTGTGTCTTGCTATTAAAAAGTCTTATTGATGCTGTTAAAACCTTCTCTGTAGTATGCTTTCCATTACTACCTTGTGTAAAACCTTGCCAGAAAAATTCAATTAAGACAAAAAGTGGACGAAGGGAAAAATGGTGCATCACATACTTTTAGTATAGGTGATGTTCATCAGCAATAGTATCTCTTGAGATGCTCGACGTTCTAGTTGCTTGGCAACTTTTCTCCATATTGATTCTCCAACTCGTATGAACCTTTTTCCCGTAAAAGCTAAAACCTGGTAGGGGCCTTCCCATGTTGGACCTAGCTTCCCTGCATTGAGTTCACGGGTGCATTGAGTTACTTTCCTTAGAACCAAGTCTCCCACTTTGAAATATCGGAGGTTGGCTCTTCGATCATAATATCTTTCTATCATCTGCTTTTGAGCTATCATCCTTATATGCACCAAGTCCCTGCGCTCATCGAGCAACTCCAAATTGACCAACATTGCTTCATTATTTGCTTCTTCATTTTCCTGGAAGTATCTCAAGGTAGGCTCCCCTACTTACACCGGGATCAAGGCTTCTGCTCCGTACACAAGGGAGAAAGGAGTCTCACCTGTGCTCGATTTGGTCATTGTTCCGTACACCTATAGTACTTTGGGCAGTTCTTCTATCCATCTTCCTTTAGTTGCTTCCAATATCTTTTTGAGATTTTGTATAATCACTTTGTTTGTTGATTCGACTTGTACATTTTTGCTCAGATAATATAGCGAAGATTTGATCCTTTTGATTTTCAAGTCTTCAAGGAACTTCGGGACCTTTGCGCCTATAAATTGTGGACCGTTGTCTCAGGCTATCTCTTTTTGGTGTCCCAAATCTTCAAATTATGTTCTATCACAAGAAATCGACCACTTCACATTCTCCGATCTTCTGATAAAGACCTATTTCAACCCACTTAGAAAAATAGTCAGTTAAAATCAAAAGAAACCTTACCTTTCAAGGGTTGGTGGCAGTGGTCTGACGATATGCATCCCCTACTTCATGAGCGACCATGGAGACAAAATCGAGTGTAATAATTCTACTGGTTGATGTACCAACAATGCCTAGCATTGAATTTATCGCATTTTTGAACAAAAGCTTTGGCGTATTGCTCCATTTGGGGCCAGTAATATCTTGTCGTTACCAGTTTTAGTACCAAGGAATCTACGCCCCAATGATTACCACAAATTCCTTCTTGAATTTCTCGCATAACATAGTTCGCTTCGGAAACTCCCAAGCATCGGGACAACAGGCCTTGGAAAGATTTCTTGTACAATTGGCCTCCTTTGAAGCTATATCCTGCTGCTTTGGTGCACAGCGCCCGGGATGCCTTAGGATCTTCAGGCAACTTTCTGTGCTCAATGTAATCAATAATATGATTCCTCCAATGCCAGACCAAATTATTCACGTTTACCTCGTAATAGTTATCTGTCTCCAAAAACGAGTGCATACGCTGCACGATCATAACAAAGTTTGATCCCTTCATTTTCATTGATGATCCAAGGTTAGCTAATGCATCTGCTTCTGCATTCTCCTTCCTTGGGATATGTGTAATCGACCATTCCTAAAATCGAGCAAGCAGAGCCTGATCCTTTGCTGGGAGTCGTATTTGATCTCTATGATCTAGGAATCTAGTCCCCAGGCCAATTCGAGTCCTGCAATCAAAGCTTCATACTCTGCTTCATTGTTAGTCAAGTGACTATTCTTATGGCATGCCTTATTGTTTCTCTTAAAGGTGTGATTAATATTATGCCATGCTCGGACCCTTTTACGTTGGAATAGGGTCCAAACTCCTGATGCTGATTCTGACACCATTACTGCTTCTTTGGTTGCCAGAGCAGCAATCCCGGACTAAAATTGGCCACAAAGTTGGCCAAACTTGTGACTTAATCGCGGTCCCAGGTTTATATTTTATATCAAATTGACTCATTTCGATGACCCATTTGGCCAGACTACCCGAGAGTTCGGGCTTATGAAGGATAATCCGTAGGGGAAATATGGTCACCACAACTATCGGGTGACATTGGAAATAAGACCTTAAGTTCCGAGCAGTGACTACGAGAGCTATGCCCAGCTTCTCGAAATATGGGTAGCGAATTTCAACTCTTGTTAAAATTATACTAACGTAATAAATGGGAGATTGCGCACCTTCGTCCTTATGGATTAAAATGGCGATTACCGCTACCTCCAAAACTGCTAGGTAGATTAACAATTTATTGTCTTCCTTTGACTTTGATAGTAACGAAGTACTTGACAAGTACCTTTTCGAATCCCTCAAAGCCTGCTTGCATTCCGGGGTCCTTTTGAAGTGGTTCTTCTTTTTAAGCAGAGCAAAGAAACGGTGGCTTTTCTCTAAAAATCGGGAAATGAAATTGCTCAAAGTGGCCAATCTTCTTGTGAGACTTTGAACCTCTTTTACGCTTGATAGCCTGTCCAGGATGTCTTCAATGGCATTGATTTTATTGGGGTTAACCTCAATCCCCCTTTGTGACACCAGAAATCCTAGGAACTTGCCAAAGCTGACCACGAACTCGCCCTAACTGTTTTTAAAACATCTTGTTTACGAGCCGCTGATAAGTGGCTCAAGTATTCTTTAGCCCGAAAGGCATCATATTATAGAAATATGTGCCGAAATTTGTTATAAAGAAAGCTTTTTCCTGATCCTCGAGGTTCATCTTAATTTGGTTGTAATTGGAGTAAGAATCAAGAAAACTCATTAACTCGTGTCCAACCATTGTATCAATCATTTGATCGATATTTGGCAATGGGAATGAGTCCTTTGGGCATGCCTTATTCAAGTCCTTATAATCTGCGCACGTGTTCAATTTATTGTTCTTCTTAGGAACTAATACTATGTTAGCTAGATAGTCCGGATACGTTACCTCTCGGATTGAACCGATATCAAGTAAGCGAGTTACCTCTTCTTTGATGAATTTTTTTCCGGCCTCGTTAATAGGACATTCTTTCTATCTTGCTAGAGGGAATTTAGGATCTAGGCTTATCTTGTGTACGACCACTTCCATTGGGATGCCTGTCATATCCGTATGCAACCATGCAAAATAATCTACATTAATTTTAAGAAATTCAATAAACCCAGACCTGAGCTTGGGGTGCAGTCTTGTCCCTAAGTCAAATTTCCTCTCCAAGAACTTTTCGAACAATGCGACATGCTCAAGCTCTTCCATTATGGACTTCGTTGCATCCATCACTTCTGGTACTTAGAAGTATCCTGGCACCTGATAAAATTCTGACACATTTTCCCCCTGGTTGACTTCACTTGATTCGGGAGCAGGCATCGGCTCCTGTAATTACTATTCCCCATGCTTCTTCACTTTGTTACTGGAGACCTAAATCGCATTCATCTCCCTTGCTGTCGGTTGATACGTCGATGACATAACCTTCATCTCGTGCACCCATGGTCATTCCAGGATAATGGTGTAGCCCATATCACCATCCACCACCTCGAAAAGGGTCATTTTCATCACCCCCAGCATTTGTGGGCAACAAGATATCTCCTCGGGTTGTCACGCTTGCAAGGTTGAACCCGATGAGGATTTTTGTGGCTGGAATGATGCTCCTGGTAAGTTTGGCTTGTTCCAATACCGTCCATTATATAATATTGCCGAACTCCTTGGATCCACCAGAACACGTTTGATTTTAAAATCTAATATATTTAATGAAATTACCAACGTGTCGTTGTGTAGGAGCAACAATCCATCTGCGTCTTCCTCCGTGAAAGTGATATCGTCTACAACAACTTCCCAGAGTCTCTTACGATGGGTTACCGATACCTTAGTCTTTTCAAATCAGGTTGATCGTCATGCACAAGGGATCTTCTCCTACTTTTGAGAGTTCCGTGTTATCACGGTTGCAACCATAACTATTTTTGGCCTGGCCACTTAAGAACTTTCTGAGATGGCCATTTTTCAGTAGTGTCGCCATGTCTTCATGCAGATCGGCCCCTCGAAGATCGTCTATCTGTGTCGAAATCGTCTTTTAATTTCTCTTTATTCTTCTCCCGGCCTTTAGCCGACACTGGAAAGCCGAGCTAATCATCCTCAATCCTTATCTTTGACTTTTACCAGTTGTGAACATCCGCCCAAGTCGTTGCTTGGAACTCGAGAAAGCTTTCCTTCAATTTTCGGGAAGCATCATAACTTCTCAGATTCAAACCTTTGGGAATGCTTCAGCTGCCCATTCATCCGGATAGCTGGGAGCAATATCCTTTCCTTCTGGAACCGATTTAAGAATTCCTGCAGCAACTCGGACTCTCCTCGTGCGATTCTAAATATGTCGGCCTTCCGGGCCCGCACCTTTCTAGCACTGGCATGGACCTTAATGAAAGAATTCACGAGCATCTCAAAGGAATCTATGGAATGCTCAGGCAACATCGAATATCATGTCAAGTCTCCCCTCGTGAGAGTCTCTCCGAATTTTTTCAACAAACTTGATTTAGTCTCGTGGGGATCTAAAGCATTCCCTTTCACCACAATTGTATAGGTGGTGATATGCTCCTGAGGTTCTGAAGTCCCATAATATTTCGGCACGTCGAGCATTTTAAACCGCTTGGGGATCAATTCTGGTGCCGTGCTCGATTTGTACGGCAGTTGAGTGTACTTCTTTGAGTCCAGTCTTTTCAGCACCGGTGGTGCACCAGGGATTTGGTACATGCAGGAGTTCACTTCCCTACAAACAGTATGAGCTCATTTTTAATGGATCGCTCTCGTTGTTATGATCGGATCCGCGCCCCCAGCCCCATCGAAGCCGATCTTGCCCCTCGGGATGTTGTTGTTGACCCTCTACATTGTTTGATTTGTGGGAGCACCGAGAGCTATTGAACCTCGTCCACTCGCGTTATTGGAAGCACCCGATAACGCCTGCTTTAGTTCTTTCATAACCTTATCATGCGGTGTGAAATGGCCTAAAATGACCTCTTGTTGCTCATGCAGGCCCCTTATCGCTTTAAGGACATGCTCCTCTTCATCGTCAAGAATTCAATCATTCACCTCCCGAACATGTTGCGAGTGTCGTCTGTGGTGGACTAGCGTGGCATCATTCCCTTCACTGCGGGTATTATTGATTGAATCCTTGTGTTGAGGCTGGTTTCCTTGGGCCTCAAGATTGTGTGTGTTGTAAACACCATTTTCTGTCATTTTGTATGATATTTTGCGAAGAACAAATAATCAAAACACGTTAATAAAAGAGGCAAGGACCAATTTAATTACACATTTGTCTAGGCCTCACGGTAAGCACCAAATTATTTACCCGTAAAACGGTACAATTGAATTTATACGTGGTTTCTAGACAAGTAAATTAATTTGATCTTTTGATAATAGATGAATTATATAAATATACAATACTTAGCCTTGAGATGAAGAGAAATAGCAGAAATAATAGTTCCGGGAGCAGGTCTTCCGGACACAACAACAATGAAATCAAAAAGCAAGAAGATAAGATTATATTAAGTTTTGAATAAAGTGTAACATATGTTTGCCAGAAAATTAATGTCATTTACAATGATAATAGAGCTCACTATTTATAGCTGCACCTAGGGGATAAGGTCCTAGGATCAAACACTTCTTTAATGTCAATTATGAGGGCCATTGAAGAGTATGTAACGGCGGTCATGAATACCCTATTCTTTTGTAACGGGCAGTGTACTAAATGCCATAAAATATTTTTTATTAAATGCCACCGGGTGGCAGACATTTATTTCATCTTTATGATTATCATTCTCTAAGGTAACAGACGAAATCGTTGCCTTCGGTTTCAGCCATCATCTATCTTCGACTCTACGAGTCATTTTCTCATGCGATCATTTAATATAACATATTTTACCTCATACATTAATTATACGAAGAAGATTAATGCTGACGTGGATATCCTTCTCATTATTCATGTATAGTTTATTGCAAGTATATATTTATAATATTTTTTAGTCTGCTTTCAGAAGTGCTTGACTATGTCTATGTTAACTTCTATCTCGATTCTGTCACCTAAAGGATATATAATTACAACTAGCTCTTCATAATAATTGATGAGACTAGCGACCTAAAAAATAAAGCAAGTTCAGTATAGTGATTGTACAAAAATTCAATCTAACTCTAATGTAAATAAGCCTGTATTCTCATATTTGAACTCGCTCGAAGAAATTCTCGGGTCCGCTACATGCATGGAAAAATGCAAGCATATATATATAGAAGCTTCTTTTAAATATATTTGATTTTGGGTTAAAATTTCATATTTTTTCATATAATTTTCATTGTATTTTGCCTCGATCTTGTTAACTTTAGTGTGAATATTTGTGATTCGAACTTAATAATGTTATATTATATGTATAGGAGTCAATTAGAAGTGATTTGAAAAATTTACATGCGAATTGAAGTAAAACGGAAGAATCTGGAGGAAGTATAAGTTTGGTGCCCAGATTCACGCAGCGCACCAACCAAAATATCATTGACATCGTACCAAAAACTTCGCTGTCTAGGTTGGCGCCAAGCGCCAAGCGAAACGCTGAAGGGCGAATTTTGTCCTAATTCGGCCGGAACTTGGGGATTTCGATCCTACACATCCCCAACATGTATAAAAGGGGCTCTGAACCTATGTTTGAGGGGATCAGACATATTTTGGAGGAGGGAAAACACACCACGCTTGGAGGAGGCTTCTAACTAGTTTTCTTCTTTTATCTTCCTTTAATTTCATAGTTTATTAGTTCTAGAGTTGTGGGGTGCTACATGAACGTTGTAGTTTGAAGCTTAGATTGTTATTATTACTTTATCATGTTTTATTTATTTAATCTTGCGCTTAATTATTTGATTGTTTGATCACCAATTTAATACTATCTACGAATCTATGATTGAACTCGGGAGAGGAAATTCTAGATTGCATATAAGATTGAGTAGAGAGAGATCTTGAACCTGAGTATCGGGAAGTGATTGCGATTATGATAGAGATGTACCTAATCGCCTTACGTGGTTATTATACTGGAATTATTAATGCGTTTTTGTTAATCCTAATTTCATAGGAATATAGGCATTAGATTAGCTTGAATAGACGAGTAGGAATTCAGGAGAATACTACGAGTAATATTAACCCTGTCAACCAATAAACCAGATAACTTAATTAGACAATTTAAATAAAAAACTCAACGAGATTGTTAGCTAACCCATATCTCTGGAATATTATCTCTCAGAAAGCGTTTCTAATATTGCCAACTTGTTTTCTCTAATCTCTTCGTTTGTTATTCTAGATTAGTTTTAGTTAAATATTCATACTTTAGGATTCGCTTGAATAGATTAATTGTTTGGGTTTAATTTAATTGATAATTAATCACAAGTCTTTTTGGATACGTTATTTGAACTTACAATACTATATTAGTTGTACGACCACGTATATTTGCGTGCGTTTGGTAGCAACAATATTTCAACCAATTTGGCAAATTTCGTTCTATATAGGCTGGAATTTCAATAAACAACAGACATGTTTGGCTCTATTTCTCATTCAGAGACTAAAAATACTCCATGCTTATTTTATTGGAATTACACATCACACCGACAAAGTATAAGTGTGACCCATGACCATTAGTCTAACTTGGAAAATACGTACCTCAGCTTGTTCGGTTTATCCACCACTCTAATTCTACGTTGAAACATTTCTCTTTTAATTAGGTTTTGATATGACAAGGCAAAAGAAAATTAAGTGAGGAACTAACTTATCATACCTTGCAATTAAATAAAACCATATCAGTAACAATATCTCAGTTTTAAATAAAAGCCACAGTTAATGCTTTTAAAACAAACATTTACATGTGCTGATCACAACAATATTGCTTATAGATATGATTGTGACTCCTTTTGAAAGTAAATTCTATGTTCCGAGACCTTAAAGACCTCTTTTTGTCTCACCTCGATTTACGTGTGCAGTTCAGGCGCGTTTCTAGAAAGCTTTTATGTGAAAACTAAGTAAAATAAGGAAATTGACTTTTAAAATTGATTAAAGTTGACTTTGGTCAACATTCTTGTTAAACGGACCCGGTCCCGTGATCCTATGGTCTCGTAGGCTCCGTAATAAAATATGGGACTTGAGCGTATGCCCTGAATCGAATTTCGAGGTCCCAAGCCCGAGAAATAAATTTTTGAAAGAAATAGTTTAACTGAAATTTTAAGAGTTTTTGGAAATGTAAAGAGGTTTGAAATTGATGGTATCATGCCCGTATTTTTGTTCCGGAGCCCGGTACAGGTTTTATATAATAATTAAGTTGAATCTGTGAAGTTTGGTAAGAATCGGAGTTCATTTAGTATGAATCGGACCTTTAATTGAGAAAATGGGAATTTTGATGTTCTTAAGTGATTTCATGAATTTAAGGTTTAATTCATAGTTGTTGATATTATTTTGATGATTTGATCGCACGAGAAAGTCTGTATGATGTTTTTGGACTTGCGTGCATGTTTGGTTTGGAGTCCCGAGGGCTTGGTGAGTTTTGGATAGGCCGCGGAGTGAAATTGGACTTAGGAAAACTGCTTGTGTGTTGCAGGTCTGTAGGATTCGCAATTGCGAAGAATTATCGCAATTGCGAAGAATTATCGCAATTGCGAAGATGGGCTGGGCAGGCAGACCTTCGCATTTGCGAAGCTCAATGTCGCAAATGCGACTTCAACAGGGACCACAATTGCGAGCAGTAGTTCGCATTTGTGAAGAAAGCATGCCTGGCCTACCTTCGCATTTGCAAAGCCCGGGCTGCATTTGCGAGTTTGCATTTGCGAACCTGGCATCGCAAATGCGATATCTGCACCTGTGCAAATTTTAACTTAGACGAAATTTCTTCATTTTTCAAACTCTCTCAAACCCTAAACTCTCTTGGGCGATTTTCCAAAGAAAAGTTCTTCACCAAATCAATTGTAAGTCATTTCTAACTCATTTTCTTCAATCTATAACATCTTTTCTCATGATTTCAATTCAAAATCAATGATTTTCATAGGGGAAATGGGTGTTTTTAGGTAGAACTTAAGATTTTCAAATTTTGGGTATTTAGACGTCGATTTTGAGGTCCGATTTCAAAATAAATTACATATTTGAGTTCGTGGGTGAGTGGGTGATAGGGTTTTGGTTCAAACCTCAGGTTTTGATCATGTGGGTCCGGGGTCAATTTTTGACTTTTTGGGGAAATCATTGGAAAATCTATTTTCATGCATTAGAATTGATTCATTTAGCATTTATTGATATCGTTAAGTAAATTGTGGCCAGATACAAGCGAATTGGTGGTGGAATCGAGGGGTAAAGCGGTAGTTGAGGCTTGATTGTGTTCGTGGCATTGAGGTAAGTGTTTGGTCTAACCTTATCTTGAGGGAATTGGAGTCTTGGTCTTATTTACTAATTGTTAATTGTTGAGTACGACGTATAGGTGTGGTGACGAGTATCTATACGTCGGTGTCAAGCATGCCCGTGAGTCTTATACTATGATTGTTGTGATTCCGTTATATGTACTCCATGCTTAATATTATTTTTTCTAATGCTGAGCAAGGTTCATGGAAGTATTCTTGGTAATTGAACATTTCAGAGCATTGTCTCAAGTTGAGAATCGAGTTGTGGAGTAATTGTGGAAAAGATAAGAGGTTATGATATTGTTTCCCTTGCCGGGATATTAATGCTATTGATATTGTTTTTCTTGTCGGGATGTTATTGCTTATGCTATTGCTTCCCTTGCCGGGATTTTATTGTAATACTATTATTCCCTTGTCGAGACTCTTTTGTGATTTTATTGATTCCCTTGCCTGAATTGCTTTGTGATTGTTGCTTGAGTAAGGACGAGTGTAAAAGCACGAAGGGTGATGCCGTGCGTGATATTTGTGAGTGAGTGTTAATGCACGACGGATGATGCCATGCCAATATTGTAAATGTAAAAGCACGAAGGGTAATATCGTACCATGATATGAGTGATAATGCATGAAGGATAATGTCGTGCCATGATTATGTGAGGTAAAAGCACGAAGGGTGATTCCGTGCCAATTATATTGATTCTTATTGTGAGAACGAGAGTAAAAGCACGAAGGGTGATGCCGTGCACTTGTGATTGTTCTCCTTATTCCTACTTATAGTTGAATTTTGGTGCTCCGTATGCTTCTTTACTGAATTTCTGTTATACATTATATTCCCCCGAGCATGTTTCTCCTTCCTATGTTTAATTGCTAGTTTATGTCGTTATTATTTGTTGTATTTGATATAACTGCACGGTTTTATTTGATAGTCTTGTCCTAGCCTCGTCACTACTTCGCCAAGGTTAGGCTCGACACTTACTAGCATTTGGGGTCGGTTGTGCTGATACTATACTCTGCATTGTGTGCTGATCCCGGTGCTAGAGCTTTTGGACCACAGTAAGGTTGTTACCTTCAGTCTATTAGGAGATCCGAGGTAGTCCTATAGGCGTCCGCAGGCCTTGGCGTCCCCTTATATCTTTTCATTATGTTTTTATGTAGTTTCGAGACAGATTTATATCTTTCATTCAGACCGTTATTTGTAGTAATCGTAGATAGTCCGTAACATTGTGACACCAAATTCTGGGTAGAGTTATATTTTGGATTTTCGTATTAGTATTTTGTGATATTATCAGATTTCGTCTTCCGAATTTATGTTATTATCATGGCTATTCCGCTGTTGATCGCATGTTATATTGAACTGTTAAAAGGCTAAGTAAAAAGGGTAATAAAATTTGTAACTCTCGGCTTGCCTAGCTTTCATAAGTGGGCGCCATCACGATTCCCGAGGGTGTAAAATCCGGATCATGACAAGTTTGTATTAGAGCTCTAGGTTGCTTAGGTCTCACAATTCACGGACAAGCTTAGTAGAATCTGAGGGATCGGTACGAAAACGTCTCTATTTATCCCCAGAGGCTACAGAGTTAGGAAAAACTTCACATTTATTCTTTCCTGTTGTGTAACTTGATTTCTCAATGCTAATTGAACTTCCACTCTGTTCTTTCGCAAATGGTGAGAACACGTACCGCTTCATCAGCTGACCAGTAGCCCGAGCCCCTAGTACCAGATCCTGCGAGGGGTAGAGGTCGAGGCCATGCTAGAGCTCGAGGTAAAGGTAGAGCTCAACCAAAGCTCGAGCAGCAACACCAGCGGCAGAGCCTAAGGTTGAGTTTGACGATGAGGTTCTAGCCCAGACAGTTCGAGTAGGACCAGCTAAGGTCCTAGAGGGGTTCATCGCTACCCCTGTACTTCAGGATGCTCTGGTCCGTCTAGTGGGCCTTATGGAGAGTGTCTCCTAGGCAGCCTTGCTTCCTGTAGCACCAGCCATCTCTCACGCTAGAGGAGGAGCTCAGACCCCTTCTACTCACATTCTGGAGCGGATGGCTCTCCAGTTTTAGACTTTAGCAGCTCAGACAGTCGGGGTAGTTCAGCCTGGTGTTGTGGCACAGACCGGTGAGGGGCCAGCTATATCTGCTGATGCCTTGTGGAGGTTGGACATGTTCACCAAGCTTTTCACTACTACTTTTGGTGGTACATCTTCTGATGATCCCTAGGATTATTTGGACAACTGTCATGAGGTTCTACAAAACATGGGTTTAGTGGAGACCAATGGGGTCGACTTTGCTACTTTTTGTCTTTTCTGGATCCGCCAAGACTTGGTGGAGAGATTATTGTTTGGCTATACCAGTTGGGTCATCGGATTTGACTTGGGATAAGTTCTCTCAACTATTTCTGGAGAAGTTTCTTCCTATCACTTAGAGGAAAAACTATCGGAGACAGTTTGAGCGTCTCTAGAGGGTTCTATGACTGTTACTTACTACAAGACCAGATTCATTGACTTGGCCCATCATGCTCTTCTTATACTTCCCACTAAGAGAGAGAGTGAGGAGGTTCATTGAGGGACTCGTTCAGCCTATTCGAATGTAGATGGCTAAGGAGACGGGGAGCGAGATTTCTTTTCAAGATGCGGCTAATGTAGCCAGGAGAGTTGAGATGGTTCTATCATAGGGGGTGGTCAGGGGTCTAACAAGAGGCCTCGTCACTCGGGTACATTCATAGGTGCCTCGTTTGGAGGCAAGGATTCTTTTGGTAGGGGCCATCCTTCCAGGCCATTTCATTCATCACTACAGGCTTCTCATGGTGCTCTAGGTGACCGTGGTTCTCATATGCAGTATTCTGATAAGCTGCCCTACAGTGCACTGCCAGCTCCTATCAGTGCACCGCCGCTCCAGAGTTTTTAGGTTGGGTATTCAGGCTGTCAGGGTCAGCAGTCTCAACAGCCGAGAGATTGTTATACTTGTGGTGACACGAGGAATATTGCTTGATTTTTACATCGAGCACCAAGCAGCTCTCAACATCAGGGTTCCCGTGCCATGGTTCAGATACTAACTGTTCCACCGCCCGCTCAGCCAGCTAGAGGTAGAGGTAGAGGTGCTCTAGTGGAGGTAGAGGTATTAGAGGTGGAGGTCAGGCCATTAGAGGTGGAGGCTAGCCAGTAGGAGGCCGTCCTAGACATGTAGTTCAGAGTGGTGGGGCCCAGCCCCGATGTTATGCTCTTCCAGCCAAGCCTGATTTGTAGTAGAGATTCTTCAGTTCTATTTGATCCAGGATCTACATACTCCTATGTGTCATCTTATTTTGCACCATATCTGGTCATGCCTAGTAATTCCTTGAGTGCTCCTATATATGTGTCTACATTGGTGGGTGATTCTATTATGGTAGATTGTGTCCTTAGCCTTGCCGGGTTTAACTCATTTAGAGTGGAGAGGGACTCCTGTCATTCTACCAGCAGGGTTATCTCATATATGAAGGATCAGTGTATGGTTGATAAGGGATGTTTGGCTTATTTAGCGTATGTTCGTGATTCTAGCGCTGAGGTTTCTTCTATGGATTCTGTGCCTGTTGTTCGTGAGTTTACTGAGGTATTTCCTTCAGACCTGCCGGGTATACCACCTGACAGGGATATTGACTTCTGCATTGATTTGGCTCTAGGCACTCAGCCCATTTCTATTTCACCGTATCGTATGGGCCCGCCTGAGTTGAAAACATTGAAGGAACAGTTGCAAGACTTGCTTGATAGGGGCTTTATTAGACCTAGTGTCTCGCCTTGAGGTGCGCCGGTGTTGTTTGTCAAGAAGCAACACGGATTGATAAGGATGTGCATAGATTGTCGGCAGTTGAACAAGGTTACAATTAAGAATAAGTATCCATTGCCGATGATTGATGATTTTCTTGATCCGCTTCAGGGTGCCAAGGTATTTTCGAAGATTGACTTGAGATCTAGATACCATCAGTTGAGGACTAGGGCATGTGATTTCCCTAAGACATCTTTCCATACTCGCTACGGGTATTATGAGTTCTTGGTAATGTCATTCAGGTTGACAAATGCCCCAAAAACTTTCATGGATTTGATGAACCGAGTGTTCAAGCCTTACTTGGATTCATTCGTGATAGTCTTCATTGATGATGTTTTGATCTATTCCCGCAGTCGAGAAGAGCGTGAGCACCATCTGAGAGTTATTCTTCAGAATTTGAGAGATAGTCAGTTGTATGCCAACTTTTCGAAGTGTGAGTTCTGGTTGAGTTCAGTTGCATTCTTGGGTCACATTATATCAGCAGAGGGTATTCAGGTGGATTCGAAAAAGATAGAGGAAGTCAAGAACTAGCCTAGACCCGCATCAGCTATAGAGATCCGAAGTTTCTTGGGTTTGGCAGGCTATTACTGTCGGTTTGTGGAGTGGTTTTCATCTATTGCAGCCCCGATGACTAGGTTGACCCAGAAGGGTGCCCAATTCAGGTGGTCGGACGAGTGTGAGGCGAACTTTTAGAAGGTCAAGACAGCTTTGACTATGGCAACGGTGTTGGTATTGCCTACAGGTTTAGGGCCATATATAGTTTATTGTGACACATATCGTATTGGACTTGGTGCGGTGTTGATGTACGATGGCAACATCATTGATTACGCTTCACGATAGTTGAAGATTCATAAGAAGAATTATCCAGTTCATAATTTGGAGTTAGCAGCCATTATTCATGTGCTGAAGATTTGGAGGCACTATTGATATGGTGTGTCGTGTGAGGTGTTCAGGTATCACAACAGTCTACAATACTTGTTCAAGCAGAAGGTGCTAAATTTGAGGCAGATGAGGTGGTTGGAGCTATTGAAAGACTATGATATCACCATCTTATATCATCCGGGGAAGGCCAATGTGGTAGTCGATGCTTTGAATAGAAAGTCAGCCAGCATGGGCAGTCTTGCGTACATTTCGGTCTGTGAGAGGCCACTTACTTTAGATGTTCAGGCTTTGGCCAATTAGTTCGTAAGGTTGGATGTCTCTGAGCCCAATCGTGTGTTATCTTGCACAGTCGCTCGTTCCTCATTATTTGAGCGTATCCGAGATCGGCAGTTTGATGTTCCTCATTTGTGTGTCCTTAGGGACACAGTGCGACACGGTGATGCCAAGCAAGTTACATTAGGGGATGATGGAGTTTTGAGGATGCACGGTCGAGTTTGTGTGCCTAATGTGGATGGACTTCAAGAGTTAATTTTAGAGTATGCCTATAGTTCCCAGTACTCTATTCATCCGGGCGCCGCTAAGATGTATCAAGACTTGCGGCAGCATTATTGATGGAGGAGGATGAAGAAGGATATTGTTGCATATGTGTCTCGGTGTTTGAATTGTCAGCAGGTAAAGTACGAGCATCAGAGACCTAATGGTTTATTCCAAAAGATTCAGATTCCTGAGAGGAAGTGGGAGCATATCACTATGGACTTTATTGTTGAACTCCCATGGACTTGGGGTAATTTCGATGCAGTGCGGGTTATTGTTGATAGGCTGACCAATTCAGCACATTTCATTCCTATGGCAGTTTCTTATTTTTCTGAGAGGTTAGCCGAGATCTATATCCGAGAGATTGTTTGTCTTCATGGTATGTCCGTGTGTATCATTTCTAACTAAGGTACGCGGTTTACCTCACATTTCTGGAGGGTAGTTCAGTGTGAGTTGGGCACACGGGTCGAGTTGAGCACAACGTTTCATCCTCAAACGAACGATCAGTCCATACGTACTATTCAAATTTGGAGGATATGCTCCGAGCTTGTGTTATCGACTTTGGAGGCTCATGGGATCAGTTCTTCCCTTTAGCGGAGTTTGTCTACAACAACAGCTACCAGTGGAGCATCCAGATGGCTCCTTATGAGACTTTATATGGTAGGCGGTGTCGGTCGCCGGTTGGGTAGTTTGAGCCGAGAGGCTCAGTTGTTGGGTGTAGATCAAGTACATGATGCCTTGAAAAAGGTCAAGATCATTCAGGATAGGCTTCGTATAGATCAGTCCAATCAAAAGAGTTATGCCGACTGTAAGGTTCGTGACGTAGCGTTCATGGTCGGCGAGCGGGTGTTGCTTCGGGTGTCGCCTATATAGAGCGTGATGAGATTTGGAAAGAAGGGCAAGCTAAGCCCTAGATTCATTGGTCCTTTTGAGATTCTTGATCGAGTGGGAGAGGTGGCTTACAGACTTGCATTGCCACCGAGTTTATCAGGCGTGCATCCAGTGTTTTATGTGTCCATGCTTCGGAAGTATCACGACGATCCATCCCATGTGTTAGACTTCATCATTGTCCAGTTGGACAAGGACTTGTCCTATAAGGAGAAGCCGGTGGCTACTCTAGACCGGCATGTTCGTCAGTTGAGATCGAAGAGTTTCCCTTCTATCCGTGTTCAGTGGAGAGGTAAGCATGCCGAGGAAGCTACTTGGGAGTCCGAGTCTGATATGAGGAGCCAATAACCCCATATTTTCTCCAACTCAGGTACTTTTCTTATGTCCGTTCGAGGACGAACGATTGTTTTAGAGGTGGAGAATGTGATGACCTTCATTTTGAAAGTAAATTCTGTGTTCTGAGGCCTTAAAACCCTCTTTTTGTCTTACCTTGATCTGCGTGTGCAGTCCGGGTGCATTTTCGGAAAACGTTTATGTGAAAACTAAGTAAAATAAGGAAATTGGCTTTTAAAATTGATTAATGTTGATTTTGGTCAACATTCTTGGTAAAAGGACCCGGACCCGTGATCTGACAGTCTCGTAGGGTCCGTAGTAAAATATGGGATTTGCGCGTATGTCCGTAATCGAATTCTGAGGTCCCAAGCCCGATAAATAAATTTTTGAAAGAAATTGTTTAACTAAAATTTTAAAAGTTTTTTTTGGAAATGTAAAGAGGTTTGAAATTGATGGTATCTGGCCCGTATTTTTTTTTCAGCCCGATACAGGTCTTATATAATAATTAAGTTGAATATGTGAAGTTTGGTAAGAATCGAAGTTCGTTTAGTATAAATCGGACCTTTAATTGAGAAAATTAGAATTTTGATGTTCTTGAGTGATTTCATGTATTTGTGGTTTAATTCATAGTTGTTGATATTATTTTGATGATTTGATCGCACAAGCAAGTCCATATGATATTTTTGAACTTGCGTGCATGTTTGGTTTGGTGCCCTGAGGGCTCGGGTGAGTTTTGGATAGGCCGCGGAGTGAAATTGGACATAGGAAAACTATTGTTGTGTTGCATGTCTGCAGGCTTCGCAATTGCAAAGCCTGGCTTGCAATTGCGAAGAATTATTGCAATATTGAAGATGGGCTGGGCAGGGAGATCTTCGCATTTGCGAAGCTCAATGTTGCAAATGCGACTTCAACAGGGACCGCAATTGCGAGCAGTAGTTCGCATTTTTGAAGAAAGCAGGACTGGCCTACCTTCGCATTTGCGAAGCCTGGGCTGCATTTGCGAGTTCACATTTGCGAACCTGGCATCGCAAATGTGATATCTGCACCTGTGCAAATTATAACTTAGACGAAATTTCTTTATTTTTCAAACTCTCTTAAACCCTAAGCTCTCTTGGGCGATTTTCCAAAGAAAAGTTCTTCACCAAATCAATTGTAGGTCATTTATAACTAATTTTCTTCAATCTATAACATCTTTTCACATAATTTCAATTCAAAATCAAGGGTTTTCATGAGGGAAATGGGTGTTTTTGGGTAGAACTTAGGATTTTCAAATTTTGGGGATTTGGACCTCGATTTAAGGTCCGATTTCAAAACAAATTATATATTTGAGTTTGTGGGTGAATGGGTGATCAAGTTTTGGTTCGAACATCGGGTTTTGACCATGTGGGCTCGGGGTCAATTTTTTACTTTTTGGGGAAATCATTGGAAAATATATTTTTATGCATTAGAATTGATTCATTTAACATTTATTGATACCGTTAAGTAAATTTTGGCTAGATACAAGGGAATTGGTGGTGGAATCGAGAGGTAAAGCGGTAGTTGAGGCTTGATTGTGTTCGTGGCATTGAGGTAAATGTTTGGTCTAACCTTAGCTTGAGGGAATAGGATTCTTGGTCTTATTTGCTATGTATTAATTGTTGAGTACGACGTATAGGTGTGGTGACGAGTATCTATACGTCGGAGGCAAGCATGCCTGTGAGTCTTATATTATGATTGTTGTGATTCCACAATGTGTAATCCATGCTTAATATGATGATTTCTAATGTTGAGCAAAGTTCATGGAAGTATTCTTGGTAATTGAACATTTTAAAGCATTGGCTCAAGTTGAGAATTGAGTTGTGGAGTAATTGTGGAAAAGATAAGAGGTTTATGATATTGTTCCCTTACCGGGATGTTATTGTTTATGATATTACTTCCCTTGTCGGGGTTTTATTGTAATACTATTGTTCCCTTGCCGGGATTCTATTGTGATTTTATTGATTCCCTTGCCCGAATTGCTTTGTGATTGTTGCTTGGGTAAGGATGAGTGTAAAAGCACGAAGGGTGATGCCGTGCGTGATATTTGTAAGGGACTATTAATGCACGAAGGGTGATGCCATGCCGATAATGCCATGCCATGATTATGTAAGGTAAAAGCACGAAGGGTGATGCTGTGCTGAATATATTGAGTCATATGGTGAGAACGAGAGTAAAAGCACCAAAGGTGATGTTGTGCACTTGTGATTGTTCTCCTTATTCCTGCTTATAGTAGAATTTTTGTGCTCCGTATGCTTCTTTACTAAATTTTGGTTGTACATGATATTCCCCCGAGCATGTTTCCCCTTTCCATCTTTAGTTGCCACTTTTTGTCATTATTATTTGTTGTATATGATATAACTGCACAGGTTTATTTGGTAGTCTTGTCCTAACCTCGTCACTACTTCGCCGAGGTTAGGCTCGACACTTACCAGCACATGGTGTCTGTTGTGCTGATACTACATTCTGTACTATGTGCAGATCCCGGTACTAGAACTTTTGGACCACAATGAAGTTGTTGCCTTCAGTCTATCAGAAGAATCAAGGTAGTCCTGCAGGCGTCCGCAGGCCTTAGCGTCCCCTTCTATCTTTTCATTCTGTTTTTATGTAGTTCCGAGACAGATTTGTATCTTTCATTCAGACCGTTGTTTGTAATAATCATAGATAGTCCGTGACATTATGAAACCAAATTCTGGGTAGAGTTATATTTTGGATTTTCGTATTAGTATTTTGTGATATTATCAGATTTTGTCTTCTGCATTTATGTTATTATCATGGCTATTCCGTTGTTGATCGCATGTTATATTGAACTGTTAAAAGACTAAGTAAAAAGGGTAATAAAATTTGTAACTCTCGCCTTGCCTAGCTTTTATGAGTAGGTACCATCACGATTCCCGAGAATGAAAAATTCGGGTCGTGACAAATTGTATACATAGTAGAGTTTATAGATTAAATTATTTCATGGATTAAATTGTACACACAGCAGATTTTATAGATTAAATTATTTCATGGATTCGATTGTGTATATAAAAAAAAACTGTGCAACGGTTGAAATATCGTATACCACGTCAACGAATAACTCATAAAATTTAAAATTATAAAGGTCAAATTTAATATTGTAACCTTGAAGTATGAAAGTTAATAGTATGCCCATTCAATGAATAGCTCGTAGAATTAAGATTGTAGAGGTGAAACCTAAATGATTAAACTGACATGAAGGTCCTTATATATCTAAGTTTTAGGTATTTCGGTACGCAGACCCAAATGTATGGCACAAAAAACATCAAATAATTATCATATCTGAGGCTTGAGATTTCTTTTCTAGAAGAATTTCAGAGGTAAAACTTGGTGTGACCAGAAGTTATCGATTACTATTAAGATTTACAGCATGTTTGTCACGATCCAAAAATCACAAGTCGTGATGGCACCTAATTCTATCTGTTAGGTAAGTTAAATAATAGAAAATACATTCCAAATGAGATTATAGGGAAGTAGTGAAGAATCATCTGAATATTTATAAATTGACCCAAGAACTAGTAGTACGAATCACGAACTTCTAAGACTTGAAATTTGCAAAACTGATACAAATAATTACACGTTCTGTTTGAACGTTACATAAACAAATTACCAAAGTCTAAGCTACCAAGGACAAGTGGCAACTATATTCGGAATGCATGAGCATCTTCAGAACCAGTACCCAACATCACCAGTAGCTCCACTCCAAAACAATCTGCACGCAATGTGTAGAAGTGTAGTACCGACCCCATGTACTGGTAAGTATCTTGTCTAACCTCGTCGAAGTAGTGACGAGGCTTTTTAGTTTAAAGATACACACTGATAAAACTTGTACCGTAAATCTATAATAGAACTATACCATGATATAACAAAGAAGAATACATGAAACGAATAAGCAAACATTAACCGAATACCAGCATTGATAACAATTTACCATCTTACAATACCTCGACCAATCGTTTCCTTAGAATGAAACCGATACACGACGACAATCACTTTATAACTTCATAGCATGAGGAATGTACTCAGATATCAAGTCAATTACACAGCAACATCCTTCGTGCTTTTATTTCATCCTAACCCAATATACGTATAACAGAACTAACCAGATGACAGAAATACCGATAACATGAATTACAAAGTAGGAAATACGCAAGTAGCAATAATTAACGAGGATATACATGTAGGCAACAATAAAAGACTAGGCGAAAAATATGTCAGTAATGACAACAATTGAAAAACAAGGAATATCAACTTCAATTAACTGCATGATGGAGGCTTAAGTACGGATATAACAAATAAGAAGGAAACACATGATCTTTTGTCACGATCCGGATTTCCCACCCTCGGGAGTCGTGATGGTGCCTACTAATGGGAGCTAGGCAAGCCAAACCTTAACAACTTGCTACACTTTCATTTTTGCTTCTTTTTAACAAACACAAGTCGATAATAGGATAAAAGCGGAATTTTAAATAAATAACCGGAAGTCAACAATTATATATCTTAAGGCTACGTCTATTACAACTTTTGAAACTTCAAATACCCCAAAACCTGTTGTCATAGTGTCATAGACTGTTTAAGAGTTGCTACATACAAGGTCTAAAGAAATACAATACATAGTTTCTGAACAAAAGGAAATGAAACAGAAAATAGAGATAGAGGGAGACGCTAGGGCCTACGGACGCCTACGGGTCTACCTTGGGGCTCCGAGTGGACTGAAGGAAGCCCTCCAACTATTGTCTGAAAGCTACTCCTGGATCTGCACACAGTGTAGAGTGGAGTATCAACACAATCGACCCCATGTGCTGGTAAGTGTCTAGCCTAACCTCGGCGAAGTAGTGACGAGGCTAGGACCAGACTACAAAATAAACCTATGCAGTTCAAATATATATACAACGGAAAAGAAATACGGAAAAATAACCAGTCAATGTGGGAGTGGAAACATGTTGTGGGGAAGATAATAGTTCCGAATAGAAAGGCATTAAGTAAGAAAAGAAACAACATAACTAGAATATCAACAAGGAAGCAAAAATCAACAATTGCACGACATCACCATTCGTGCTTTTACTCTCAACCTCACCAAAGCAGTTATATAATAAAATGTGCATGGCATCATCCTTCGTGCTTTTACTCTCGTCCTTACCAAAACAATCATATAATCAAAATGTGCACGGCACCACCCTTCGTGCTTTTACTCTCTTTCCTCACCATATAATCAATATAATCTGCACAGAATGGTACGTCGTGCGGCGCGGCATCACCCTTCGTGCTTTACACTCTTTCCTTACAATAACAAACAATGCACGTCATCACCCTTCGTGCTTTAACACTCTTCCTCACCCAAACCACAATCACAAGCAAAGGGGCAAAGGAATAAACAAAATAGTAATAGAGATCTCGGCAAGGGAACAACAGTTAAACAATTAAATTCCGGCAAGGGAACAACAATTAAAGAATTAAATCCTGGCAAGGGAACAACAATTAAACAATTAAAATCCTGGCGAGGGTGTCAACAATTAAACAATTAAATTCCGGCAAAAGGTGTCAAGATAATGATCTCTTCTCATTCTCAATTTTACTTCACAATTCACTTCACAACTCGAGCCAATGTTGTAGAGGTTCTATTATCACTTATACTTTCACAACTCGAGCCAATGCTCTAAAAGTTCAATTGTCACTTATACTTTCACAATTTCGCTTATACAACTTGAGTCAACGCTCCTCAATGTTCATAGGTCACAATTCATTCCACAAACTTCATACAACAATTAGAAATCTTCACCAAGGCATGAATAATACAACGAAATCATGAAAATCACAATATAAGAGTCACGGTCATGCTTGACACGAACATATAGATACTCGTCACCATGCCTATACATTATACTCGATAAGAAGCAAATAGCAAATAGGACACAACTCCTAATCCCTCAAGCTAAGGTTAGACCAAACACTTACCTCGATGCCACGAACACAACTCAAGGTTCAATTATAGCTTTACCCCTTGATTCTACCGCCAATTCGCTCGTATCTAGTCACATTTTACTTAATTACATTAATAAACGTTAAATGAATCAATTTTGAATGCATGAAAATGAGTTTTCCAAAGTTTTTCCCAAAAAGTCAAAATCTCCCTCGGGCCCACGTGGTTAAAACCCGGTTCGAACCAAAACCCGATTACCCATTCCCCTACGAGCTCAAATATGTAATTTGTTTTGAAATCGGACCTCAAATCGAGGTTCAAATCCCCAATTTTTGAAAAACCTAGGTTCTACCCAAAACACCCAATTCCCCCATGAAAATAATTGATTTGAATTTGAAATCATGCTAAAAGATGTTAATGATTGAAGAAAACTAGTTAAAAATGACTTACAATTAATTTGGAGAAGAAAGGTTGTTTGAAAAATCGTCTCTTCTATTTTTGGGGTTTTTGTAAAATGCAAAATAACTGAAAATCTCGTCTATTTATACCCCTCTCAGACCCCCTGTGCGAACCGCACTAAATGGACTGCGGCCGCACAAGCCTTCCTGAGGTACTGCGGTCCAGTGCCCTGTTCGGACCGCACGGAATGTGCTGCAGCCGCACAGGCCTCTACCGCGAACCGCACAAAACCGACCGCGGACCGCACTAGCCCCCTTCCGCGGTCGCACACAATTTTGTGCGGACCGCACTGGCCCCCTTCCGCGGTCGCACACAATTTTGTGCGGACAACACTGGCGGGTTCAGAGGCCTGCAACTTCTGGTTTTAAGTCTAGAACATCCCAAACCTACCCGAAACTCACCCGAGCCCTCGGAACTCTAAACCAAGTGTGCATACTAACTCAAAAACATCATATGGACCTACTCGTATAACCAAATCATCAAAATAACATCATGAACATCAAATTAAGTCTCGAGATCAATGAAATTTTCTCCAAAACTTCTTTAAACATAAATTTTGCAATTTGAGTCCAAATCACATCATATGATATCCGTTTTTCACCAAATTCCACAGAAATGTCTTAAATCATGTAATAGACCTGTACCGTGCGCCGGAACCAAAATACGGGGCCGATACTATCATGTTCTCATCAAATTTCATTTCAAATTTCTTTAAACAATTCCAGAAAACAATTTCCTTTAAAAATTCATTTCTCGGGCTTGGGACCTCGGAATTCGATTCCGGGTATACGCCCAAGTCCCATATTTTCCTACGGACCCTCCGGGACCGTCAAATCACAGGTCCGGCTATGTTTACCCAAAATGTTGACCGAAGTCAAATTAGCTCATTTTATAATCAAAACTTATCATTTTTCATTGATTATCATATTTAAGCTTTTTGGCTACGCGTCTGGACTGCGCACTCAAATCGAGGTGACTCTAAATAAGGTTTTCAAGGCCTCAAACCATGGAAATTTCGTTTTAAGACAAGTGATGACCTTTTGGGTCATCACATTCTCCACCTCTAAAACAATCGTTCGTCCTCGAACGGACAGAAGAAAGAAGTACCTGAGTCGGGGAAAAGATGGGGATAACGGCTCCGCATATCGGACTCGGATTCCCGGGTCGATGCCTCAGGAGGTTGACCTCTCCACTGAACACGAATAGAAGGAAAACTCTTCGACCTCAACTGACGAATCTGCTGGTCTAGAATATCTATCGGCTCCTTCTCATAAGACAAGTCCTTGTCCAACTAGACAGTGCTGAAATCTAACACATGGGATGGATCGCCGTGATATTTCCGGAGCACGGACACATGAAACACTGGATGCACGGCTGATAAGCTCGGCGGCAATGCAAGTATATTATCCACCTCTCCCATTTGATCAAGAATCTCAAATGGACCGATGAACCTAGGGCTAAGCTTGACCTTCTTCCCAAATCTCATCACGCCCTTCATAGGAGACATACAGAGCAATACTCGCTCTCCTACCGTAAAAGCCACATCTCGAACCTTGCGGTCTGCATAACTCTTTTGCCTGTACTGAGCTGTACGAAGCCTATCCTGAATAATCCTAACCTTGTCCAAAGCCTCCTAAACCAGATCCGTACCCAACAACCGAGCCTCTTTCGGCTCAAACCATCCAACCGGAGATCGACACCGTCTACCATATAAAGCCTCATAAGGAGCCATCTAGATACTCGACTGGTAACTGTTGTTCTAGGCAAACTCTACTAAAGGCAAAAATTGATCCCATGAGCCTCCAAAGTCAATGACACAAGCTCGGAGCATATCCTCCAAAATCTGAATAGTTTGCTCGGACTGCCTGTCCGTATGAGGATGAAATGCTATACTCAACTCAACCTAGGTGCCCAACTCACGCTGAACTGCTCTCCAAAAAAGGCGAGGTAAACTGCGTACCGTAGTCCGAAATGATAGATACCGGCACACCATGAAGACGAGCAATCTCCCAGATATAGATCTTAGCTAACCTCTCGGATGAATAGAAGACTGCCACAAGAATGAAATGCGCTGACTTGGTCAGCCTATCAATAATGACCCATACTGCGTCAAACTTCCTCCGAGTCTGCGGGAGTCCAACAACGAAATCCATAGTGATCCGCTCCCACTTCCACTCGAGAAGCTCAATCCGCTAAAATAAACCACCAGGCCTTTAATGCTCGTACTTAACCTGCTGACAATTCAAACACCAAGCTACATATGCAACGATATCCTTCTTTATTCTCCGCCGCCAATAATGCTGCCGCAAATCCTGATACATCTTCACGGCGCTCGGATGAATAGAGTACTGGGAGCTATGGGCCTCCTCTAAAATCAACTCTCGGAGCCCATCCACATTAGGCACACAAAATCGGCCTTGCAATCTCAAACTCCATCATCATCTACGGTAACTTTCTTGGAACCTCCACGCTACACCGTGTCTCTAAGGACACGCAAATGAGGATCATCATAGTGGCGATCACGGATACGCTCCAATAAAGAAGAACGAGCGACCGTGCAGGCCAATACACGACTAGGCTCAGAAATATCCAACCTCACAAACTGATTGGCCAAAGCCTGAACGTCCAAAGCAAGCAGTCTCTCACCGACCTGAATATAAGCAAGATTGCCCATACTGACTGACTTCCTACTCAACACATCAGCCACCACATTGGCCTTTCTCGGATGATACAAGATAGTGATATCATAATATTTCAACAACTCCAACCACCTCCCCTGTCTCAAATTCAACTCCTTTTGCTTGAACAAATATTGAAGACTCTTGTGATCCGTGAACACCTCACATACCACGCCATACAGATAATGCCTCCAAATCTTCAATGCGTGAGCTGCCAACTCCAAGTCATGAATCAGATAGTTCTTCTCATGAATCTTCAACTGCCGCAAAGCATAGGCAATGACCTTGCCATCCTGCATCAACACTACACCAAGCCCAATACGAGATGCATCACAATAAACTTTATAAGGCCCTAAACCTGTGGGAAAAACCAACACTGGTGCCGTAGTCAGAGCTGTCTTGAGCTTTTGAAAGCTTGCCTCACACTCGTCCGACCATCTGAACTGGGCACCCTTCTAGCTCAACCTAGTCATCGGGCTGCGATAGATGAGAACCCCTCCACAAACCGATGATAGTAGCCTGCCAATCCCAAGAAACTCCGAATCTCTGTAGATGACGCTGGTCTAGGCCAGTTCTTGACTTCCCCAATCTTCTTCAGATCAACCTGAATACCCTCTGCCGATACAACATGACCCAGGAATACAATTGAACTCAACCAGAACTCACACTTCGAAATTTTAGCATATAACTGACTATCCCTCAAAATCTGAAGAACCACTCTTAGATGCTGCTCCTGCTCCTCCTAGCTGCGGGAATATCTCAAAATATCATCAATGAAGACGATCACAAATGAATACAAATAAGGCATGAACACTCGGTTCATTAAATCCATAAAAGTTGCTAGGGCATTGGTCAACCTAAATGACATAACCAAGAACTCATAATGCCCGTACCAAGTGCGGAATGCTGTCTTAGGGACATCGGATGCCCTAATCCTCAACTGATGGTAGCCATATCTCAAGTCAATCTTTGAAAATACCTTGGCACCCTGAAGCTGGTCAAACATATCATCGATCCTCAGCAATGGATACTTATTCTTGATTGTAACCTTGTTCAACTGCCGGTAATCAATACACATTCTCATCGATCTGTCATTCTTCTTAACAAACAACACCGGCGTACCCCAAGGCAAAACACTAGCTCTAATGAAACCCTTCTCCAGCAAGTCTTGCAACTATTCATTCAACTCTTTCAACTCCGGCGGGGCCATACGATATGGCGGGATAGAAATGGATGACATTCCTGGGTGTCAACAATTAAACAATTAAATCCCGGCAAGGGTGTCAAGATAATGATCTCTTCTCAATCTCAACTTTACTTCACAATTCACTTCACAACTCGAGTCAATGTTGTAGAGGTTCTATTATCACTTATACTTTCACAACTCGAGCCAATGCTCTAAAAGTTCAATTGTCACTTATACTTTCACAATTTCACTTATACAACTTGAGTTAACGCTCCTCAATGTTCATAGGTCACAATTCTTTCCACAAACTTCATATAACAATTAGAAATCTTCACCAAGGCATGAATAATACAACGAAATCATGAAAATCACAATATAAGACTCACGGTCATGCTTGACACCAACGTATAGATACTCGTCACCATGCCTATACGTCGTACTCGACAAGAAGCAAATAGAAAATAT
This sequence comes from Nicotiana sylvestris, assembly GCF_000393655.2. NCBI lineage: Eukaryota > Viridiplantae > Streptophyta > Magnoliopsida > Solanales > Solanaceae > Nicotiana > Nicotiana sylvestris. Next base: position 195,595,675 of record NC_091058.1, on the reverse strand, counting down.
GACACAACTCCTAATCCCTCAAGCTAAGGTTAGACCAAACACTTACCTTGATGCCACAAACACAACTCAAGGTTCAATTATCGCTTTACCCCTTGATTCCACCGCCAATTCGCTCGTATCTAGTCACATTTTACTTAATTACATCAATAAACGCTAAATGAATCGATTATGAATGCATGAAATGAGTTTTCCAAAGTTTTACCCAAAAAGTCAAAATCGCCCCCGGGCCCACGTGGTCGAAACCCAAGGTTCGAACCAAAACCCGATTACCCATTCCCCCAAGAGCTCAAATATGTAATTTATTTTGAAATCGGACCTCAAATCGAGGTCCAAATCCCCAATTTTTGAAAAACCTAGGTTCTACCCAAAACACCCAATTCCCCCATGAAAATAATTGATTTGAAGTTAAAATCATGTTAAAAGATGTTAATGATTGAAGAAAACTAGTTAAAAATAAGTTACAATTGATTTGGAGAAGAAAGGTTGTTTGAAAAATCACCACTTATATTTTTGGGATTTTGTAAAATGCAAAATAACTGAAAATTTTGTCTATTTATACCCCTCTCAGACCCCCTGTGCAGACCGCACAAAATGGACTGCGGCCGCACAGGCCTTCCTGAGGTACTCCGGTCTAGTGCCCTGTTCGGACCGCACGAAATGTGCTGCGGCCGCACAGGCCTCCACCGCGGACCACACAAAACCGACCGCGGACCACACTGGCCCCCTTCCGCGGTCGCACACGATTTTGTGCGGACCGCACTGGCGGGTTCAGAGGCCTGCAACTTGTGGTTTTAAGTCTAGAACATCCCGAACCTACCCGAAACTCACCAGAGCCCTCGGAACTCCAAACCAAGTGTGCATACTAACTCAAAAACATCATATGGACCTACTCGTATAACCAAATCATCATAATAACATCATGAACATCAAATTGAGTCTCGAGATCAATAAAATTTTCTCCAAAACTTCTTTAAACATAAATTTTGCAATTTGAGTCTGAATCACGTCATATGACATCCATTTTTCACCAAATTCCACAAAAATGTCTTAAATCATGTAATATACCTGTACCTGGCGCCGAAACCAAAATACGGGCCCGATACCATCATGTTCTAATCAAATTTCATTTTAAATTTCTTTAAACAATTCCAGAAAACAATTTCCTTTAAAAATTAATTTCTCGGGCTTGGAACCTCGGAATTCGATTCCAGGCATACGCCCAAGTCCCATATTTTCCTACGGACCCTGCGGGACTGTCAAATCATGGGTCCGGGTCTATTTACCCAAAACATTGACCGAAGTCAAACTAGCTCATTTTATAATCAAAACTTATCATTTTTCACAGATTATCATATTTAAACTTTCTGGCTACGTGCCTGGACTGTGCACACAAATTGAGGTGACTCTAAATGAGATTTTTAAGGCCTCAGACCATAGAAATTTTGTTTTAAAACAAGTGGTGACCTTTTGGGTCATCACATCTTTACAGGTTAACAAGTAGAGGCATGAATGACTAACTTAGAAAAATAGATTGTACACTAATGCAACAGAATAGACAAGACATGGAGGTAATTACAACAACAAGAAATAGGCATGTGTTTGAAAATTGAGTAGGTAGAAGACATGGACAACACAACAACAATTGAAATAGAGATCAAGGATAGGACAATAACAACAAGTCACACGAGATCCATAAATACGACAATAACCGCTCAAGATAAAGACGTGAACATATATACGGAAAACAAATATCACAACATAATGCATGTCGCTCATCCTCGCCTGCACGAAAACACCCATCGTGCCATGATCTCACGATAATATAAAAGCATAACAATATAAATAAAATAGCACGACATCCCACTTTGTGCTTTTAATCTTAAATGATGTGGCACGACATCACCCTTCATGCGTTTACTCTCAATAATATGGCACGGCATCACCCTTCGTGCTTTTACTCTCAAATAATATGGAATGGCTTCACCCTTAGTGCTTTACACTCTCCCTCACATGATAATATATAAACAATGGCACGACACAACCCTTTGTGCTTTACACTCTTCCTTACCAAACATATGTATATTAATGATAAACAAGGCAGGAAGCATAAATAACATCAAGGAGAGTGTTTAAGTGAATATTTCAAACAAATCCCAATCACAACTTTCCAAGCCAACGATGATTCAATAAACCCTAAAGAACAGTATTATTCAAGTACTCCCACAAAACTCCCAAATGATCAACAACACAAGTATAGAATCTAATATCTCAAAAATATCAGTTGTAGCAATGTATTAAGGATTACGCATAGAGATGACCGAATTAGACACATCAATGTATTCTCAGAATTCCGTCAAATTTGATCAGGTCATGATAAGCTAGGTCTTGATTTCTAACATTTGATACTATGTTCTTAGCATCGAAGAGTCAAGTAAGGCATGAAGCAGGAAGGTCTTTTAATTCTACAAATACAAATATAACATAATCTACCTCCCGAGCATGATTAACCCTGGAACATACATATACGTTCGTCACCTCATGTATGTATCACCCCTGCATGTAGCAAACCATGTAAAATAGGACAAAAAAAATTCCCTCAATAAAGTTAGGCAAGACGCTTGCCTCAATTCCGCTAACTCAATACTCAAATTTAGCTTTTTCCTTTACCAATTCACCTCCGCTCGGCTTAATCTAGCCAAAGACGACTTGAATATATCACACAATGCAAGAGAAAATAATTTCAATTAATAAAGCAATAATTTTTATTAGATTTCTAAAAAATCAATAAAAGTCACACCCCGGGCCTGCTCGGTCAAAACGCGGGTCCAAGGGTATGTCTTGACTACCCATAGCCCCACGAGTCCAAATATGTATTTTCTTTTCAAATCAGAGTACTATTCGACTCTCAAATCCCAAATTTTTATTTTTCAAAACTTTGACAAAATTTCCAACATTTCCCTAGATTTCTCATGAATTGATGTTAAATCTTATATAAAATTATGAAATATAGTTGAGAATTTATTAGAGGTACTTACCCAATGATTTGGTATGAAAATCCCTTCAATAGAGTGCCTCTCATCGAAGCTATAAATCAAAATATAACAAAATGAAGCAAAGTCTTGGAATTCTTAGCATTTAACATGTTGCAGATGTCGCATTTGTGACATGGGATTCGCAAATGCGAACCCCACAAATGCGAACATCTTATCGCAAATGCGAACCAAGAGATTTCTTGTCGCGGTCGCATTTGCGACCCAATACATCGCAAATGTGAAGGCAACTATTTCGCAAAAGCAAACTGCCACCCTTCGCAAATGCGAGGGTCTTCTTCACAAATGCGAACCTTCCCCCAACAACCTAATTTTGCAAATGCAATGGCTGTTTCGCAATGCAATGACACTAACACCAGCAATTAAGGATTAAGAAAAATTATTCCGAAACCAATTCGAAACTCACCCGAACCCTCGGTGCTCCAAGCAGTCATGCACCCGGGTCCAGAAACACTACACAAACTCGCCCGTATTCTCAAATCATCAAAATAACCTCTAAAACCATGAATTGAAAGCCAAAACGCATGAAGATCAAACTTTACTTCAAGAACTTCTAGAATCGCAACCGAGCGTCCGGACCATATCAAATCAACTCCAAATGGTGCCAAATTTTACAGAAAAGTTCTATATTATAAAATGAACCTACTCAAAGCTTCAAATTACACATAACAATCTCGAAATAACGAATCGCACCTCAAGTCAAAATCGTGAACTTTGAAACTTTCACTTCTACAACCGATGTCGAGATCTATCAAATCACGCCTAATTGACCTTAAATATTTCACACAAGTCACATTTGACATTACGGACCTACTCCAACTTCCGAAATCGGAATCCGGCCCCAATATCAAAATGTCCGCTCCTGGTTAAACTTCCCAAAAATCCAACTTTCTTCATTTCAAGACTAATTCGACTACCGACCTCCAAATTATAATCCGGACGAGCTCCTAAGTCCAAAATCACCCAACGGAGGTAACGGAACTGGCGAAACTTCATTCCAAGGTCAAATACTAAAAAGTCAAATTTGGTCAACTCGTCCAACTTAGAGGCTAAATCTTAAAGTTCATTCTTCCAAATCGATTTCGGATAACTTGAAAACCAATATCGATAATTTACGCAAGTCATAATACATCACGCGTAGATACTCGAGCTCTCAAAATACCGAGCGAAATGCAAAACGATTTACAATGTTTAGCAAAACTTAAAAAATTATCTTATTTTGAAAAGTATTTTTAACAAAAGAGCTTTTCGAAAAAAATTGGAGAAAAATAGTTTGTGTTTCGCTAATCAATTTGAAAAGCATTTTTGAGAAGCAATTAATTGTGTTTGGCCTAATTTTTTGAAAAGTATTTTTAAATTTCAAATTATGATTAAGGTCATGAAAAGAATTACTTAGTAGTTAATATTATTTAAGAAAATAAATAATTCAAAATATTTATTATGAAAGAGTATAATTAGGGTTTTCATTTTTATCTAAGTAAAAACGAAAATAAAATTAAAATATACTTTATTCTTTCAATGATTTTAAAATATCAAAATATCTTTCAAACAAATATAATTATTCACCTCAAAAGTAACATATCTTATAAATTTACCCTAAAAGTAATAATAAATACCTACACATTAGGGGTATTAAGTTTAGAGTAGCTAATTATTATGTTGGGGTCATTTTGGTACACCTAATTTTTTGTTATTTATACTTGCCACGAGTAAAACTAAAAACTTCTTTTACTTCTGCTTAAGGGAAGGTGTTACTTTTTTAACTTCTTAAAATAACTTTTGTTTTTATTTAAAAATATTTTTTATCATAAAAACTTGGTCAAACACTTAAATTTTGAAAAAAAAAAAAGTGCCTTAAAAAAGTACTTTTGGCCAAGGAAAAACTTGGCCAAACAAAATTTGACAACAAATTTAATTCTTTAGACAACAAGTATATGATTGAATTAAGTTCCATGTAGTGATCATATAAAAAATATTACACATGCAATTTAATTAGGTCAGTTAAAAGTAGTTGTAAGTAACTTTGTTTAATGAATATCGATTCATAATCTAGAATATATAAATTGTATATCTAACTTGTTATATTAAATTAAATTATACTGATTATATATGTAAAAATTGTTTGTCTAGTCAATATATATAAAATCAATCTTTTATATAAAATATTACTATATTAACAATGCGGACTTTGTGAACTGCTACGATCAGTGAGACCGATTCATATTTCCTACTTCCCTAACTACCATTTCATTACGTGTCTAGTAATGGAGAATGACACAACGATTAATTTAATAGCCTGAAGAAGTCAGCTCGTTTAGCACATGCATTAGAAAACACCATCTTCAACCTAGCTGCATTTGGCTTATTTTTTACGTCCCTTTTCTTCATATTTTTTAATTTCTTCACTATGCCACATTCTTTTTAATTTGTTAGTGGATTTCGAATACCGAATGCCTAAGGAAAATGAATATGCAAATGATGTTTGATTTTTCAATTCCAAATGAAGTTTGATTTTTCAATGCCTAAAGAAAAAGAATATGTAAATTTGTTACTACATTACTAGAAGATTGAATCTAGTAAGATTAGAAAAAAAAACAATTATCATCATAGCTAAAGTCTTTGACATAATATATAAGTGTACTTGTAGTTAAGACTCAACTAATAGATTAGCAAAAAGAAAAAGATTCAACTTATATAAATATTTTACACTATTAGTGTTAGTTAACTTGTTGTAGCAGATTGTTTGGGCTTATTTTTCAGGTTATCCAATCCATTTATTATTATGGGAAGCGATTATCTTTTATATGACCTAATAGTTTAAAATAAATAAGTAACAACAATAATAACCCAGAGATATTCCACGTTTGGGGTCTGCGAAAAGTAGTATGTACGCAGACTTTACCCCAACCAGGGGTAGAGAGGTTGTTTCCGAAAGACCCTCGGCACAAGGAGATGAAAAAGAAGCAATGAAACAATAACAACCACATATAAAAAATAAAGTACGTACATATATATATATATATAATGACATAGACACAGAAACAATGTATAAATATATGGAGACCTTCTTAGGAGAATCAACAAAGGGCTTATGGGAAGCCTATAAGTCGGAATTTCCACAAGACTTTAAAATGTTAATAGCAATGAGACCAAATCCTTATAATTTTACAAATAAAATACATAGCTTGATTACAGGCGAAGATCCAAATAGTGGATTAGTAGTATTACAAAAGAACGCTTTGATAAAATTAGAACAACTAAGTATAAGCAGTTGGTTTCATATAAAAAAAAAATTAAATGATTATTTTTATTACTGTACTATTAGTGGAAATGCTTTTGATTAAGATCTAGGTACAAAGATATTTAATAAACTACCAGGAGCCTTAGGAAGAGAAGTAGAAGAACGATGGTATAAAAGAAAAGGTATAATATAAAATCCACATGTAAAATGGTCTATAAGGCACAAAGTACAACATATAATGGAAATATTACAAGACAAATGTACCAATTTATAGATACAAAAACAAGTAAAACAGAATAATATTTGTTTCTGTAGATTAACTGTGTATACAACACAAAGCTATGACAAAAATGAATATAGAAAGAAGAAATATAGAAAATATAGACCTCAATACAACAAGGGATACAATAGAAAAAAAATATTATCTTAGAAAATCATCAGTTAGAAAACCCTACCTAGATAGGAATAGACATGTTAGAAATTATAGAACAGATAGAAACTATAAAAATAAACTAGAATGTTTTACTTGCGGTAGTGTAGACCACTTAGCAAATACATGCCCAAAAAGAATTAATAATAAAACATGAAATTCACAGTTAATAGAAGATTTTCAAGAAACCCTAATAAATGTAGATGAATATATGTCGGATAACGAAAGTATATACTCTATAGTAAGGTTAGATATAGAAGAAAAAGCTTGGAGGGCCCAACCGGGTAAGAAGTACTAGATTCCATTAAAGATATAGAAAAACCACTTTTAAAAGGTTTTAATGATTTTACTGAAGCATTAGATTATGCAAGAGGAATACTAGGACCAAACTACTATATCTCCCCAGCACTCAGACAAAACCCGGAAAAAATCCCTCAATACAATATCAGAAAAGACAATGACAAGAACATTGTTCATCAATGACAGAAGCCTTTAAAGAATAAACCAGAAAAATGAAACCCTGGCACAAGAAACGACAAAACTTATGGAGCAGGTAAAGGTATTGGAGCACAGGGTACAAGCGTTGAGATTTGAATTATCCCAAACTCACGCTATTTCTCAACAAGATACAGAGATGAACAGTCCAAAACAGAGTTCTCCATCTCAAACAAAAAAGGATGAGAAGGTTGTGCATTCCCCAATGAATGCAGCAAAATCCACTATATCGGATAATGATACAGCTAGTCTGGTTCAAACGGTAACCGGTAAAGACACATCAAATCCATTTATGGCTGTCACTTTGCCAAAAAGTGAAGATGAAGGTTCATCAAGAAGAAGACTACCCAGAACATTAACACGGGGAGAAGTGTTAAAAAAGAAGAGTATAATTTCAAAAAAGAAAAAAAAATGAAAAAATAGAAAATATAATAAAACAGACATTAGAAAACTTTTTTCAAGACAAGGAAGAACAAGACAAACACATGGTTAAGAATCCAAGTCCAAGACCAAGTCCAAATCTAAGTCCAAATCCAGAAAGGACCCAAAGTTCAGGAGAAGATGATAACTATGAAGACAACCTAAATTATCAGGATGCTCAAGATCCATATGAAGATGAGTCAGAAATGAGTTTCGATTCAATAGCTATACATAATTTAGACACATAAAAACAAAGTCCCAGTTAAAACAACAATTAAAGAGCACCAAAGACAAATGAAACAAGGTTGGCATACAAAGCAATAATGACAGCATATGAATGAGAAAAACAAGAAGGAAAAGAAGATGTGGCAGAGAAATACTAGCTGTGCTAAAAGACAAATGTGACGAGTGACATAAAGTAAAGAAGATGTGACAAGAGGTAAAGTTAGTTGTGCTAAAAGACAAGTTAAATTTTGAGTGGAAGAAAAAGTTAAAAACACGGAAGGAATCTTCGACCAAGCCATGTGAAGATGGGGCTCAATGAAGTACCCTGCAAGGCTGAACAAGATAGATTTTGGAAGAGTTTGGAATCCGGTTTTCAAATTCGTTCCAAAATTTAGCTATAAAAAGGAGAAGGAAGCAGAAGAAAAAGAAGATCGAAGAGAAAAAACACTCTGAAGAAAACCCATCCAACCAACTCCCCTTTCCATCATCAACCCCCTTTCCAAAACCCTTTGTAAAATATTTCCTTATGAATACTTTAGTAGTTCCTCCTCTAAGCTTGTAAAATAAATAAGGCCTTATGCTTATGTGTGATCGTTTTTAATTCCCAAAGCTCAATACACTTTTTCGAGTTTCCTGAAGCTCAGTAGACGATTTAGACGATTTTAATTTCGACTTTATACCATCTACCCCATCTTTATAACAATAGATGGTATAAAGTCCAATATAAGAGGGGTAGATGGTATAAAGTCGAAATTAAAATCGTCTTAAGTCGAAATTAAAATCGTCTAAATCGTCTTCTTAGATGGTATAGATGATATGACTGATGGTATGATAATATTAACAATATCAGATGTAGTTGTTTTCTATATATATCTGAACAGATACTACTATTGTCTTGTAGATATATAAAATGTACGGCCAAATCTACTATTGAATAAAACCCGTTTTCTACGTCTATTATAAATTCTTCTAAACTTTGAGTAAGGCTTCTAGCAAAGCTTTCTCGATATATATATATATATATATTATAAAAGTATGAATATAATATCGGATTACAAAAATAACCTTATAATATTAAGTATAATAACTTATAATAAAAGGACACAATTAAAATAATACACAACATGGTAAAGCCTATTTTTTTGGACATACTTCAACCAAAAATGTTACGGTACCACTTTATTAATGCTTTTGACATGTATGAACAGGAAGAAGTTTGTGCAGTATACAACACGATTAGGAAGCCACTTTTTTTAATAAAAAATAATTTGGACTAATTGTTGATTTGTGCATGTTATTCTTGACCAGTGATCGTGCTAATCTTTCTCTGTATCATTATCTCGACGATTTGGAAGCAACTTAACTGATGCTTATTCATTTGTGCTTTACGAGTACTTCAATCTGTCATATTTGTTTAATTGTCGTACAATTACTTAACATCATGACTTCAACTAACACGTCCAACGATGTGTAACAAATTTCTAACTCTTCAATTCAATAGTAGATTATATTTTTATTAAACTTTTTAAGTTTGTTCAAGTGGAAGCAGTTGGACTTCTGTCATTCCATCCTCTACCCCAAAGAAAAAATACAAAGGAAAAAAAATTAACAAAGAGCAGCCTTCTGTTTAAGTCCATTGCGTGTGGACCTGGATAAAAAGAAAAAAAAAAACATAGACGGGAAAGAGAAAATCTTTCTTCAAGTTTTCATTATGTGTTGTAGGTCTTTTTTTCCTTTCATTTTTTAGACCGGGAATGAGAGAGATCAACAAGACTTTTAATAGTCAGTCCAGATACCACAGTAACAGAAGAACGAAATAGCCATAGACTCAGTTTTTAGGTTGCCAGAGAGGGGAGACCGCGAAGCAACACAGCGCGAGATTATTGATAAGCTAAGTAGCGCGAGATTATTGATAAGCTAAGTTAACTCACCTCTTGCCTATCGGTATAAATTCGATCCAGTTTATGTAACAATATTTCCTTATTAACCCACTCTATAAAGAACAATAGCTTTCTAAGTTCGAAAACAATATGCTTTTCATTTCACACTTAATGACAAATTTTTACACCTATATAAATATTATGACATGTTTAAGAATAAGTTTGAAAAGTCTTATAGCACATAAATGACACAATATGTTCAAAATTCTTTATTTCTTTCTTAAAGTCCATGCCCAGTACCCTTTCCTACGTAGCTTAGATGGTAGGTGAAGAAGGCCTGCTTTCAGGGGCTTGAACCATAAGTGAGATACCACTCTAGATGAGGCGAGAATTCTAACCTTGTTGTCACGCCGCAAATCTGGAGAGGCATTTCCGGGACCCAGTACCATACTCAGCCCAAGTGTACAATTCTATAACTGTAAACTCTGAAGGGTAACCCTTAACATAGGCCAACGAGGCCTACCCGCAAGCTAACAATGCCAATCATGACCGACAGGGCCATATTTTGAATTATGAAAATAACGTCTCTCTCATCTAAAGGATAAACATTCCCAAAATCTCATATATATATATATATAGTTGTGCAGGACGACGAGGCTGCCATGAACATCTACTGATATACAAAATGTACAAGACTCGTCTACAATCCTCTAGAGATAACTGAACTGTATCATGGTCGCGATAAGGCCTTGACCTACCCATCAAACCTATATAAATAAATAGACTCCAAGGTCTAGACATTGTAACTCCGGGGAAGTGAAGCTTACTAATCAAGCTAAATGTTTGGCTATATCTATTGGGAAGGTCTATCCATCTATCTATTAGGACCTGTAGGCATGAAATTCAGCGTCCCCAGCAAAGGGACATCGGTACGAACTATTGTACCAAGTATGTAAGGCAATAGAGTAATTGAAAGCTGAAACTGAACTGATAATATAATAACTGAAAGTAACTGAGAGTAAAAGATGAACTGAAGTTATGCTTAACTACCAATACTGACTTAACACTCTCAATGTAGTAAGTAAAATAGTTTTCCGACCCTATAAGGCTTAGTACGTTTAACTGCTCTACCATAATAGGCCCACTCATAGGCGCTCGGTCATACTAACCTCGGTATATCAACCATTCTAGGTTCTCTCATAGGTACACGGCCACAATAGGCTTAGTATATAACTTACTATCTGATCTGAGGTTGCCCAATAGGGCCCTGCCTACTGATTATAGCTCGGTAGTAGTTAAAATACTGTAATATTGTATATATGTAGACTCTCTGCTCTATTGACTGAAAGAAAATAATGTTTAACTGAATATAATATCCCGATAAGGAGGAATACTGTAACTACAAGACTAGGATAATGTACATAAATTCCGAAATACAAACTTCTCTTTTTGTCTTGTTACCAAACACATTTGTTACATGATCATGCCAAAATGAAAGAAAGGTTTAACCTTAACATACCTTATCACAATCTGTCTAATAACCATGTATAAATCATTTCATCACACTTTAATCTACAACAGCGATAATAATGCATCTTCGTGGCCTTTTGTGCAATCATTGTGGAGAATTGGAATGCAATGGCTAGTTTTTAATAATGGTAAAAATCTTAGATTTCATCATGTACTATCATTGGGGAGTTTTACACGAACCTTTGATAATAGGATCTATGTACGCATCAAAGTTTATTTCTTTCAATTTGTAAGACCACCCGACGATGTCTTGTTTTGTTGTTTTCCTTATTTTTATTAATAAAATAACTACTAGGTATGCCTAGTAGTATAATTTAAAAAAAATGCTATCGTTAAGCTACGAAAACTGCAAATATCGCACAACGAACAACAAGCATACTTTATATAAAAACGGGTAGCATCTCCCTTATTTTTTGAGTTCACCAAGTCCATAAAAATAACAAGAACACATAAAACCTTCAACGATATACTTTCAGCACTACAACACACCTAAAACCCTAACAACACAAATCAATCTATACAACAACAAGTGCGCAAACATCACCAATGAAACTACTATTTAACATGACAAGCTTGGATTGAATCCCTTTTGAACTCTTTAACCCAAAGTCATTCATTCATTAACTTGACAACAAGTCCATCGTGATATTAAGTACAATTGGAGAACTTCTAACCTCCTATTCATCTCCTAATTCACTCTCAAATATCCCAACAATCTAACAATAACAACATGAATAAATTTTAGGTATTGTGTGGTTGCTTCTTCATCTAATTATAGCATCACAAACACACTAAACATATTTAAAAGCACATATTAAATATAAACATCATAACGAAGCTATTCCCCATGATTTGCAGTCATATGAAGTCATATATACATCTAAAAAATAATCCAATAAGAGACAAAAGGTTCTAATACCACTTCAAGTGCTATCTTGTAAATTTTCATCCAAATAACATAACCAACACATAGATAAACTTAAGAACATGAAATAGAGTGTTACAATTACTTTAAATAATCAGAACAAACTCGAACTAATACTTCCCTTAGCTTACAAGCACCCTTAACAACATCACAATACCATAGAAACTCTTTTCTTCACTTAGGCTAACTTTTGAGGTTAAGTCTAGGTAAAACCACCATGGATTAGACTTGGAACCTTGGAGAACTATTAGATAGGTGTCGAGAGATTTTGGGAACTGGTTTTTGGTCAAAAATGACCAAAAATGACCCGTCCAATCACTTTATCATGTTCATGGATCGTCCACTGCCTAAGTGGGTCTCATTAAAATATGCTTGTGCGATCTAGCAAAAACACGCATATCTCTCAACTCTAATGTTGTATCGACGAATGGTTAATGCGTTAGAAACTAGGCTCATAGATATTAAATTTGATAGGCTGATCATCTCATAATTCCAAGTATATTGGGAGAAAGGCTCAGTTATATTTGACCTAATGTTTAGTACATTTACGAATATAACATGTGATGACCATTGCCAACTTTTGTTCCACAACTCGCTTGACTTTAAAGCATAAAATACGACTATCATATGAATAAAATAACTCATAATATAATCTCCTTACCATGTTAATAACCCTAGACTTACTCCAAAAATACATGTTATAATATTCACAACTTGTCGACTTTCGACAAAACTTATTTTCTTCAATTCGTTTAGCTTCTAAGCCTTCCAACCCTCTTGATACTTGCAGTTCATGATCTTAAATATTTGTAACCTTAAAGGTAACATGATTAAATTTTCTTTATGTACTTTCAAAGATGATCTTATTTTTAAGCTTACATCAATTGGCCTACGACGTACGAAAATATGGGGTGTAATATTATTCCCCCTTTAGAATATTCGTCCTCGAATGTTGACTAATTCACTTATCATTCTCATAACCTATAGCTCGTACAAATACTTTAATATTGTCCTTAAAATTCAAAGGCCAGGATATTCCTCCCTTTAAGCCTCTTTTTCACACCATCAATTATGGTCGGAATTCTTCCAATCTCGTAACTGTTGCTACCTTCTGTCATGCAGCTTGTACGACTTGGTCCTTGTATGTGAGCCTATGTGACTCTAAACTCCTTTTACCTCTAGCTTTTAGCCAATCTCTTGGCCTTACTTTTTGAAGATATACAGAATTATGACAAGCTATCCCTCTGGGAATCTATAGGTATACTGAAGTTCTTCGCTCGGTACTTTGTCGAACTTACGACTATTGCTATATTTTGTTTCATAGCCTCAGTTATCTATCTTTAAGGTTTTACTGCATCTAGGTAGGTCATACTATACCATAACACTTACTTCAGTTTATTATTATCGAGGTTTGCTAGTGAAATCAAAGTTACTCTCTCACCGCTTATCCTATATGTATAAATCTAAGTTTTTTAATTCTTCCTCATTACTATTTATTTTAAGAATGACATCTTAATCCCATATCATACTTTGTAACTTTTATCCATCTACTATTGATTCACCTTAATGTTGATCTATAATCTACCACTGATAACTTGAAGCCTCTTACGCAATACATTGTCATTAGGGCTCACGTCTCATTGGGGAACATCTGAAGTTATTTTCCTGATCCACCTAGGGATGATACTTGTCATGTCCCGACATCGGGGAGCGCGACCAATGCTCAACCGAGATACCCTAGTCAAGCAAGCCTACTTGACGCCGTTAAAAGTGAAGATATGTACCAATCATTATACAAATAGATAATTTCATGGATGATAACAATTTCATTACCCTTATCTACTCATTTATAATTTCCAAAATACATTACACATTCATAGTTTGAAGTGGAACATGTAATACAAATACAATATTTCTAGTTTGACTTTCCCAAAACCAAGATACAACCTACACTATGTCTACGGAGCCTCTAACGGATACAAAAAAGTATTATGATAGTGCTTGAGACAAGGCTCCGGCTATACTTCAAAACATTATACATAAGTAACTAAAGGTAAAAGACCCCGAAATGAAGTGGGGCTTACCAAGTCAGCTGGGAAGGGGGTGTACCGCTGTCACTGTTTGTGCCACCTGCATCCATTAAAGGTGTAGCACCCCCGAAAAGGACATTAGTACATATGGAATAACACTAGTATGTAAGACTAAATACCTTTTCAATAGAACGAGTAACATTACAATGAGAAAGAACATGGAACCAATGAGAGCCTCAAACAATATAATAATGTCAAGTTAAGAGATAGATATATATCAAGTAAATAATAATGTTTTAGGTTGGGAGATCTTTAGTACCGATATACCATCGTGTTATTAGCACGGAGTCTGATTACGGACCGATCGGATAAGACGTCTCACCCTAAGACATCCAATCACAACACCACCATGTGCACGACATGGCGCCCAATCGGCTAAGCCGTCTCACCACAATACCGTGTGGGTCGACATTACTTTTCGCTAGCAATCATCTCATCCCATTTAGGGGAATAATCTCAACACATCGATCTCATCCCATTTGAAGGGAATAATATCATCACATTAATATAGGGGTCTTACCCCTCAATCACTCCTACACCGACACGTATAGTTTCAGTATTAGGTTATTTCAACCTACCCTTCCTCGGTGACTAAACAATACTCCCAAAACATTAATTATAAAAGAAGATTTATAGCTCATATATACTTTCACTTACCTTTTCAATTCAGTGGCACTAGGTGGTCACAAGCGTAATATCATTCTTGGCACATCGATCGTATTTCATATTCATACTCATTCCTTTCACTTTCCAGCATCATCATGGATTATCAACAACAAGGTAATTCTAATCAAGACTTTAAGTGTATATAGGGGCGAATAGGAGTCTTAAGCATATTGAGTTTTCTTTCACAATTTGGCATAATAACTTGCAATTGAAACATGATTGCATAATATTTCGATACATTGGTTATGTTTGAATACAATCCCGAAGGAGAACATAATATGATAGGAGCATTTGGATCACATTTCTAGTATATAACTTTTGACACAACCTTGTTCGAAATAGTCAAATTTATAAGGAATAACTCAGAACATGGGGAATAAAAGCTTAGCAACATCATACTTGAAACATACATGAACATCAGGGGATTCGATTCTAAAAGAGAAGTTTAGTCAACATACCTCGCTTGAGCTTTCCTTTAATTACTCTAATGTTCCTAAAATCCTATCACTTTCAATCTATTTAGAGACATAAAGAAATTGAACCATAATTAGGAAGATATTCGTGGGTTCAACTCATTTTAAGCATTTCATCAAATACTAGGTGGGTATATTCGACTATAGGTCCCTCACCCATACATATTCCACAACCTCCCTAGCACCTTTATTGGCACATACATGTATCATTAACCAACTATCATTCTCAAAACCATTTACCATATTACCTATTCCCAACCCAAATTTTGAAATTGAAGGCTAGGGTAACAACCTTACCTTTTTAGTTGACAATTTTGCAAGCTTTCTTTGTGAATTCTCCAAGGATTGAACAAGGAATTGAAGTGGGAGGTGTTGGAGCTCCTTCTTCTCTCTCTAGTTCCTTTCTTAAAAGATCAGAATTCCTTTTCAAAAGCGATACTTTAGGTCTATTTATTGACATAGGGTCAGGTTATAAAAATAAAAAATAGGCACTCCAAACTCAACTCTACGGTCGCAGAGTGGACCACAGAACAGGTATGCGGTCCGCATAATGGACTGCGAAAAGGTCCCCCAAAACTGGGTTGGCCTGGTCAAGTCTGCAGCCATTATGCGGCATGCAGAACATCTATGCGGTCTCATAACACACCGCGAAATCTCACTCTGAAAATCTCCATGCTGAATCTACAACGACGTGTGCGGCCCGCAAAATGATTATGCGGTCACATAATGGACCGCATAATGACCTTCAAAATTTGTCTCAAGTTTTGTCGCATTATACTGCTAATCTGCGGTCAGTGAAGGGGTTCTACAGTTGCATAGTTGACTGTAGAAACACCGTGTTCTGCAAAAATTTTCCTCCAACTCCCTAACGCACTAGACAATCCTCAAACATATTAGCCTACCTCGACACCATGAAACCCCGGGTTTTTGGTGAAATTTTAACGGGGACTTACAATACTATACTTCAATAACCGTATTTCATAGCATCCCAACAAGATTCATCTGATGGGGGGAGTATTCTAATTCCGTGCGATTCATGAAATCCCTTCTCTTAGAATCATTACTCATTCGAAGGCCTAAACATCATCCTCTTATCATTTACACAATTACAGTCTTATTCTACTACCAGGGCAACATTCCATCTCTTCTTTATGTTCATAGTCTTAGAACTCTCCGAGTTTGTTTAGTATAATGATCTTTCTATAACTTACAGAAACCATCAAATCTCTTGTTTTGATGGGTTTAATCCCGAGGCCTTATCTATTCTCATCACCTTCTCACTCTTATATACCTTACTTACTTTTAAATCTCGCATCGTATCTTCTATCGTTTTCCTAACCTCCCTTCCATATTGGTGGAATTCACATCCACGCCTTAAAGCTCTACTATAATTCTTGTACCTTTGGTGTATACACAATCTCGTGATAGATTCACATTGACTTTTTATGAGGCCGGTAATCTTCTAACTGGCTTTATCGTAGAGCTGTTATAGAGTACGACTGTTGCACTTCCTCTCTTGTTCCTCTAATATTAAGAGTGATTCTGTAATGTTTTGAGTCTTGATTTCTGTAATTATCTAGGTCTAGTGGTCGGACTCTTGATTTACTTAGCTATTGTAACTCTCAAGTTTACTCGTCTCTCACAACCTTTATGTAGGCTTAAGTTGTCCTCCAATCTGTGGCTCAGGCTATTAGTTATTACTTTAACCTTTCGTGGATGCTATGGAACATACATGTTATAAATTTCTAAAAATTCAAGCCTTTGTCTGTGACGTAGACTGAATTCTTTCTTTTAACCTATACCGAAGTCTTCTATAACATCATGAATGTCAACATATATGCTACATGGATAATACTAAAAAATCTTAGGTGCGGTCATAATGTAACTAACTCTGGGTTGTACATTGAATAATTCCTTTCGTGCCTTCTCAGTTTTCTTTATATACAAGCAATTACATTTCCTGGTCATTTAGCCACTTGTTGTATGAATACTTGGCGTATCTTAGTGCACACATATACTGAAGTTTCCTGTAACTCATATGATCTCAAATATCCCTTTTGATCTTTTTTTTACTCCCCGTTCATTATCCACGATAGGTGACACTTTCTTATGGAGTGCATACAATGTTATAGTGAGACTGTTGTTATAAGACCATTTCTTCTTCAAGTTACTATGCTTAGGTTGAAGCCTTTTTCCTTATTTCCTCAGCTAGTCTTTCATTGTAGTAATTAGGGAAGATCCTCTAACTCTTGTAAAGTTGCGAGCTTATTACATCAAATACCCGATGGAATTCCTGATGTTCTTACTCGCCCACAATTATCCTTAGTTACTTACATCCATGCCTTTGTGCATGTAAGATTACTTCTGGACTAAGATTTTGATTGTCTCCCCAATGACACTCTCTTTTATTTTCGTAACACTTATATAGTACCTTTTAACTACCCCAACTCATATATAAATATTTCTCAAGGATTACGATGTCATATTTGCGAGATTGAATTTCTTATGTTGGGTTTCACTACGTTTATCTTGCACAATTTGTTGATTTATATATATCCACTTGTCTAGCTATAACTAGACACTTTCTGAATTAACTACTGGCTACTCGTTAGTCCATTCTCATGTCTATATTCTGCGTAATCTCTCTTGGGTTATTTCCTTTGCCTTAACTTACCTCTCGCACTAGCTCCTTATGTATCAAGTGTTCATTCGTACTTCTTTATCAATAACATCTTGAGCAAGAATGGTTACTGCCTCTCCCTAGTGTCGTGGTTGCATAATACTCTGGAGTCGTAACATATTTGTATTATCTAAATAAATGCAATATCATCCCTTTCACCGTTTTACCACATTCTTCCTTTACCATTCCATAGTTACCTAAACCAGATAACTCCAACTTAATACCATATCACATCATGTTCCCCCTTTTAGGGGGGGGTACTAATATTTAATGCTATGAAGATATACCTATAGATGTTTTACCTCATCATCTTCGACGTATTTTCATATATTTAATGACCCTTACTCGCCTTGCGGTAACCCTTATGTACCCTATAACTGAATTTCTTACGAACGAGGGTGACATATAGTGAACTGGCACACTTAGTCCCTTAAGATTAGGCCTACTTACGCTACTTTCTTTAGGGAAACGTCTCCCTGAATGACCTTTAAAGGTTATTCTTCTATTGTCCATTCTATTTTTGCCGGGTGTGATCTATAAAATTCTCACAATGTCGACTAGTTTCAAATCTTTCGATCCCTAATTCATATTCAGTCATCTTGTTCATTATCCCATACTGATTTGTGTCGCACCTCCTTTTTCCGCGCCCGCGAGGGTGCGTGGGAGTTTTCTCCAATTAAAGGACAGTCGAAACGGGATTTGTTTATTTGTTTCAGAGTCGCCACCTGGGAATTTTAAGGCGTCCCAAGTCACCGGTTTTAATCCCTGAATCGAGGAGAATATGACTCTGTTTATTATTCTGCGAACCAGAAATCCTGAGTAAGGAATTCTGTTAATCCGGAAGAAGGTGTTAGGCATTTCCGAATTTCGTGGTTCTAGCACGGTCGCTTAACTGTTTTTATTATTGGCTTTGGCTTAGTTATCTTGATTTTACTAAATACGTTTTTTATTACATGATTTTATTACCGCTATCGTTTAGATTATTTACAAATTAAAGATTTTCTTGAAACGAATCACGCGTACGTATATTCCTCTTATACATTTTATAGATATAAAAAATCGTGTCACGCATACGTGTACACAATAAGATTGACCATATTATAGTTTTTATTACAAATTCATATGTTCGAGATTTAAAATAAAATTAAGAACGTCATCACCCTTATATTTAAACAGTGAACTGCACATCCCGGGTTATATGAAACTATTTTACATCCCCGGAGAAATCCCTTTTATTAAATATTCACTCGAAGTTGCGCGAACGCATAATCTGAATTTGCTTTTAAAAATATAATCAGGTTACGCGAACACATCCCTAATCGCGCAAAATATTCTTAATGGTATTATGGATTTTCTACAAATAGTTTATTATATATATACATTTTTATATGAACATCATGAGAAATTCCCATTTAAGGTGCCCTTAAATTCTTTGAAAAGAATTCACAATTTATTACGTGTGAATATATATTCTTTCGAGCCATTCAAATTTTAGGAGTAAAAATAAACAAAGTGTGATTAAGACTACCATTTTTCTCTTAAATACAATATATATATATATATATATATATATATATATATATATATATATATATATATACCCAAAAATGAATTGCATATGAAACTAAAAAAATGATTTATGAAAGGAATAGATATTTTTTTTGAAGAATTTTCATTATTTTTTATTTAATGCAAATTCTATTTCTACTTACCATTGATATAAAATGTTGCAATTCGTGCTTATACATCTTATCTCATTGCAATTCGTGCTTATACATCTTATCTCAGTCTCATATACTTGTTTTTAATCTAATAGGCGAAATTATTTTAATTAATTCTTCTTATGATTGAGTTTGGGATATATATATATATATATATATATATATATATATATATATATATATATATATATATATATATAATCAAACCAATTTGATTCTCAGTCTATGTGAATTATTGCTAAACACTAACCTTCGCATTGTATAAATTCCTAGGCCCTTTGTTATTAAGAAAGAGAACAAGTCTACCTGTTGACTTAATAAAATGATATTGCCTACAATATTATTCGCCATATTTTGACATTGTGAACATAGCGGATTTTACTAATGCACCTTTCAACTATTGATTATAAACATAACCATTGTTATGCCAAAATATAGCAAATTGCAACCAACATCATTTAGCTTTAAACAATAACTAACTAACTAACAAAATAAATTAATAACGTATTTTTCCTTAATATTTCCATATTATGCTACACCTAACTAACAATATCATAAAGTGTACATAAAGACCAATTTTCTGCCATGTTCCCTATTTGCACAATTCAAATATAACTAAACTAATGAGATTTCGAAATGGATAACATTATTACAAAGATTTTATACGAATTTCAAAATAAGACAATTAACTTGTAGCCATCGTGTCGAACTCACAACTGCTTAACCAACATGAAACAAAGCTGAATTTTAAACTAATGAGCTTAAACGAATAGAAGGCAGTATTACAATTCAAGCTTCATTTATTTGTCATTTTGAAGCTCTTCACAACATGAGTTTAAAAGATATGTTCCTGGAAATGAAGGAAGAAGGAGTAAATTTCAGCAATAATAGCAGCAACAACACCGGCAGAATATACCAATAACACAGCAAGTCTGAACAAGACCCGTTAACCCAGATGAACAGTGACAGAAACTTGAGAAAAATTTCAGATTTGAACCGAACAATATTCACAAGCAAACAACGGACAGATTCTAGAAAAATAACATTTCAGATTTCAGTTTCTTTCCTCTATCTGTTTCAGATTCCTATTTCTGATTTTTCTGTTTCTGCTTTTGTATCTGTTTCAGATTGTGTGTGTGTGTGAGAATGTTCTCTTTTCTATTTCTTTTTCTGTTTTCTTCCTCTCTTTCCTTTTCTTAAATAAATCTGAGTTCTTTTCTTTTCTTCAAAATCTCAGTCTTAAAATCTCAGTTTCTTAAAATCTGTCCTGCTTCCTGTATTTATACAGGTCTGCCCCATTCTTTTTAAGTGCTGCCTGGACCCCTTCTTTCTTTTAAAATCATAAAATTATATCCAAAATCTGCTTTTAAAAACTTTAAATCCCATTAAGTGACCCTTTTCCTGATTTCCAGCATTCCATTACCCTTTGTTTCCCATTATCCCATTAAATTAAAAGCCATTAACATTCCACTTTCAGCCCACTATTATTATCAGATTACCCTCACTATTTTATCCCAGAAATATCCCAGAAATCCTACTGTAATTAGTGTTATTACTGCCTTTAAACTAAAATTCAGAATCTGATACAAAACAGATTTTAAAATCTGTCCAGGCTTGATTATCCTTCTGATTTAAACAGCTAGAACCAATCCTTATCAACTTCCTAACACAGTTGTATCTATCCAACATTTGTAAACTTGAATTCAAACTTAACATCACAATAACATTACACTGAATTCAGCACAATAATTCAAACTGAACTTCAACTTTGAACTAAAATCAAACAAACACAGGAGCATTGTCAATATACTGACAATGCCCTGAAACTTAATGTTCAGGAAACAATATATACACTGCATTTATTTTGACAGACTCATCGAAATATAAACAAAGGTGATTTAACTGACGAGTATTAATTAAACTGATTATCTACAACATTTGTCAACAAACAGTCTATAAAAATAGAAACAGATTATTTCAATCAGTATTATCATAAACGCGAATTCATAATATAACTAATCGACGAACTTAATCGAGTCGATTACACACATTGTAAATAATCATACTGACAGAAACAATGGTATAATTAGGATAAAATAGACGGGTATAAGGCAGAATCACAGAATTGACTAGAAAAATATGAAAAATTACACAGACTAATGAAACAAACATAAAATACACGTAGAATACACAAAAGAAATAGAAAAAATACCTCTGAATCTTCAAATTTATTCAGACATAGACTCAACTTCGATTCGGACATTTTTGAGACTGACCAGACTTTATTCGAAGTATTCTCAGTGGAGAATACCTCGATTAAAGTCTCTTAGACCTCAATCCTTCACTTGAATCGGAAAAATTCCAAGATTGGAAAATTTTTAGGGTTTCAGATTTTTGGATCTTAAATCCGAACACTTCTGGGCAGATTCGAATCAAACCAATGGTATTCTAGGCACGAGGGAGGTCAGGTGGGTAACTGGTGTGAGTTTGAGGTAGGTTGGGATAGGGTTAGGTTTTACTCGAATCTTCAAATGAAGATTCGAGCAGTTCCAGTAGGATTCGAGCCATGCAACTAACAGATCCGTGGTGAGGGTATTTAGGGGAAGCTGTGGTGTTATTTTGGAAGCCATTGGAAAGGGTTGAGTTTTCAGACTAACCTTCGATTTAAGATTCGAAGAGTTGGGGTCTGATTCGAAGGAAACTAAGGCCAGATCCGTGAAGAGGAGGTTGTGAGGAGTCTGGGGTGTTAAGGTGGGGTTGTTTGTACTACCAGAACCGCCGTGAGGCGATTTCCGGTAGGCGGTGTACGGTGGTGAAGGGCAGAGTTCATCAGATCTCTTGAAAGAGATGATGAACATGACACAGGGGTGGTGTACTTGGTTTGGGGGGTTGGGGTGTGGATTGGAGTTATATACGAGTGGGATGGATTGATCTCATCCGTTGGATCAATTAAGATGCACGGTTGAGATCAATTCACTTAACCAAACGATGTCGTTTGGTTTAAGTTGGGGGAAAGGGGTCAACCCGGGGGTGATATGGATCGGATTTGGATGAGTTTCTGAGGCCGTTGGATCAAGATAGATGAACGGTTCAGATCTGATAGCTTAAAACGCCGTCGTTTCATTTAAGCAATGGCTGAACTGGACCGTTTGATTGAAATGAATCAAAGGCCCAGATTTGAAGTTCCCATACGACGTCGTTTGGGTTTGGTTGTATGCATACTGGACTTGGCCGGGTATTTTGATTGGGCTTTGGGGAACTGATTTTATTTGGGCCTGGATTTCAGTCCAGGTCCGATTTTGCCTATTATTTTCCACCCTTTTTAATTTCCAATTTTATTCTTTAATTATTAAAATCCTTATTAAAATTATAAAAACAAAATTACTCCTTCAAAATATTAATCAACTTTTAACAATTATTAACACATAGACAAAAATATTAATCACATAGTGAAACATTAAAATTAGAACAAATGCATATTTTTGTAATTTAATTTTTAATCAATTATTAAATGCATAATTAAATCCTAGATATGCATGAAACATGTATTTTTATTTTAATTTTTGTTTAATTATAACAAAGCAAACATTTACGGACAACACAAATAATTAACAAACACCACGCAAATTCTAAAAATTGCACAGTAAAAGAGATTTGTTTTATTTTTGATTTATTTTGGAGTAGTTTTTGTGATGCAAAAATCACGTGCTCACAATTTGTATTACTCTAGGGGTCTAACTTTTCCTTCTGGTAATCACGTTGGAGTCACCGATTCATTTCTCGAAATAAGGATATGACTGTATGGCTTATACTCTTTTATTGTCTGAAGGCCTATATCTCTTGTCTTTTCTTTGACATGACTATAGACTCTGTCAACCTATCATATTTTTGTTCACTGTTATCACCCATTTATCATATTTTACTTGTAATGCTTCATTTACACTATTCTTATTCTCCTTGTTGATACCCAATTTTTCCCTATATATTTTAAATATGCATAAATACCTTCAAAATAATATATATATATATATATATATATATATATATATATATATATATATATATGCATATATAACGCATGCAGAAGGCTTTTATTATTCCCATAATTTTAAAAGTTTAAATTGATTTATTTTCTCCTTTATATATATAAAATCCCCAATAATTATTTCCAAAATTATTTTTTTGATAATTCCTTTAGTTAATTTCTATACTTATGCCAAAATATGGCTAATATAATTTTTATGTATTTTTACAATCACATTTAGTATTTTGTAAGCTAAATTGATATAATTGCAACGTTAGCACATTTTAAGGTATAATTATATTTTATATGCATCAAAATTGGTCCCTATATTTTTAAAAATATTAATTATGTATTTTAAATCATTTTGGCACCTTAAATTATTTTCCAGAAATTACATATTATTTATTAAAATTAAAATAGGGAAAAACTGGCTATTTAAATAATAGCCAGATTTGGCTTTCAATTTTAGCCAAATCGGACCCCAATCCCAGCCCAATTTTCTATTTTAATAACCCGACCTAGACCCTATAAACCCCTACCCAAACCCGAAACCCACCTGCCCGGTTGAATCTTAACCGTTGATCTCCTAGATCAACAATCCATATATGACCTTTCCTTTTTAATTTCTAAGAGACCTTTAACCCTAATCACTCTTCTAAATTCGCCGCCCTCAAAATCTCTCATCTCCACTCTTCTTTCTCAAACTAACCCTAGACTCCATCAATCACCTCCTTCTCCGGTCATCTCCGGTGACCATCCTTTCAACCCCAAGCCTCCAATGGGTCTCTCATCGCGTTGCTCATCATCTCTAAGACCTTCAAGGGTCCTGGGCCATGCCGATTTAGACCTAGGGTTTCTGCTTCCATGTTCGTGGCTTCTTTGGTGTGATTTTGGGAAAAATCACACCATATGTGTTACAATTTGTGAAGTTTACAAACAGGTTCTCTTGATTTCTATTTGGGTTTCCTTTGAAACCCTAAATCTCTTCTGATAAGATCTGTGTTATTTTTATGCTTTAAGTCTATTTCTTTCTATGTTTTGCACTCTTCTCGAACTTCTTCTGAAAGATCCTCTACTTCAAACCTTTTTACTTTTTTTAAAAAAATTAGGGTTTTGTCGGAGTTCTTTTTACACTTGTTTTAATTGATTTTCTTTATGATTGAACCTCTTTCCTTGCTTACTTTGACTGATCTTATGTTGTTACTACCTTTTAATTCGCCTATGTCAAAAGCCCTAATTTCTAAGATTTCTTTGCTTTGATTCTGTGTGTTAGACTGTTTACTTGACTCTTGTTAATCTTCCGTGGTTACCATGTTTCAAATGTGTTTTACTGAATCCTTAGCCTACTTATGTCACTTCTGTATGACTATGCTCATTTTGTTTGTTCATATCTTGCTTATTTCTGTCATTATGGCAAACCTTGCCTGTTTTCTACGTCTGCGTGATCTTCTCCATTTATATGTTGAAATATAGAATCATGACACCCTCTTGATTGATTTTGATTTCCTTAATTGATGGTGATTGAAAGATTTTCTTCTAAAGCCCTAAAGCTTTACCCCGTCTGTTTAAGCTGACTAATTTCCTTATAATATTTGCTATGATACTTATTTCTACTAAGTTGTGTCTTTAATTAAAGTTTTATGAATTTAGCCCTAATCGACTACTCTATGCTTACTGAACCTTGACTCCTTCCTTATTTAGTCATGCACTAATTTTTATTCTTGCCTTATATAATATTGAATCTTCCCGTTTGATTTGATTCCCTTAACTTAAGGGAATACTTCCTTGATTCTCTAATTGATTGATTCTCTAATTGATTGATTCTGAGTTATTAAATTTATTATACTACTATTATTCTTACCTTATTTCACTCCCTACTTTCAACTATAAATACTCTAAGTCTATTCATAAACACACGAACACTTGGTTTTCAAAACTACCTCTCTTACTAAAAAATCTTTTCTCTCCCTCTCTCTTGTGCTATTTGCTACTATTAGCTTGTTGCAAGCCAAGACAATCATCTATGCTCTTTTGTTCTTTCATTCTGCTTACTTCTATCTTCACTGGTATGTCCTAGTTTTTATTTAAAGCTCTAACAACAATATGCTTCTTTAATTGCTTCAGTTTCTTTTATTTCTAGCTTGCTTCTACTTGTGGTTATGTTGTGAAACTTGTAGTTAAATTACATTATCAACAAACTAGTATGGCTCCCCTCCCTTTAGATCAATGAATTCCCTTATGTAGGTTTCAAAGCATGCCTTGTCAGTTGTCTTTTACTTCTTGTGTGCTTACCACCTTATGAATCCCCAAATCCTTATCACCCCCTTTATGTGTTTTTATTCTTCTTGACTGGTTTGTCATTATGCCAGTGTCAACTATCTCTAAGCATGTCCAAACCAGTCTTAAATCCCTTGCTGGATTATGCAGCCAAATGTTTATGTATCCCCAAACCCCTTAACCCCTGTGTGACTATTGAATTCTGAAAACTAGCTGTGTGTGATCTTTTCCTAAGGTGTTTAAGCTTGTTTACTAATCCAACCTCTTTTCAAGAAACCTCTGATGCTTTACTAATTGCTTTCAAAACATACTCTTAAATCCAGTCTTTAATAAACCTCTTTCAACTTATGTCCTGCACTTTCAGTTCACTCCTAGTCAATAAGATCTGCCCCCTCTAGTATGTGTACTGCCTTGGGATCCTCTTGAGAGCCCTCTAAACTCTGGCATATTGAGGTTGGCCTTTCCACATTACACTGGTTCAATGCTTGGTTACTAAGTCTAGGTGTAAGCATTGCCCGGGGTCTTTGAGACCCTTAGGGAACATTGATGCAACTAGACTCTGATTTGTCTATGGAAATGAGGCTTGTGAGACTATTGGAGGCTTTGGGAAACTTGGGCATAATTGCAGGCTCTCTATAGAATAGCTTCTTAATTTTCTATTTCTACTTATGTAGTTCATTTATTGGCCTGTAATAATTTATAAATAGATATTCGGGGTATTTAGTGAAACGGTGGGTAGATGTATACTTTGTGGGGTAATATGGGTAGAAATCCTGCTCTTAGGATTTTACTTTTCAAATCTGCATGCTTCACTCAATAGAAACATGCTCATAGGGTTTTACTCTTGTGAATCTGATTGCTTTGGCCAAATAGAGATCATGCCTATAGGATCTCATTTCTAATTTCCTTGCATCAGGTAGAAATCATGCTCATGTTCTGCATTCTGTCATACTAGAAACCATGTTTCTAGGTTCTGAACAATTATGTCTTAGATCAATAGATGCCACGCCTATAGGACTTAATTCCGATTTAGTTCTAATAAGTCTTTCTGTACGTTGCTGCAAATTGACTAAAACCAGTAATACGCCTAAATACCGTGCCTATAGGTATTTCTATTCGCAATGATGTCTGATCATCCAATTAGCCTAATAAATCAATTTCATTTTGCCTAGTTTACTTCTTAAAACTGGTCTTATTTAGTGTCAATATTTCCTGGAACTAGTTCTTTCAAAATTGCCTCAGTCGCATTAGATATCATGCCTATAGGTATTAAAGGATCCTATCTCGAATATCTATTCGTTTCTGCATTAATATAAATACCAGTATTCTGCATATAGGCAAGCCTTAGGGCATTTTCAAAAAAACTGTACTTCTCTGACACTGTCTCTGTCGTTTTTTATTCTAGTAAGCTTTTAAAAAAAGAGAGTCCCTAGGCAACTACTAGGTTATAACTTCTGGGTACGAAAGTGGTCTGTTTCTGCATACTCGCTTAGATATCCTTCTTTAGGACTTTAATTAATAAAGACCTTAACTGTGTTTGAGTCGTGCTGCTTGTATGTTTGTTTTAGGAGGAAACTGTGAGCCTCTTAATTTTTCCCATTTTGTGGAAGTCCTAAATTTTTTGACTATCACCTTAGAATTTTTTTGCCTTTCTAAACCTTAGGGGGTATGTCTATAACTACCTATAGGCAGAGGTCCTAACTCCCTCAGAGACCATTAAGAAGGGACGGGTAGCAGCACACAATAGGAATCAATGACCAAACACTCATTTTGCATAACCAATAAGGGGATGTGAAGGGTAGACATGGGATATGATGACTACGCATTAATGTCACGTGTATCCCCTCATCTAGGAGTGTTTACCAGACATTGCGTGGGGTGATCCTATAGTACAAACAACCTTGGACCCCTCTTTACTAAATCCTTTCTCTATTCAAAATGTTTTGTCTTTTATAACTTGTTCCAACCTTTATCTTACTACTTGAACTATCCAACGTGCTTTACTTGCAACTTATTTGATTCAACTATTTATATGGGACTAATTTGAATATAAGTTCGGCCGGGACCCACAGTTGTGGACCAAGAGGGGTGCCTAACACCTTCCCCTTGAGGTTACCTCGATCCCTTACCCTAATCTCTGGTAATGCAAACCAGCTCAAGAGTTAATCACTCTAGGTGCCCTAATGCACCATAATCCGTTAGGTGGCGACTCTTCAAATACCCAATTCCCAAAAGGAAATGAGTCATTACACCCCGTGAATGTCGAAACCTGGACTTCTCTCCGCGGAGGAAAAATGGGGGCGCGACATCATGGCGACTCTGTTGGGGATATCTTTTAGTCTCTTACCATAACAAACTTGTTTTTACAAATTAGTCCAAGCATGCTTATCCCATACCCTGGTCCCTTATCTGATTGTCTATTTTTTTCAAGCATTTATGATTCCTTTATTACCCTAAAAACTGACTTGTCTCCTTGTTTTCCTTTTTTATGTAACTATCTTTTCAATTATTTAAACACTGTATTTATTTTTCCTATGTGAAAATACTTGCCTACATGTTCTTAACTACTGCATAAATCATGCTCCACATCATATTCCACTCGTGCGTCTCAAATCATATAGCAACGCTTTAATGAGTGGTTGCATTCTTCCTATTTATTACCCTTAAATTCGGAAAGACTTATTTGCGGTAAAACCAGTCGATCAGTGGAGCAGGCGACGATTCCGTGCCTTCCCCCTTAAGTTGTCCGCTTGAGGGTACCAGTCTAAAACCCCAAAGAAACCTTACTCTGTTTAAATTGTGCATGCATCATGGTCAAACCTAGTTTGATCAGTTATGTTGTCCACATAATGATCCTTTAAGATAAGCCTTATCTAAAGTCCATTGGGTTTTCCATAATCCCAACGGACGCAATCACGTTCTGTGCATTAATTTGGATGACTAAATGCCGATATGCTGATCATAAATGTATAAATAGTCGAGTCCGGTGGGGTAAGGCCTAACCCTTTTGTTTTGCAGAAAATGAGGCATGAAGTCCCTAGATTCGGTATGGTTAGCAATATCCCTCCATTGTTGCTAGATTGGGGGGGAATATATTTCCTCGAGTGACAACAAGCATGTGAAAAAGTACCTGGGTAACTTGCCTTCCCTGCTAGATATTAAACCAAACAAAAAATTTATCGAGGCTTCTACCCTATTTTAGGATAGTGAAAGAGCTGTGTTCCATTTAGGTGACATAGAAATGACACCGCTCCTAGAGGAAATAGGAGGACTTGCAGGGTTGACTTGGGACAGTCCCGAGCTTTTAGTTCCAGAAAACCGTACAGGCATAGGATTTTTGAAGATGATGGGGTTGAAAAAGAATGTCGACCTAGTATGATTAAAGGACTCCTACATACCTTTCAAATATCTCTACGAGAGGTATAGACACAACAAATCTTTTCGCACTTATCATGATGAGATCGCCCTCACTTCACTGGGTCACATCCACGGCAGAGTGGTCATGTTCATTGTGTGCTTTCTAGGGCTGATAGTGTTCCCAATGAAAAAGGAAAGAATCCACACTAGGTTGGCCATGGTTGCCAAAACTCTGATGGAGGGGATTAATGGACAGACGTATACCATAGTCCCCATGATCATACCTTATATATATAGGGCCCTAGGATGCTGTCAAAGAGGGGTCCAACATTTCGAGGGTTGCAACTTGTTGCTACAGTTATGGTTGTTGGAGCATCTCCAAAAGGGTCGCTATCGCCGAGAATTTCCGCTAAGGGCTTGGAATGACCACATAGCTTTCCATCACCCTAAGCAGATGACCACATGAGTCATTTTAGGGTAGATTTCCAAGATGATGACATACCTTACAAGTGCCAAGCTCAACACATTTGGCACTACAAAATCATTGTGGAGAAAAGCACTGTTGAGCCGGACAGATATCACGCGGGGTGCGAGCCTCTCTACCCTGCATGGTTGGAGGACAATATAAAAGGAACGGTGACACCAGGGACTGGTCGAGGGAACAGAATCATAGACGAGGAACCTGAAGTCCAAGTCAAATACCACAGGCTGCACAAAAGAGACCACGACTCTGAGAATGAGAATCGGGAGATACATGAAAGGAACGTGAGGTTGATCGAGGAATGGAGAGAGATGGCAGTCACTTCCAACAGAAAACTGGAATACCTAGAGCGAGGAATAGTGGAGTTGGAGGGCAAAGTCATAAAAAGGATTGAAAACTATCAGAATGCTGAAGGAGCCGAGGGAGGACATCTGGCCCTAGCCTACTTGCTGCTGGGACTGCGCGAGCTGGAAGACCTGTTTGATGGAGTTCGGAAGATCGAATCTAGGGAAGGTCCTTCTGAGACCAAATAGATTAGATTTACTTGTTTTTCTTGAAATGTAATAAGACCCAATGCCAGTAGTGACTTGTTTTATTATTATGTTAGTGTCGTTTTTGGATTTGTCTACTTTTATATTATGAAATAAAGCATTTATTGGCATTTTAAGTTCTCCAAATTTATTTGTCTCTAGGCCTACCTCGGGCACAACAAGGCTCCCAAATTAGGATACGAGTTTATATCTCGCACTATGTGTTTAAATACTGCAAACATTTCAGGATCCTCACTAACTTGTTACCTTTTGTTTTGTGTACTTTTATTATTATTATTCCCATCCCCATAGGTTGGTTCATATATACTGGCCTCGTCAGCATATCATACCAGATATAGAGGCCCTCCACCTCGTCCTCCTCCAAGAAATACAAAAAGCAAAGGGAAATCAAAGATGAGCGACTTATGTTGAATCCGAAAGGAAAACATTGAGAATGCAGAGAACTTCGATGGTCGTAGTACTCCGGCCCCGAATGACCTGGTTTTGATACTTGAAGAAAAGATACTAGAACTACAAGGAGAACTTGAGCAGGTCCGCAATTTGGCAAACTTGTCACTCACCCTCAATGTCCCTGATATCCACCAATAGAACACAAAGAACCCAACACCTCCTCAAAACACACAAAACCAACAACCACAAAATCCTACCATACCAAATCAACACATAACTCCACCTCAAAATATCAATCCATTGCCAATACCAACTCCACCACAACAGCACCAACCAATACCGTACCCACCAACCACCACTTACCACACTCCCCAAAATACCCCACCACCCATTCCCAATCCATAAAACTCCACCAATGACCATCACTATACCCATGTCCCTAGCACCCATCAGAGCAATCCCATATATGTGGAAACTATACCACATCCTACCCAGCCAATCTACTGTGCAACGGAATCCTCTGAAAATGACATGCTCATTAAGAACATTGCCGAAGAACTCAAGAAATTAACAAGCCGAGATCAAGGTATTGAAGGCGATATGGGAATAGAAGGTTTGAACTATGAATATCTGTGCATACACCCCGATGTGGAATTGCCGGCGGGATACAAACCTCCCAAGTTCGAAATGTTGGACAGTACAGGTGATCCTAAAGGTTCACCTAAGGACTTACTGTGATAAGCTTGTCGAGGTTGAAAAATATGAAAAGATTCAAATGAAGCTCTTTATGAGGAGCCTTACTGGGGACGTGTTGTCTTGGTATATCAGCCAAAATCCCAAGAAATGGTCAAATTGGGTAAGTATGACATCATATTTCATGGACCGATTTAGGTTCAAAACAAAAAATGCACCTAATGTCTTCTACATTCAGAATCTCAAGAAGAAACCCACTAAGACTTTCCGCGAATATGCTACTCGTTGGTAGTTGGAAGCCGCCAAGGTCAGGCCCGCTTTGGACGTAGAAGAGATGAATAAATTCTTCATCAGAGCACATGATCCACAATATTATGAGATACTGATGGTCATCGAAAATCACATATTTTCTGATATCATCAAGCTCGGGGAAAGGATCGAGAAAGGAATCAAGAGCGGGATGGTAACAAATTTCGAGGCACTACAAGCCATGAATAAGGCACTCCAATCATGTGGCATATCGAAGAAAAGAGATGTTGGGGCAGTAATAGTGGCCCAGGGCCCAAATACTCCACTCACATATCCCTACCCACATATCAAACACCTCTACGCACATATCAAACACCTCCACCCACATATCAAGCATCGCCACCTACATATCAACCTTAATCTCCCAGATATTCCCAACTAGCCACCGTCTATCATATATATAATTCCTAGCCATCCCACTTCCAATCACCAACAACTCGCCAAAATTATCCAAGACCAAGACCCAACTTCGATAGCAAACCACCCAGATAATACACCGCCATTGCTGAGCCCATCGACCAATTGTATGAAAGGTTAAAAGCCGCAGGTTACGTCACTCCTATTCTCACTGTATCATTGGAAAATCCATCCCAATGGGTCAATCCGAACAAAACCTGTGCATACCACTCTGGTATGAAAGGGCACACCACTGTTGAGTGCCGAACATTGAAAGATAAGATTCAGACACTCATTGACAACAAGGTCATACAAGCAAAGGAGGCCGCACCTAATGTCCACAACAATCCCCTCCCTGGTCATAGAGGTGACGGTGTGCATGTTATAGAAACAAATGAGAAATGAGACCTTGAGGGGTCAATCGGGTTTATCCGAGAAGGCGATGACTTTAAAATTGCAGTCACACTCACTCCTATCGTGGTTCAAACTAAGGAACCTATTGACATTGAGGTAATTGCATCAGTTCCATTCGAGGTAGAAGTAGCTCTGCCCGGAGCCACCTTCGCTCCATTTGAAGTAGAACCGGTCACACCTTTTACTATGACGGTGTCAACCACACCCCCATTTAACTCAAAAGTGATACTCAAGGATTATATCGCTGAGGCTCGGTGAACAGGGAAGACTAAGATAGAAGAATCTAACACTGCATAAAGGATGACTAGAACTAGAAGATTCTACACACTTGAACACCTGGGAGGTTCAAGTAAGGATGCCACTGCTAGGCAACCTGTCATTGAGATCGGACCGAATGACTTGTGGAGGAAAGTATAGGCAAAAGAGTATTCTATTGTTGATCACCTTAACAAAGTCCCTGCTCAGATATCTATCATGCCACTATTGCAGAATTCAGAGGCACACAAGAATGCCTTGATGAAAGTACCAAGCGAGGCTTATGTACCTAATAATAACACTGGTGGAGCAAAATGGTCGGTCGGGTGTTGGAGAGCCATAAGATTATCTTCTACGAAGATGAGTTGCCGCCCAAAGGTCTGAATCACAATCGAGCATTAGACATCACAGTACAGTTTGAATACAAGTTCATTGCTAGGGTCCTGGTTGATGGAGGTTATAGTCTGAATATTTGTCCACTGGATACCCTGAAAAGGTTGGACAAAAGGTTCCATGAAATTCGGAATGGAAGCATGAATATGAAAGCTTTTTATGGATCCCAGAGGGCCATGATTGGGGAGATCAACCTTTGCTTGCAAATGGGGCCAACTTGGTTCGATGTTGAATTCCAAGTGCTTCACATACCAACCTTATATAATCTTTTGTTGGGATGCCCCTAGATCCATGTTGCTGGAGCCTTGCCCTCCACACTACATCAAGTCGTAAAGTTCGAACGGAACCATCAGGAGGTATTCATTCATGGAGATGGGAGTAACCCCATCTACACTAGTCAAACCATCCCGACCATTGGACATAGAAGGAGGCTAGGAAGGGAAACCTATCATCATATTGAACGGGTCAATGACATCGAGAAGGATAAGTGGTGGAGTAACAAAATAGAGCGCATACTAGTATGGTCCGGATATGAACCTGGCAAAGGGTTGGGAAAGAAACTCCAAGGTATCACCAAGCCTATACGGTTGAAATATTATGGTACCACATTTGGGCTCGGATACCAGTATACATGGCAGGAGTACAGGGAATGGTCGCCTCCATGGCATGGACCATATTACCCTCTTGACACAATATGGGGAACTACTAAAGAAGAAGTTCTAGCTGGGCTGAGGGATCTGTTCTTTGAAAATGTGGATATGGACTACAGTGCCATAATTGAGGCGGAGGAGGAAGAAGGCCTCTCCATTCAGACCGTGGAAAAGGGAGCTATTCTCAAAAACTGGACCACCACACCATCCCGAGCCCGCCAAGTCCCTAGGCAGCTTGGTAGAATTTATAGCTGTTCTAGGCATTTTAAATTTTCGAGCAATTTTATTTTAAGATTTCTTTGTTTCAAAATAAATGCTCGATCCACTGAGCCAAGCTTTGTTTAAACAATTTTCTCAGTTTTATTCAAACACATTTATCCTTTATCATTATTTATTATTATTTTTATACTTTTCCATTCTACAGTGTTATTATTACTTTTCCTGATAAACTAGTAACTGTGACATGTAATGAGGCAACGCAACATGAGAATAATGATTCAGAGAAAGAAGATGAGATACCCGATGAAGTTGTTAGAGAAGTTGAGAATTTTGAGAGCAAGCCTAAATCCAACTTGGATGAAACAAAAGCAGTAAATTTGGGAGATGCCGAGATCGTCAAAGAGACCCGCATCAGCATTCATTTGTCACCAACAGAGAAGGAAGAGTACATCCGTTTTCTAAAAGAATTTGAGGATACGTTCCCATGGTCATATGGAGATATGACCGGTTTGAGCACATCTATAGTAGCTCACAAGTTGCCTACCAATCCCACATGTCTGCCAGTAAGCAGAAACTCAGAAAATTTAAACC
This sequence comes from Nicotiana sylvestris, assembly GCF_000393655.2. Lineage (NCBI taxonomy): Eukaryota > Viridiplantae > Streptophyta > Magnoliopsida > Solanales > Solanaceae > Nicotiana > Nicotiana sylvestris. Next base: position 195,560,849 of record NC_091058.1, on the reverse strand, counting down.
AGACATGAGTTTGAAAATCAAGGAGGAAGTTACCAAGCAGATCAAAGCCAAGGTTCTCAGGGTGGTTGAGTACCCAACATGATTAGCTAATATTGTACCAGTTCCAAAGAAAGATGGGAAGGTCCGAGTATGTGTTGATTATCGGAATTTAAATAGAGCAAGTCCCAAAGACGACTTCCCACTGCCAAATATACACATCCTAATTGATAACTGCGCCAGGCATGAGCTCTAGTCCTTTGTAGATTGCTTCGCAGGTTATCACCAAATCTGTATGGATAAAGAAGATGCCGAGAAGACAACCTTTATTACGCCTTGGGGTGTATACTGTTACAAGATGATGCCATTCGGTCTAAACAACATAAGGGCCACTTACATGAGAGCCATGACAACCATCTTCCATGATAAGATACAGAAAGAAATACAGGTATATGTGGATGACATCATTATCAAATCCAAGAGGGTCGCAGATCACATAGCAGACTTGAGAAAATTCTTTGACAGGTTGAGGAGGTACAATTTGAAGTTGAACCCCACAAAGTGTGCATTCGGGGTTCCTGTAGTAAAGTTATTGGGATTCATTGTTAGTTGCTGAGGGATTGAGCTAGATCTGACTAAAGTCAAAGCTATTCACGAGTTACCACCATCTAAAAGCTAAAAGGACGTGATGAGCTTCATATGACGGCTCAACTACATCAGTCAATTCATAGCACAGTCCGTAGTAATATGTGAACCCATATTCAAGATGATGAGGAAAGATGTTGAGACAAGTTGGACAAAGGATTGTCAGAAAGCTTTTGACAAGATCAAGGAATACCTGTCCACACCGCCAGTTCTGGTCCCGCCAGAACCAGGACAAACTTTGCTACTTTATCTCTCCGTGTTAGACGGAGCCTTTGGATGCATTTTGGGACAACACGACGAGACGGGAATGAAGGCGCAAGCCATATATTACCCGAGTAAGAAATTAACACCTTATGAAGCACGATATTCTCTGCTTGAATGCACTTGCTGTGCTTTGACCTGGACAACACAGAAGTTGAGGCAATACTTCGGTGGATACACTGCATACCTCATATCCAGGTTGGATCCCCTGAAGTACATATTGTAGAATCCCATGCCTACAGGGAAGTTGGCTAAATGGCAGATACTACTGAGTGAGATCGACATCGTCTATGTAACTCAAAAAGCAATCAAAGGACAAGCATTGGTAGATCACCTCGCTGAGAATCTAGTGGGAGGAGAATACGAACCATTGAAAATGTATTTTTCTGATGAAGAAATATCATTCGTGGGAGAAGACGTTATTGAAGCATGTGATGGTTGGAGGATGTTCTTTGACGGAGTCTCAAATTTCAAAGGAGTAGGCATTGGAGCAATCTTGGTATTAGAAAGGGGTCAGCATTATCCCATATCTGCTAAACTCAGATTTCCCTGCACCAACAACATGGCGAAATATGAAGCCTGCATACTAGGGATCAACATGGCAGTCGACATGAACATTCAGGAGTTGCTGGTGATCAGCGATTCAGATTTTCTTGTGCACTAAGTACAAGAAGAGTGGGCCACCGAAAATTCCAAGATATTTCCATATATGCACCATGTGCAGGAATTGAAAAGAAGGTTCACAAAGATAGAATTCCGACATGTGCCCAGAATTCAGAATGAGTTTGCCGACACATTAGCCACTTAAGAACTATATTGATCCCATCCCAGTGAGGATCCATAATCAGCCGGCATATTGTACTCATGTCGAGGAAGAAGTAGATGGAAAGCCTTGGTTCCATGACATCAAGGAGTACTTATCAAAAAGAGAATACCCGGAGCTTGCAAATCACACTCAGAAAGGCATGCTCCAGAGATTGTCAAATCACTTCTTCCTTAGCAGAGGGAATTTGTACCGAAGAACTCCGGATTTGGGTTTACTAAGGTGTGTTGACGCAAAGGAAGCTTCTAAGCTACTCGAGGATGTGCATGCTGGCACATGTGGTCCGCACATGAATGGTTTTGTTCTGGCCAAGAAGATACTCAGGGCAGGTTACTTTTGGATGACCATAAATATGGATTGTATTCAGTATGTACCCAAATGCTTTCAATGTCAAGTACACGCTGACATCATAAAAGTGCCACCAAATGAGCTCAATGAAACAAGCTCGCCTTGGTCATTTGTCGCCCGGGGAATGCATGTTATTGGTCTGAATGAGCCCACTGCTTCAAACGGACACTGGTTCATTTTGGCAGCCATTGATAACTTCACAAAATGGGTAAAAGTTGAATATTACAAAGCTGTAACTAAGAAAGTTGTCGCAGATTATGTCAAGGATCTTATTTTCTGCCAATTTCGGGGTTCCTGAGTCCATTATTACTGACAGTGCCGCCAACCTCACCAGTGACCTGATGAAAGCTATATGTGAAACTTTCCAAATCAAACACAAGAATTCCACCTCCTACCGACCTCAGTTAAATGGAGCCGTAGAAGCCGCCAACAAGAACATTAAGAAGATATTAAGGAAAATGGAAAAGAATCACAAGCAGTGGCATGAGAAGTAACCCTTTGCTCTGTTAGGTTACCACACCACAGTTCGCACGTCAACTGGAGAAGCCCCTTACATGCTGGTTTTTGGTACCGATGTCATCCCAGCCGAGATAGAGATTCCTTTTTAAGAGTCATACAGGAAGCTGAACTCAGGGATGCAGAGTGGATAAGAAGTCCCTATGAACAGTTGGCCCTTATCGATGGAAAGAGAATGAACGCAGTATGTCACGGCCAACTCCATCAGAATAGAATGACCAGCGCCTTCACCAAAAGGGTCAAACCAAGACAGTTCGCACCAGGGCAGCTGGTATTGAAGAAGATTTTCCCACACCAAGATGAAGCCAAAGGGAAATTCTCTCCCAACTAGAAAGTTTTGTATATGGTTCACAGAGTATTAATAGGAGGGGCACTCATAATTGCAGAGATGGATGGAGAGATCTGGCAAAAACCAATCAATTCTGACGCAGTCAAGAGATACTATGCCTAGATTATTTCACATTTTTCTTTTCTGATGTAATTGAACTACACTTGACCTGATTCCCATTTAAGAGGAGATACGTACGCAGCCTTATGGGTTCAGTCATATCATAATCAAATTTTCATTTTCCCCAGAATTAGAAACCCGGGCAGAATTTTGAGAAGGGTTCTCAAAATTCCGGGGCAAGTCCAACCAGCGTCATCACATGCCAGGAAGTCAGTAATCAGTCAAGAACTGAGGAAGAATTTTTAGAAGGATTCTCAAAATTCTAAAGAAGATTCAGCAGGTTCCGCCATCCACAAACAGTTAAAATCATCTACCAAACTGGGGCAGAATTTTGAGGAGGACCCTCAAAATTCTAACATAAGAGAGCTGCAATGCCTTTGAAATGTGTCACAGTCGCTAGTTCATCAAAAATTACTTGATATATAAATACACTTCCAAAACAATTCTATTTTATAAATGGATGCATATTTTTCGAAAAATTCTATTTTTATAGCAGTCAGGTGCTACCTAGGGGAACTCGAAAGGGGCTTCCAGAACGGAGCAGAGCAAGGACGACAAACGAAGAAAGAACCAACCTACCCTCATAAACTTATGATCTTTTTTTGAACGCAAGAACATTTGACGATAGCATTCGCATACAAAGCAAATTTACCATCCATCCGGCCGTTAGACACTGAACATATCCTAGCTAAGATATAGTCTACCCTTATCTTCTATTTTCTCTTTGCATGAGTCTAATCTCTGACTCCACATTTTCATGAGTCTAATCTCTGGCTCCATATATGTATAAGGCTAAGCATTGCCTTCCATTTGCATGGGACTAAGCCTTGTCCCGAATATTGCATGAGGTTAAGCTCTACCTCCATATTTACATAAGGCTAAGCGTTGCCTTCTCTTTGCGTGAGACTAATCTCTATCTCCAATCTTGCATGATTCTAATCCCTGACACAATATTTGCATGAGGCTGATCCTTGCCTCCATACCTGCGTGAGTCTAAGCCTCGACTCCATATTTGCATGAGTCTAATCCCGGACTCCGTATTTATATAAGGCTAAGCACTGCCTTCTCCCTGCATGAGTCTAAGCCCTGACTCCATATTTGCATGAGGCTGATCCTTGCCTCCATACCTGCATGAGTCTAAGCCCTGACTCTATATTTGCATGAGGCTAATCCTTGCCTCCCCGCTTGCATAAGGCTAATCCTCGCCTCCCCACTTGCACGAAACTAATCACTGTCCTTCTTTGCACATATATTGCTCTATTTCTACTACTATCTATTTGCTTTTCAATCGGGCTAAGCTCTTCCCTCCGCTTCGCAAGACTAAACCTTGTCTCGTTACATTATATTATTGCATCTCATGGGATGAAATATCACTAATCTGTCCAAAGGGCGTCATATTCTAAAGGCACCATCCTCATAGCCGGAAGACACCATGCCATGGCCTGAGGATCTCTCAATTTTGCATATCATTATTCAAAGGCGTCATGGTTCGGAGTCACCATTTTCATGGCCCGAGAACATCATTTTATGGACTACGAATCCCTCATTAAACAATTCATGGCCCAGGACGTCATGGTCCAGGGACGTCATCTTTAACTGTCCGAGGACAACCTTCATGGTCCGAAGGGAATTTGCATCATGTTTAAATTTTCAAAAATATGATTGTAGCACCTTTTATCTGCAGGTAACCAGTAAGCAACCGCTATCCTAGCAGGAGTGATCTCGCTCTAGTTCCCTCTGACCGTCCCGATCGTAGCCGCTTCCACATCTCGTGTCCGTTCTTACAATAATTTCATCGGCATACTCCGCAGGTGAATCCAGAACTACACATTGCCCGATTCATGTAAAAACAAGGATATATAGGCAACTCAAAAACCGGAACTCGGCCTCTGTCTTTCAAAACATCCCATCCGTTCAAAATTGGCCATCATTTCTTTACACGAAAATTCTTTTATACTTCTGGGGTGAAGAGGGGAAGCTGTTGCTACCTAATTTTTCCCTGTATATCTTAAATATGTATAAATGCCTTAAAAATAGCATGTATCTGCATATATAAGCATGCACAAGGCTTTTATTATTCCCATAATTTTAAGGGTTTAAATTGATTTAATTTCTCCCCCTTTATTCATAAAACTCCCAATAATTATTTCCAATATTATTGTATTGATAATTCATTTATTTAATTTCTTTACTTATGCCAAAATATGTCTAATGTAATTTTTATGTATTTTTACAATCACATTTAGTATTTTTTTAAACTAAATTGCGTATAATTGCAATGCTAGCCAATTTTAAGGTATTATTATATTTTATATGCATAAAATTGATCCCTACATTTTTTAAAATGTTAATTATGTATTTTAACTCATTTTGGAACCTTAAATTATTTTCCAAAAATTACTTATTATTTATTAAAATTAAAATAGGGAAATATTGGCTATTTAAATTATAGCCAGATATTTCTTTCAATTATAGCCAAATCGGACCCCAATCCCAACCCAATTTTCTTTTTTAAAAACTCGACCCAGACCGTATAAATCCCTACCCAAACCCGGAACCCACCTACCCGGTTGAATCTTGACCGTTGATCTCCCAGATCAACGGCCCATATACGACCTTTCCTTTTTAATTTCTAAGAGACCCCTAACCCTAATCACTCTTCTAAATCCACCGCCCTCAAACTCTCTCATCTCCACTCTTCTCTCTCAACCTAACCGTATACTCCGTCAATCGCCTCCTTCTCCGGTCATCTCCGGCGATCATCCTTTCAACCCCAAGCCTCCAATGGGTCTCTCATCGCCTTGCTCATTATCTCTAAGACCTTCTAGGGTTCTGGGCCATGCCGATTTGGACCTAGTGTTTCTATTTCTGTGTTCGTGGTTTCTCTGGTGTGATTTTGGGCAACATCACACCATATGTGTTATGATTTGTGAAGTTTACAAACAGGTTCTCTCGATCTCTAGTTGGGTTTCCTTTAAAACCCAAATTCTCTTCTGAATCTCTCAGATCTGTGTTATTTTTATGCTTTAGGGTTTTCTCGGAGTTCTTTATACACTTGTTTTAACCGATTTTCTTTATGATTAAACCTCTTTCCTTACTTACTCTGACCGATCGTATGTTCTTACTACCTTTTAATTCGCCTATGTCAAAAGCCCTAATTTCTAAGATTTCTTTGCTTTGATTTTGTGTGTTAGCCTGTTTACTTGACTCTTGTTAATCTTCCGTGGTTACCATATTTCAAATGTGGTTTACTGAATCCTTAGCCTACTTATGTCACTTATGTATGACTATTCTCATTTTGTTTGTTCATCTCTTGCTTCTTTCCGTCACTATGGCTAACCTTGCCTGTTTGCTACATTTGTGTGATCTTCTCTATTTATATGTTGAAATACAGTATCGTGACTCCCTCTTGATTGATTATGATTTCCTTAATTGATGGTGATTGAAAGATTTCCTTTTAAATCCCTAAAGTTTTACCCTGTCTGTTTAAGCTGACTAATTTTCTTACCATATTTGATATGATACTTATTTCTACTGAGTTGTGTCCTTAATTAAGGCTTTATGAATTTATCCCTAATCGACTACTCTATTCTTACTAAACCTTGACTCCTTCCTTATTTAGTCATGCACTGATTGTTCTTCTTGCCTTATATGATATTGAATCTTCCCGTTTGATTTGATTCCCTTAACTTAAGGGAATACTCCCTTGATTCTTCAATTGATTGATTCTGAGTTCTTAATTTTATTATACTACTATGATTCTTACCTTATTTCACTCCCTACTTTCAACTATAAATACTCTAAGTCTATTCAAAAACACAAAAAAAAACACGAACACTTGGTATTCAAAACTACCTCTCTTACTAAAAAATCTCTTCCCTCCCTCTCTCTTGTGCTATTTGCTACTATTAGCCGGCTGCAAGCCAAGGCAATCATCTGTGTTTTTTGGTTCTTTCATTCTGCTTACTTCTATCTTCATTGGTATGTCCTAGTTTTGATTTAAAACTCTAACAATAATATGCTCCTCTTATTGTTTCTGTTTCTTTTATTTCTAGCTTGCTTCTACTTGTGGTTCTGTTGTGACATTTGTAGTTAAATTACATTATCAGCATGCTAGTATGACTCCTCTCCCTTTAGATAAATGTATTCCCTTATGTAGGTTTGAAAGCATGCCTTGTCAGTTGTCTTTTACTTTTTGTGTGCTTACCACCCTATGAATCCCCAAATCCTTATCACCCATTCTATATGTTTGTATTCTGCTTGAATGGTTTGTGATTATGCCAGTGTCAACTATCTCTGAGCATGTCCAAACCAGTTTTAAGACCCTTGCTAGGTTATGCAGCCAAATGTTTATGTATCCCAAAACCACTTGACCCCTATGTGACTATTGAATTTTGAAAACTAGTTGTGTGTGATCTTTTCCTAAGGTGTTTGAGCTTGTTTACTACTCCAACCTCTTTTCAAGCAACCTTTGATGCTTTACTAATTACTTTCAAAACAGAATCTTAAACTCAGTCTTTAATAAACCTCTTTTAACTTGTGTCCTGCACTTTCACTTCACTCCTAGTCAATAAGTTCTGCCCCCTCTAGTATGTGTACTGCCTTGCGATCCTCTTGAGAGCCCTTTAAACTCTGGCATTCTGAGGCTGGACTTTCCACACAGCACTGGTTCAATGCTTGGTTACTACATCTGGGTGTAAGCATTGCCCGAGGTCATTGAGACCCTTAGGGAACTTTGATGCACCTAGACTCTGATTTGTCTATGGAAATGAGGGTTGTGAGATAATTTGAGGCTTTGGGAAACTTGGGCCTAATTGCAGGCTCTCTATAAAATAGCTTCTTGGTTTTCTATTTCTACTTATGTAATTCATTTATTGGCCTGTAATAATTTGTAAATAGATATTCGGGGTATTTAGTGAAACGGTGGGTAGATGTATACTTTGTAGGGTAATATGGGTAGAAATCCTGCTCTTAGGATTTTACTTTTCAAATCTGCCTGCTTTACTCAATAGAAAACATTCTCATAGGGTTTTACTCTTGTGAATCTGATTGCTTTGGCCAAATAGGGATCATGCCTATAGGATCTCATTTCTAATTTCCTTGCATCAGGTAGAAATCATGCTCATGTTCTGCATTCTGTCATACTAGAAACCATGTTTCTAGGTTGCGAACAATTATGTCTTAAATCAGTAGATGCCACGCCTATAGGACTCAATTCCGATTCAGTTCTAATAAGTCTTTCTGTATGTTGCTGCAAATTGACTAAAACCAGTAATACGCCTAGATACTATGCCTATAGGGATTTCTATTCGCAATTATGTCTGATAATACAATTAGCCTAATAAATCAATTTCATTTCGCCTAGTTTACTTCTTAAAATTGGTCTTATTAAGTGTCAATATTTCCTAAAACCAGTTCTTTCAAAATTGCCTCAGTCGCATTAGATATCATGCCTATAGGTATTAAAGTATTTTATCTCAAAAATCTATGCATTTTTGCATCAATATAAATACCAGTATTCTGTATATAGGCAATCCTTAGGGCGTTTTCAAAAAAATTGTACTTCTATGAAACTGTCTCTGTCGTTTCTAATTCTAGTAAGCTTTTAAAAAAAAAGAGTCCCTAGGCAACTACTAGGTTATAACTTGTAGGTATAAAAGTAGTCTATTTCTGCATATTCACTTAGAGATCATGCTTTAGGACTTTAATTAATAAAGACCTTAACTGTGTTTGCGTTGTGCTGCTTGTATGTTTGTTTGAGGAGGAAAATATGAGCCTTTTAATTGCTCCTATTATGTTAAAGTCCTAAATGTTTTTACTGTCGCCTTAGAGTTTTTTCACCTTTCTAAACCTTAGGGGGTATGTCTAGAACTACCTATAGGAAGAGGTCCTAACTGCCTCCGAGACCATTAAGAAGGGACGAGTAGCAGCACACAATAGGAATCAGTGGCCAAACACTCGCTTTGCATGACCAATAAGAAGATGGGAAGGGTAGACATGGGATATGATGACTATGTGTTAATGTCACGTGTAACCCCTCATCGAGGACTGTTTACCGGACATTGCTTGGGGTGATCCTATAGGTGAAACAACCTAGGACCCCTCTTTACCAAATCCTTTCTCTATTCAAAACTTTTTGTCTTTTACAACTTGTTCCAACCTTTATCTTACTACTTGAACTATCCAACGTGCTTTACTTGCAACTTAATTGATTTAACTGTTTATATGGACTAATTTGTAAATATAAGTTCAGCCAGGACCCCAGTAGTGGACCAAGAGGGGTGCCTAACACCTTTCCCTCGAGGTTACCTCGAGCCCTTACCCTAATCTCTAGTAATTCAAACCAACTTAAGAGTTAATCACTCTAGGTGCCCTAACGCACCATAATACGTTAGGTGGTGACTCTTCAAATACCCAATTCCGAAAAGGAAATGACTCATTACACCCCGTGAATGTCGAAACCCGGACTTCTCTCTGCGGAGGAAAAAATGGGGCGCGACACTCTTGCTAATATTTCTATCTATTACCTTATTTTGAAAACTTCAATAAAACATTCTTTCGTTTTTAGCTCCCCTTACTCCATTCATTGGCTCGTCGAATCACCTAACATTTTCTCTTTTCTAGGGACGAGAGACACACTAAGGTAATTACTTATCCATTCTAGGATTCCAGTGCCTATCTTTTGAATTATCTGAACATTCCAGTATTCATATCTAACTGAACTATTCTAGAGTGCACCATGTGAGTGTCTCACAAGGAGAACTATTGCCACGTTTGCAATATCATTTGATAATGTAAGGTAACGTTAACGACCCATCCACCACTTTCGTTAAGCTCAGCTAGATCATGATATCCAGTCCTTCTCTTAAATAATATCTGTTAGGTCCCATAGGGTAACTGAGATGGGTGTGGCCAATTGTACATTCCTCCGTTACTGTTGAAGGTAAAAAAAAATGCTTGTATTTCTCTGTCTGAATTGTAAATACAGATAATCTTTACTAACTGGGTACCTCGGTCCACCATTCACCTTGCTTCTGTTATATGTTAAAACTTATACATATACCTTATGATACTCCCTTGTCCTACTATTCACTAGGTATGTTTGATATTCATATATTAGGGTCTTAAGCTGGAAATTTGCACATCTGGTATGCATGATCTAATGTGGCCTCAATCTGGGCCATGTTGTGAAGAACTCTCTCTATTAGTTCTCTTACCCGTTGTTGTTTTAGTGCTCTAGATAGCTATATTTTTTTAATTGCAAGAATCTCTATTTCATTAGCAAACATAAGTCCTTGCTCAAACTCTTATGACTCAGCTCTATAGCACGATTTGGATTTTGAAGAAGGGTAACTTACTCATAAATGCCTTGTAGCATCATGTTTAAATAATGTGGTGCACAACACATCTATAAACAAGGCTATACTTGACATAGCTTGTAGACTATCTAGGATAGGACTGCTCTGATACCAAGTTTGTCATGTCCCTAACCTGGGGAGGCAAGGCCGACACTCGGTGTCACACTCTGCCCGAGCGTACCACTCTATCACTATGAACTCTGGAGGGGTATCCCTCAACTTAGGTCGACGAGGCCTACCGAAAAGCTGACAATACCAATCAAGACCGATAGGGCCATATTACGAATTATCTGAAAATAATATCTCTCATCTTAGGGGTAAACATACCCAAAATCTCAAATATATAACTGTGTAGGCTGTCTAGGCTGCCATGAACATCGATCGATATAGAAAATATACATGATTCGTCTACAAGACTCTAGAGATAACTGAACTGTATCATGGTCGCGACAGGGTCTCGACCTACCCATCAAACCTATATATATAAAATAGACTCCAAGGTCTAGGCCTGGTAACTCCAGGGAAGTGGAGCTTACTAATCAAGCTGATGTTTGGCAATATCTACTGGGAAGGTCTATCCATCTATCTATCAGGACCTACAGACATGAAATGCATCATCCCCGACAAAAAAGGTGTCAGTACAAAATAATGTACCGAGTATATAAGGCAATAAAGTAACTGAAAGTTGAAACTGAACTAATAATATCATAACTAAAAGTAACTGGGTGTCAAAGGTGATATGAAGATATGGTTAACTGCTAATACTAACACAACTCTCTCAATGTAGTAAGTAAATAGATGTATGACCCTTTAAGGCTCCGTACGTATAATTGCTCTACTATATAGGCTCGTTCATGGGCGCGCGACCATTGTAGGATTGGTATATAACTTACCATCTAACCTGAGGTTGCATAATAGGGGGCCTGGCCATCGATTATAACTCAATAGTTGTGAAAAATATTGCAACAATGTGTATATATAAACTCTCTGCTCTCTTGACTGAAAGAAGATAATACTTAGCTGAATATAAAGTCCCGATGAGGGAGAATGCTGTAACTTATGAGACTAGGATAATGTACATAAATTTTAGAATTCGAACTTCTCTTTATGTCTTGTTACCAAACGCATGTAGTTACGTGATCATGCCAAAATGAAGGAAAGGTTTAGCCGTAACATACTTCATCACAATCTTTTCAATAACCATGTTGAAATTGTCTCACTGCACTTTAATCTACAACAACGATAATAATGCTATCATTAAGCTACGAAAGATGCAACTATCATACAACGAATGACAAGCTTATTTTATATTAAAATAGGCAGCATATCCCCTATTTTCCTTGCTTTAACCAAGTCCATAAAAACAATAAGAATACATACAACCTTCTACTATAATTTCAGCACCACAACACACCAAACAACCCAACAACACAAATCAATCTACACAATAACAAGTGCTCAAACGTCACCAATGAAATTACTATTTAACACGACGAGCAACAAGCTCGGATTGAATCCCTTATGAATGCTTTAAACCAAAAGTTATTGATTCATTAACTTGAAAACATGTACAACAAGATATTAAGTACAATTGGAGGACTTCAAACCTCCTATTCATCTACTTATTTAGCCTCAAACAACCCAACTATCCAACAACAACAATATGAACAACTTAAAGGTATTGTGCGATCGCTTCTTCTCCTAATTATAACATCATCAACATACTCAATATATTAACAAGAATAAAACCAATAAAAACATTATAACCAAGCTATTCCCCTTGATTGTCATTCGTATGAAGTTATATATACAACTGCAAAATAGTCCAATAAGAGACAATAACTTCTTATACCACTTCAAGTGCTATCTTGTAATTCTTCATCCAAATAACTTAACCAACAAATGAATAAGCTTAATCACAAGTAATATGGTGTTATACTTACCTTAAATAGTCAGAACAAAAGCTTACCTTAGCTTAAAAGCACACTTAATGGCATCATAATACCATAAAGACTCTTTTCTTCACTTAGACTAACTTTTAATGTTAGATCTAGGTAAAACCACCCTGGATTCGACTTGGAGCCTTGGAGAACTGTTAGATAGGTGTTGAGAGAGCTTGGGAACTGTACCAAAATTGAGCCTTCCAACCTCTTTAAAATATTTAAGGGTTGTCCACCGGGTAAGTGGATCCCATTGGGAGCTGCTTGCACAATCTCGCGAAAGCACGAATATATCTCTACTTCGATGTAATATCGATGTACTATTTAATTTGTTAGAAACTGGATTCATAGATATTTTATTTGGTAGGTGGATCAACCCGTAATTCCAAATATATTGAGAGAAAATCTAAGCTACTGTTGTCCTAATTTTCAGCCCATTTACGAATGTAATTTGTGATGACCTTTGCCAACTTTTGTTCTACAACTCACTTGATATCAAAACATAACACACGACTATCATAAAACTAAAATAACTAATAACATAACCTCTTTATCATATTAAGTACCATCGATTCAATCGAAAAGTACATTTTATAACATTCCCAACTTGTCGATTTTCGAAGAAACTTATTATCTTCAATTCATTTTGCTTCTAAGCCTTCCAACCCTCTTGGTAACTACAATTCATGATCTTAAATATTTTTAACCTCTAAGATAACATGATTAACTTACTTTATGCACTTTCGAATATGATCTCATTTCTAAGCTTACATCAATTAACTTACGATGTACTCTTACAAACGAATACATTGGGTGTAACATTTGTGCCAGGACCTACGAGCGAAGGATAATCTCAGTAGACAGTTTCTTCGGGGCATAAACTTCCCAAAAGGTAAAGGAGCCATGCAGATCTTCCATATGTAGAGTGCACACATTTTTGCACTCAAATACATTACCTACAAAGAAAGTAAACATATTGATAATAGAACCTAAATTGAAACTGATGTAGTACTAATCCATGACATGGGCAAACATTTCTTGGTTTCAAAATCAATAAATTAATAGTAGCTCTAGCATTTGTATACCTGCAAAATAAAATTAAAAATAGAATTTTCAACGCACATTTGTTAGGTTTAGAATTTAATAACAATCAATAAGCATAAGAGCATTGACTAATGACATCTCACTTTGTGCAGAATCGCGACGACATTGATGAATGAAAGGAAATAAAATCCTATGAAGAAATCATAAGAAGACAATATTTATGTATTTCGAACTCTACATCAAACACAAAGAGAATAAATCAATCAAAGAACACTAGTCAGACTTTCTAAAGATTCTCAAGAATGCAAGAATGGAAAGAAGAGCCAATCAAAGATAGAGAGAAAATCAAAGGGAAATCTGCGGAAGCACTAATCAAGGATAATTGGAGGAACCAAATCATCAAACTAAGAATGAATCTGGAAACATTTCTCAAGCTAGATTCATGAGGCTACCCTTGGGTATCACTTTTATAAATTTATGCCTCACAAGGAAAGACCTCCAATTATTGCGGCTATGCGAACCCAGGAAAAAAACCCAGAAGACTCATCGAGCAATATAAAAGAAGAAGTAGAAGGGAAAAGAAGACTATGCAACTTTACAACTGTTTCTGCACCTTTCTAGTTCTTAGTACAAACACTATATTCTTGAGTCTACAAGTGTCGCAAAAGATAGGAAGAGTTAGAAAACAAAACAATAATTGTTTCAACACTGGAAAATACATTGTTGTTGTATATCGTTGGTGGTGAATGTACAAAAACCATCACTATTGTAAAATCTTACTGAAGATATGAAAGAACCCTTGTGATCCAAAGTAACTAGACGTAGGTACCACACCAGTATAAAAACTAATGTGCCTTCTTTACTTTTTGTTTGCACGATTTAATTCTATTGTGATTGTTTACCCTGCAAAAGTTTAGTTGACTAATTCCTCTCTTAGTCAACTAAGTTTTAAAACTGGCTACAATTCACCCCTCCCTCTTGTACTTTCAATTGGTATCAGAGTAAGGACGAATATTCCTTATAAGGAAGTGAGGAAAAGATCATGTCATCAAACACAGTCGTTGGAGCACTATTTCAAGAAAGAACTTCTTAGGTACAACTTCGTTACATCAATGACAAGCACCTCTCACACTCGAAAGTTTGTATGAAGACCTATCCTATACCATATTAATGTATGGCATGTGATAAAAAAGGAAAATCTTCCAGTTCCGTCGAAGAAGGATACAGATGGTGAAATCATAGTATCGTTTGATCATCTTGATTTAGATAAATACATTGAAGAACAAGCAGTTGTTATCCAAGTAAATGCCAAGGAAAAATATTTGTTGTACAATGCCATAAGCGGAGAAGAATATAAAAAGATATTTATCTTTGAAACTGTAAAGGAAATGTAGGATAAGTTATCTTTTGTTTGCACGATTTAATTCTGTTGCGATTGTTTACACTGTAAAGTTTAGTCGACTAATTCCTCTCTTAGTCAACTAAGTTTTAAAACCAGCTATAATCCACCCCTCCCTCTAGTACTTTCAATTTTGTATCAGAGTAAGGACGAATATTTCTTAACAGCAAGTGAGGAAAAGATCATGTCGTCAAACACAGTCGTTGGAGCACTATTTCAAGAAAGAACTTCTCAGGTACGACCTCGTTACATCAATCACCAACACTTCTTATACTGGAAAGTGCGTATGAAGACCTACACTATTCCATATTAAGGTATGACGTGTGATAAAAAAGGGAAATCTACTAGTTCCACCGAAGAAGGATACAAACGGTGAAATCATAGTATCATTTGATCATCTTGATTTAGATAAATTAACTGAAGAACAAGCAACTGTTATCCAAGTAAATGACAAGGCAAAATATTTTTTGTACAATGGCATAAGCGAAGAAGAATATAAAAAGATATTTCGCTTTGAAACTGTAAAGGAAATGTGGGATAAGTTAGCTTTTGTTTACGTGATTTAATTCTGTTGCGATTGGTTACTCTGTAAAGTTTAGTCGACTAATCCCTCTCTTTGTCAACTAAGTTTTAAAAACGGCTAAAATTCACCCCTCCCTCTTGTACTTTCAAATTGGTATCAGAGTAAGGACGAATATTGCTTAACAGCAAGTGAGGAAAAGATCATGTCATCAAACACATTTGTTGGAGCACTATTTCAAGAAAGAACTTCCCAGGTACGACCTCGTTACATCAATGAAGAGCACCTCACACATTGGAAAGTGCATTTGAAGACCTACACTATGCCATATTAAGGTATGGCTTGTGATAAAAAAGGAAAATCTTCCAGTTCCGCCGAAGAAGGATACAGACAGTGAAATCACAGTATCATTTGATCATCTTGATTTAGATAAGTATACTGAAGAACAAGCAGCTGTTATCCAAGTAAATTCCAAGGCAAAAAATTTGTTGTACAATGCCATAAGTGGAGAAGAATATAACAAGATATTTAGTTTTGAAACTGTAAAGGAAATATGGGATAAGTTAGAAGTCGTATATGAAGGAACTAACAAAGTGAGAAAGACAAGGGTTAATCTCCTAGTTTGAGATTATGAATTATTTCAAATGAATGTTTGAGAATATGTGGAAGAAATGTTCTCTAGGTTCAGAAAAATCCTTGGAGACTTGAAATCCTTTACTAGACCAATCAGAAGTGGAGAACAAGTCAAAAAGAATTATGAGAAGCCTTCGCACAATTTGGCAACCCAAAGTTATTGCTCTGGAATGTGAAGATCTTGACAAAATATCCTATAATGAACTCAGAGGTGATATAATTGCATTTGAGAAAACACATTTGGAAATGCAAATCCAGCAAGAAAAAAAAAAGATAACTATATTCAAAACAATTGTAGCTGAATCATAAAATGAAGAAGCTGAAGAAGGAGGAGAACAAGACGAGAATATGGCTATGCTCTCTAAAGTTGTAACAAGTATGATGAGGAAAAACAAAAATAACAGAAGGGTTAAATCAAATTTTAGAAAAGGGAAGTTAATAATGAGAATGAAAAAATGATGGAGGATGCCACGTGTGTGGAAAACATGCACACATTCAAGCTGAATGCCTTGAGTTGAAAAAGAAACTAAGAAGAAATTTCTAGAGTACGAAATCTTTTAGAGCCCGAAGTGATGAAGAAGAATCTGATCATGAGGAAATTGCCAACATGTGTTTCATGGCTATTAAAGAATATAGTGATGAAGACTCATGTAAGCTTGGTCTTATGGTAGACAAAGGAACAAGTGAGGTACCTCTTACTACATATCCTACCTGTAATGAACTTCAAGAATTTATTAATATTGCTCTTGCAGACATTGAGAATGTTCTAAATGAACATCAAAAAATCCAAAGAGAAAAGAAAGACTGGGCATTGAAATTAGAAATTGTGAAATAGAAAGAGATATGCTTCAAGATGAAGTTAATAAACTTCAACATCAACTGAATGGATTGCGAATATCCACAAGTCATAGCTCAGTCAAATAAAATCAATCAACTCCTCGTAATTTCACACCTAGAACCAAAAATTGCTTTGCGTGAACTCATTGTGGCAAAATGGTCAACCTCTAACCATTGTAGGTTTAGAAATAGAGGAGAAAAAGACTCTAAAAATTCAAATAACCCCTCTTGCTTTTATTGTGGAGAACCTGGCCATACATGTAGCTATTACAGGCTTAAGAACAATAGAAGATAGGTCTAGCGACCCAAATCCTTTAGTCACGCTGATATTCAGAGCACTAATGATTCAGGAACCAAACAGGCTGGGGTACCTAAAAACAAGTAATTTGTTTTTACACGAACACTGTAAGAAAAATAAAAAAGGAAAATTGTATCTTTATAGTGCGTGTTCTAGACACATGACAGGTGACAAACAAATATTCAAAATTGTCACCAAGCTAGATGGTGGTTCGGGCACTTTTTGAGACAAATCAAAAGGAAATGTAGTTGAAAGAGTCCCTCTCAGCTCATATACCTGGTAGATGAATTTGGCTACAACCTACTCAGTATCAGTAAACTATGTGACAATCACTATGAGGTTCGTTTTAAAAAATTGGTTGGTTTATTGAAGATGAATCAGGTAAAGTTATTCTTTCTGGAAATAGAGATAGGAAATGTCTACACTCTTAGTAGTATAGACAGTCATGGAAATCAGATTTGTCAAGCTTTTATGATTGATGATCCTTGGGTTTGGCATACAAAACTTATTCTTGCTAGCATGCATACTATTCATAAACTTTCCAAACATATTCTTATCATTGGTCTTCCAAAGCTAGATTTTTCAAAAGATCAAATCTGTGATGCATGTCAATTAGGAAAACAATCTAGGCCCTCTTTTACCTCTTCAACTTTTGCATATGGACCTTTTTGGTCCAACTAGAACTGCTAGCATAGGCGGTAGACAATATGCCTTTATTATAGTAGATGATTTTTCTCGATTAACCTTGGTTATTTTCCTAAGTCATAAATATGAATCATTAAGTTATTTTGAAGTCCTCTGCAAGAAGGTACAATGGAAAAAAGGTTACTACATATCTGCCTTAAGAAGTGACCATGGAGGAGAATTTAAAAGCAAAGCATTTGAAAATTTCTACAATGATCAAGGGATCTCTCACTATTTTTTATCTCCCATATCACCTCAACAAAATTCGGTGGTAGAACCTTGAAAGATATCGCAAGAATTAGGATTGTGGAAAACTCCCTTCCACACCACTTCTAGGAAGAAGCTGTAAGCACAACATGTCACATCATTAACAGATACTTAATTCGACCTGTCCTCAAAAAGACTCCATATGAACTATGGAAAGGTAAAAGACCCAACATCAGTTATTTCCATCCTTTTGGTTGCAAATGTTTCATCCACAACAATGGAAAATATAATCTAGGTAAGTTTAATCCAAAAAGCGATGAAGGTATTTTCCTTGGATACTTTCTCTCCAGTAGAGCATATAGAGTTTTAATTAACGTACTATTTCTATTGAAGAATCAATACATGTTGCTTTTGTGGACACTAACCCTCGCTTAAGGATTGAAAAACTTCTTGAAAATGAGGAAATTTTCATAGCTTCAAAGTCTGTCAATACATGTGAAAACACACTTTATGAGGTAACTGATTAGCAAGATCAGTCGACTGACAGTCGTGTAGATAACCAGGAGCTTCCTACCGTTGACCAGTCGACTTGTATTGAAAAGGAGACATTATCCATTGTTCCAAATGAATGAAAAAGTGAGTCTGGATATCCACATAATTACATCATTAGAAATCCTCAGGGAGGCATGAAAACAAGAAAATTGCTAAAGCAGGCATCAAATGTTGCCCTTATATCTCAATATGAAATAAAAAAGGTGGACGAGGCTATTGGGAACAAAAGCTGGATAACTACAATGAAGGAAGAACTTGATCAATTTGAGTATAATAATTTATGGGAACTCATTCCTAAACCTCTAAATGCATCTATTATTATAACAAAATGGGTGTACATAAATAAACTGAATAAGTATGGACAAGTGGTACAAAATAAAGCTAGACTGGTTGCTCAAGGCTATTCACAACAAGAAGGAATTAATTACGAGGAATCTCTTGCTCATGGTGCTAGGTTTGAATCTATTCGTATCTTATTGGCCTATGTTGCTCACAAATGGTTCAGACTATTTCAGATGGATGTCAAAAGTGTTTTCTTAAATGATTTCATCTCTGATGAAGTGTTCATTAAGCAACCTCCAATATTTGTAAATGAATTCGTTCCAAATTATGTCTACAAAGTATCTAAAGCCCTGTATGGTTTAAAGAAAGCTCCTAGAGCTTGGTATGAAATGTTAAGTTCATTTCTAGTCAAATATGGGTTTGACAGAGGTAATATTGATACTACTCTATTTATCAAATGATCAACTGAAGGTAATTTAATTGTGCAAATCTATGTAGATGATATTATTTTTGGCAATACTAAGCTTATGTTATGCAAGGACTTTTCAAACATCATGAAAGGTGAATTCGAAATAAGTATGATGGGAGAATAACCTTCTTCCTTGGGCTACAAATCAAGCAAGTACAAAAAGAGACTTTCATTAGTCAAACAAAATACACAAAATAGCTCATCAAAATGTTTGGCATGTCTACTACTAAGGTCATAGGGACTCCTATGAGTCCATTAACCACCCTGGATAAAGATAAAGATGGTAAGAGTGTTGATGAAATAATATATCGAGGTATGATTGGATCTCTACTCTATCTTATGACTAGTCGACCTGATATTATATTTAGTGTTTGCAAATGTGCAAGATATTAGTCAGCTCCCATAGAATCTCACTTGACTACAGTTAAACGTATCATCAAATATTTGATAAGGATAGTCGACTATGGATTATGGTACAAAAGCTTAAATGTCTTTAATCTCAAAGGTTTCTCAGATGAAGACTTTGTAGGTGATAAAATTGACAGGAAAAGCATAAGTGCAATGTGCCTATCACTTGAAAAAGCTCTTATATCATAGCATAACAAGAAACAAAGCCGTGTTCCCTTATCTACTACTGAAGTAGAATATTTGGCTGTAGACGACTACTGGACGCAAGTTGAATGTATTATGCATCAACTTCTAGACTATGATTTACATCCTAATTGTGTTCCTATTATGTGTGATAATACTAGTGCTATTTGCCTTTCAAAAAATTTTGTGCATCATTCTAGGGTTAAGCATATTGATATTAATCATCATTTTATCTGTGATCATGTTGCTAAATGTGATATTGTGTTAGAATTTATTAGTGCTAAAAATTAGTTAGCAGATATTTTTAAAAAATTATTGCTTGAAGAAAGATTCTAATTCCTTCGTGACAAGATTGGTATTTGTTTGATTCTCGTTTAAATGTTCTAAATTTGTCTATTTTAGAAAATTTTCCATGATTGATCTTCATGATTTACGCCCTAAATATCTCTAAGTATTTGATTACCATGTACATACATTTATGACCTAACTGACGGCAGGATTGAATGAGGCAACCTTTTAGTTTCCATTAACATGTCTCTCTAGAATCGAGACATCCATTCACCCACTTTTAACCTCTCATCTCTTGGTCATATCTCCAACAATCTCAAAGAAAGTCATTCTCTCTCTGCTCTCTCTTACTCATGGGCAAAACCAAACCCTCTCCATTCTCCTCCTTGCCTAGAAGAAGCCATCACTTCAAGAAAAACCATCAAACTGATTATGTTGTGGATGTAGAGTCTTCAGAAAGTACAAATCATCAATTTTTCGAGGATGAATCTAGTGACTCTCAAGAAGAGATTCTCATCGATCATAAGAGGGCTAGAAAATGTCCAATGGAGTTCATCCCCAAACAATCATCTCAAAGGAGAGGGAAAACGGAAAGAATAGAGTTTGGGCATGAAGACAAGATGAATTTCTATGGTTCCGAAGAGAAGGCAAGGTTTGTCGCTTTCAAAAGGAAGTCGATTGCTTATGGTCAAATTGTAAGTTTGAAATCTATGAAAATCTTTCGCTGTGATTGTGAGCACATGATTTTTGCCCGATGACAACTACTCCGTGATAGTGATGTTATCTATATATTCGAAAATCAAGAACTTATCTCTATTTGCTACTGTTGGTGACTCTATCTATGAAGAGCCTATGCATATGTTTTATGGAAATTTGTTTCTAAATGATAAAGATGATTTAGAATCCATGGTTTTTGGAAATCACATTATTCTTGATGCTTATCATTTTGAGAAAATTCTTGCAAGTTGGGTATAGTTTCTTTGTGCTACATTTTGACTGACAATTTTTAAGTGTCATTTGAGAAAGCAAAAAAAAGTGTTGCAAAATTTAAAATTTGAGCATCATCTACTAGCCCACATTATTGCTACCACTCTGCTACCCCGTACTAGTTAACTTAGTACCCTGTCTATTTGAGATGTGTTTGACCTGTACTGTCTTGTAAACGGGAAGACTATTAATTGGTTTACATGGGTGCATCAGTACATTCTTGTAAGCATCAGGGATCTCTCATCTTCTGCAAATAGTTTGACTTATGGTATATTAGTCTCTCACGTCTTGCAAGTTATAAAAGTAGATTTGTCTCCCTATGACCCTAAAATCATATCCAACATATATGATAAGACTGCCTTTGCTATGATGGGGTACACCTTGGTTGAAGGAACCTAGCTCAAGAAAGACAAAGCACCAGAATCCACTCCTCAACATGGAACTTGAGGGATTAAATGTGAAGTTAACAAATCCTCTTCCTCAGATTAGTTGCTACTAATGCAGCAAAATATTGCAGGTATCAAGGAATTCCTAACCTCTATACAGGAACAGGTGGACAAGATTAGGGAAGTAACTAAGTAAACTGGAGCAGATGTGGCTAGGTGAAGGATCAGTCTCCAAGCCACAAAGAGGCAAGGAATCATGGTTATGCAGGATGTCACTAAGAAGCTGACCAAAGTCACCAAGTAGATTGATGCCTCCTATGATAGTTTCTGCACCAAAGTGCTCAACACCTTGAAGTATTTCTTGGAAGGAATTAAGTGTCTGGGTTGTTTAAACAATTTTTTTTTTGGGTGTTAAAAATTTTCTTTTGGATGTGTCTGGATGGTTATGTAGTCGACTATGCCTGGTATAACTACTAGTTGTATATATTTTTTGCCTGCTTAACTAGTATTATTATTAGCTAATATTCTCTTCTTGTTCTTTTCTATTGATATCAAAGGGGAGAAGAAAATTTTTACAAAGACAGGGGAAGCATGCAAACAAACAAGAAGCACAAAGCCAGGGGAGCAAAAGTACACTCGTAAAGGGAAGTACGCCCTAAATTAGTCGAACTCTTTTTGGATTATTGTCATTATAATAAAGGGGAAGAATGTTACGCTTAGCATTTTAATAATGATCAATAATCAAAAGAGTCTTGACTAATGACATCTCACTTTGTGGAGATTTGCAACGACATTGATGAACGAGAAGGAAAATCCTATGAGGAAATCAGAGGAAGCCAACAACTATGTATTCCAAACTATGCATCACACGGAACAAGGAAGGCAAGTAAATCAATCAGACTTGCTAAAGATTCTCAAGCACGCAAGAAAGGAAAGAAGAGCCAATCAAGGATAGAGAGCGAATCTGAGGGCAATATGCGGAAGCTCTAATCAAGGACATTAGGAGGAACCGAATCTTCAAACCAAGAATGAAGTTGGCCACATTTCTTAAGCTAGATTCATGAGGCAACCTTTGGGTCTCACTCTGAGACATCTATACCTCACAAGGAAAGACCTCCAGTTATTGCTGCTATGTGATCCAAGAAAAAAGAAATTAGAAGACTCATCGAGTAATATAAAAGAAGTAGAAGGAGGCAAACAAGACTACGCAACATTACAACTTTTTATACACCTTTATAGTTATTAGTACAAACATTGTATGCTTGAGTCTACAAGTGTCACAAAAGATAGGAAGAGTTAGAAAGTGAAACAAGAGTTGTGCCAACACTAGAAAGAAACATTGTTGTTGTATATCTTTCACGACCCTAAACCAGAACCCGGTCGTGATGGTGCCTCTCGTTAAGACAAGGCCAGCCAATGAAACCCAATTCACTTTTTAAATAGTTAAACAACATAAAAGCAATCTAAAACATAATTTAGCAATACTAAGTAGCGGTTAATATCAATAAAGTGCGGAAGTATAACCCAACATAGCCCTAATCGGGGTGTCACAAGTCACGAGCATCTAACAACACTAAGTCCTCAAATGTAACTACAGAGTTAAAATACTAAACTAAGGACATAAAGGAAAGAGATAGGCAGAAGCTCTTGGCTGTGAACGCCAACAGCTACCTAAAGACTCCTCGAAGATCCGCATGAAGCTGGAATGAATCATCACTCGGAAATGGGACCAGCTACGCCTGAATCTGCACATAGGGTGCACGGAGTAAAGTGAGTACTCCAACTCAATGAGTAACAAATGTAAATAACGACTTAAAGTAATGTCGCGCCCCCCTTTTCCCTCATATGCAATCGAGAGATCGGGTTTATGACATTTTGGGCATAGGACAACTCATTCCTTTTGGGAACTGGGTTTTGCATTTGAAGAGTCTCCACCTAATGATTTAAGGTGCATTAGGACACCTATAAGGGTTCACTTCTAGGTTTGTGTGATAAGCAAATATAGGGTTAGGGCTTAAAATTATCCTAAGGGGAAGGTGTTAGGCACCCCTCAGGATCCACTAGTGTAGTTCCCGACCAGATAGTTTTGCGAATTTGTGCAATTTAGCAAATAGACAAGTATAGGCTCAAATAGTAGGGGATTTAAATTTAAACACATAAGAGTTCGAAATAACAATTAAAAAAAGGGTTTTGAAACGAAATTTGCAAATAAAAGGGAAAGGGGGTCCTAGGTTTATATTTATTATAGATCACATCAATGCGATACCCGGTATGACACTCCTCAAAAGAGGGGATACACTTGGTATTAGCGCACCGGTCATCATATCCATATCTACCCTTTCCACCTCGTCACGATATTAAAGCGCGGATTAGTCTATCTTTATTATGTGCTATTACCCGTCCCATTCCTATCAGTCCCAAAGGAACTTAGGACTACTATTCCTAAAGTGGGGGAATTTAGGCTAACTTGGATTTCAGAAGGTAAAAATCTAAGGTGACATACAAAACACATAATACTGCACGTTAGGGGAAGCATGTAAACAAATAAAAGGCTCATGTATACCTCCTCAAACAAACACATAAATAGCATGGCTTGAACATACATTTAGGGTCTGAAATTTAAAATACTAAGGCAAAAGTGGAGTTCCAATTGTTGAGGCAGACCAATTTATTACGTAACTCAGATAAGAAGTCCGAATCAGGCCTGCCTGTTGGTTGTAGCAATTACTACTTAACAGAGCTGGATTTCATTTTTTTTATTATCACCTAAAGCTTGCCTAAGTGTTTGGGGCAAGATCCTATGAACATGGTATCTACTATTGATTCAGCATGTGGCAAAGTTATAACAGTTTTAAAAGAACGATCTGGAAATCTTATAGGCATGCTCTCTAAACTGCGTTAAATAAAGGAGTATGGTCGTTAAAAACTGGTTCAGAGTCGAACTGATTTTAAATAGTTTCAGATCCAATAGACAGGATATCTAGTATTGCTCCTTTTATTCCTATAGACATGATTTCTAAAAAAGAGTAATGGTTCTTAACCTTATGGACATGATATCTGATTTTAACCATTTTGATCCTAAGGACATGGTGTCTAAATGTGACAATAACATGCAAAATTTAAGCAAGTCCTGTAGGCAGGTTCCCTAGATATAGAACATGCAGAATTTTAGTGAAAACATGTCTTATAGACATGGTATCTAAATGCAGAATTAAACATGCATAATTTAAACAAACGAATCTTATAGGCATGATACCTAAATGCAGGGTTAAACATGTAGAATTTAAAACAACAGATCTTATAGGCATGATTTCTACCCTTAAGCATGCATAATTACCCAGCCCTTTTCACTAGCCAACTCCAATGTTTATTACAAATTATTACAAACTGAATAATGAATTACATCAAGGAATTATAAAAGAAAAGTTACAACCAGAGGAAGCCTAATTCTTGACTTTCTCTCTGAGTTATGGAATAAACCACCTCAAATGCCATTGTTTCAAAGACTTTCTCAAATTTGAGTATGGCAAGGTTGCCTAAAGGTCTCAAGGGAACCCCATGCAGTGTTAATACCCAAGTTGCATAATCAGATAGATGAGTGCAGTGTGGAACGGCCATCCCCTATGTGTCCAAGTTCAGAGGGAGCTCATGGGTCCCAAGGAAAGGCTCACATAAGAGCGGCAGAACTTAAGTCTAAGAATATGGTGGAAGTACAGTAGTAGATATTTAAAACCGAGTGGATAATGTAGAGGGGAGAGGGGTAGTTTGGAAAGCAGTAGTAGTAAAAGCTAAAATTATATAGCATAAGTAATAACACAAAGGGGCAGGGGTTTGGGAATACATTGTAGGTGGCTTATGACCCTAAGAGGGGTCAAAAATCTAGACATGCCCAGCAATAAGTGATGTTGGTATGCCCATAAACCATCTAGAGGATACACACATAAAGAGGATATGAAGTATGTGATCAGGGAGGGTCAGGTTTGGGTCATACACAACAATGTCTAATATTGACATGCCCTCAAACCAACCAAGGAATACAAACACATAGGGGATATGGGGGTTGTGGTTCATAAGTGACTGATAGAGTTCATACATAGGGGAAACATGAATTCAGAAAAGGAAGGGGCAGATGACAACATGCTTAACAATGCAACTTGATTAAAACACAAACAGGACTAGGCAAGAGTGAGGGAAATAGCAAAGAAAACATGTTGTTGATGGTGCTGGAAAGTTAATAAGAACATACCAGTAAAGAAGCAAATGTAGAAAGAAAAGTGAGCAAGTTCCCATAGCCTAGCCTTGGCTTCCAGCCAGCTAGACAAGGCAGCAACGCAAGCAGTAACAGAGAAAAAGAGAGAGAGAAAGAGAGTTTGAGTGAAATGTGTGTTCTCAACTTAAGTAGTTCGTGTCTGTTTGAAAGAAGAGAAAGTGCAGGGTATTTATAGCTTCTGAAAACGAGTGAGAAGTAAGGTAACAAGTAAAGTTTTAATACAATATAGAAACAATCAACAGTCAGAATCAATTACACAGGTGACTCCCTTTAATAAGGAGTCACTGTTTAACGGGTAATAACAGATTCAAAATAAGGAAAGAAGATCAATTTAGAGACAAACTAATTATTGCCATAAAATGAGTAGTAAAAGCATTGAGTAAGTAATCAAGTCTAAGTACAGAAATATGCTTATTTTGGAAAAAGATTCAGTAAGGCAAAATAAGGAAATGAATCAATTAACTTTAACAGGCGAGTGAAATTAGTGTTCATAAAAGAAAGTTTTTGAAATGAGTCACATGATTGAGATCAATCAAAGAAGAAACATGTTTCTGCACTTCAGTATATAAACAGAGTGAACATAGACATCAGACATGCGAGGCCAAGCACATTGGCAAAAGAAACAGTATACAACAATAGCAAAAATAGGCTTAAGATTCAGTAGATAGTCATGGCTTACACATATAGCCAAAGTGAAGAAGAGAGTCAAATAAGTAGAGGTCTTACAGTAACAGGTGAGAAAACCTTTTGAAAAGTCAGGGTTTCAAGTCGAGTTCAAAAGATAGTAAAACTCAGAGTAAGATAAGTCACATAGAGAAAAGAAAGTCTAAAACAAAAGCTTTCAGTCGAGTCAAGTACTCAAACAAACAATTTCAGACCCAAAGACCTAGGGCTATTCAACAACAATCGAGTTTTAAAATGGTAATACAAATAAATCAAACAAGAACGAGGAACTTAATTAGACAAGCATACATTTAAACAAGCAGCTTCAGGATTGAAATGAGACCCAAAAGAAATTAGGGTTTTCAATATGTTGACTCAAGTAGAAGGAAAGTATAACAAACAGTTCGAGTCATAAAACAACATCGAGAATCAGAGAAAAGATTTTGAAATAACCTAAAGTAAAACCCTAATCAGAACAATGAAGAGTCGTTTTGAAAACAACGTTGAAGAACTTTCGAGAAAAAGTGCTTAAAAGTTCATGGTTAGCACAGATCTAAGGTAGATCTAAAAGAAATCGAAAGATCTTAGAGATTAGGGTTTCATAAAACCCAAAAGAAAATGAGAAAGATCTCGAAAGTTAACGATCTAACCAGAAAATGCCAAGGACCCGCCTTGAAAGGTCATGAATGGCCAGGAAAGGTCTTGGATGGTCGGAGAAAGGTCAGGGATGACTAGAGAAGGGTCATTGAGCAAAGACTGGACCAAATCCCTTCAAAGTCTGGTCATGAGACCATAAAACCAAACACATAGAAGCCTTGGAAGGCTGGTATAGGTCTCTGATGACCTCGGAAGGCCATAGATTAGGGTGGATTAGGGTGGCGGCGGCTAGGGTTTGAGGGTGTTGTAGAGAGGATTTGGGAGAGGAGGGATTCAGAGGTGGCGTACAGTAACAAATGAAAGGGTTTGGGGGGGTAGTTCGAAATTAATTAAGGCAAGGGTGATTATTGGCCGTTGATCTGAATGATCAACGGCCTGGATTAAAACGGGTAAGTTGGTGGTTTAATGAAACTGGGTTTGGGTCGGCTTAAATTGAAATTGGGTCGGGGTTCAATTGAGGTAGAATTAGGCTACAATTGAAATGAAATCTGGCTAGATTTTAAATAGCCATTTTTCCCATTTATATTATAATAAATAGTAAATTAAATTCTGGAAATAAACTTAAAGTACTAAAATAATTTGTAACATATAATTATCAATTTAAAAATATTGGACTTAATTATTATAAATAAAAACTCAATTAAATCTTAAAAGGGGCTACTATTGTAATTATATGCAATTTTGCTTTAAAAATACTAAATAAATTTGTAAAAATATGCAAAAAATATCTTAGCTATATTTTAGTATAAATATGAGAATCTAATAAATGAATCACCAAAATGATAATTTTGGGAATTATTAATGCTTTTTATGAATAAAATAGGGGAATAAATTGGTTGAAAAAATCTTTAAAAATTAAGGAAAAATAATAAAACATTTGGACATACTTATATATGCATACATATTCTATTTTGAAAGTATTTTGCATATTAAAATATATAGGAAAAAATTGGGTATCAACAAGTAAGAAAACACGTAAAGCACAAGACATTCTATAATGAAGCAGTAAAATCATTTAAAAAACAGTATACCAGTGAAAAGTTAAGTAACAATCATTTTTCAACAAGTAAACAGGTAATTGACAAGCAATTAAGGTAAAGTAAATAAATAGACATTCGCCCCTCTGGCACAATATCAACAAATCCGCCCTCCGGGCAACATCTCAGAACAATACCAGCCCCTCGGGCTCAATCTAACATCACAATGGGTGTCGCGCTCACTGAGGGTGTACAGACTCCTGGAGGGGCTCCTTACGGTCCAAGCACAATAACAAGTCATCTCGTGGCATCAAAACCAGGCCCTCAGTCTCATATCAATCAAGCCACCTCGTGGCGTACATTTCTCAGTCCCTCGGCATCAAATCAGTATCAGTGTTCCCTCATAACATAGGCCATTGGCCTTACTCAGTCAAAAATCCTCAGAAGACCTTTGGGTAATAGGAAAATAGTGTTTCTTAGCCCAAACATCATTTAAAATAGCATTTAAATCTTAAAATAGAGTAAACATGGCTGAGTATGAAAACAGTGGAAAATTACATGACTGAGTTCAAGTAATGAATCAAAATAGTAAGGAAATCGAGTTTTAAGTCCATGATGTTCTAGGTGGAATTCACATAATAATCGAGTTTTAAGTCCGAGAATCTTACCTCTCAATGATTCCCCTTGAATCCCTCTTAAATCTCCTTCAAAAATCTTCCAAAATGACCAACTATGGAGGAAATTAGCCCCAAAATCGCGGACAAGACGAGCTTAAAAACATTCTACCCTGGCATTTATTCCTTTTTCGCGAACGCGGTCAAAACCTCGCGTTCGCGAAGCACAAAAATTCCATTGACCAGAACTCTCCTTCGCGAACATGACCCTACTATAGCGAACGCGATGCTGCAGCCTCTCGCGAACGCGATGCATACTAACCCGGCCCTTCGCGAACGCGAAGGCCAATTCAGACGTCTCCATTCCTGACCCTTCGTGAACGCCAAGACCAAAATACTTGCAACTGCTAGAACTCAAAATCTGCAACATTCTTAACTTCAAAATGATCCGTTCAACCTCTCGAAACTCACCCGAGGCCCATGGGACCTCAACCAATGGCACCAACATAACCTAAAACCTTATTCAAACTTGTACCAACCTTCAAAACACCTCAAACAACATCAAATCAACCAAAACACATCGGATTCAAGCCAAACATTCTAAAATCTTTCTGATTCCGCTTTTGATCAAAAACCCAACCAAACCACGTCCAAATGACCTGAAATTTTTGCACGCACATCCAAAATGACACAACGGAACTACTACAACTCTTGACATTCCATTCCGACCCCTATATCAAAATCTCGCCTACCAACCGAAAATCGCCAAAATATCAACTTCGCCAATTCAAGCCTAAATCTACTCCGAACCTCCAAAACCCATTACGATCGCACTCCTAAGTCCCAAATCATCTACTGAAGCTAACGTAACCACCGGAACTCGCATATAATCCCTCTAACACATACGTCAACATCCGGTTGACTTTTCCAACTTAAACTTCCTTAAAAGAGACTAAGTGTCTCAAACCTTACCAAATTCCTTCCATATTCGATCCGACCAATTCGATATGACATAGCACGGATCAATGCATAAAGCGGCAGAAATGGGGAAAACGAAGCGGTAACTCATCAGACGACTGGCCGGGTCGTCACATCCTCCCCAACTTAAACAAACGTTCATCCACGAACGAATTAAGAAACATACCTGAAGCCTTAAACATGTGAGGATAATTACTCCGCATCTCCCGCTCGGTCTCCCAAGTAGCCTCCTCCACGGGCTGACCTCTCCACTGCACTTTCACCGAAGCTATATCCTTTGACCTCAACTTTCGAACCTGATAACCCAAATAGCTACTAGTTCCACATCATAAGTCAAATCATCATCCAGTTGAACCGTGCTGAATTCCAAAACATGAGACGAATTCCCAATATACTTCTGGAGCATAGAAACAAGAAATACCGGATGCACACTCGACAAGCTGGGTGGCAAAGCAAGCTCATAAGGCACCTCCCCAATCCTCCGGAGCACCTCAAAAAGTCCAATGAACAGCGGACTCAACTTTCCTTTCTTCCCAAATCTCATAACACCCTTCATGGTCGAAACCTTCAACGGAACCTTCTCGTCAACCGTGTAGGACACATCTCGAACCTTCCTGTTAGCATAACTCTTTTGCCACGACTGCGCAGTACAAATACTCTCCTGAATCACCTTCACTTTCTCCGAAGCATCCTGCACTAAATTAGTCGCCAATAGCCTATCCTCACCGGGCTCGAATTAACCAATTGGAGATCTACACTGCCTCCCATACAAATCCTCATATGGAGCCATCTGAATACTCAACTGGTTGCTATTGTTATAAGCAAACTCTGCGAGTGGTAGAAACTGATCCCATGACCCTCCGAAATCAATGACACAAGCACGCAACATGTCCTCCAATATCTGAATAGTGTGTTCGGGTTGTCCGTCCGTCTGAGGGTGAAAAGCTGTGCTCAACTCATGCTGAGTACCCAATTCTCACTGCACAGACCTCAAATACTGCGACGTAAACTGAGTGTCCCTATCTGAAATGATGGAAACTGGGACACCATGTAATTGAACAATCTCTCGGATATAGATATCTGTCAACCACTCTGCAGAATGGATAGAACACATAGGAATGAAGTTCATGGATTTGGTCAGCCGATCCACAATCACCCAAACAACATCAAACTTCCTTAAAGTCCATGGAAATCCAACTACAAAGTCCATAGTGATCCTCTCCCACTTCCACTCTGGAATATCTATCCGCTGAAGCAAGCCACCCGATATCTGATGCTCATATTTCACCTGCTGACAATTGAGACACCGAGCTACAAATCCCACAATTTCTTTATTCATTCTTCTCCACCAATAGTGATGTTTCAAATCCTGATACATCTTCGCAACACCTGAATGAATGGAATACCGCGAGCTATGGGCCTCCTCAAAAATCAACACTCGAAGCCCAAGCACATTGGGCATACAAATATGGCCCTACATCCTTAACACCCCATCATCACCAATGGTCACATCTCTAGCATCATCATGCTGAACTCTGTCCTTAAGGAAAAGCAAGTGCAGATCATCATCCTGGCGCTCTCTAATGCGATCATATAAGGAAGTTCGAGAAACCACACAAGCCAATACCCGACTGGGCTCCGAAATATCTAACCTCACGAACCGATTGGCCAAGGCCTGAACATCAACTGCAAGAGGTCTCTCCCCAACAGAAATACATGCCAAACTCCCCATACTCACCGCCTTTCGGCTCAAAGCATCGACCACCATATTAGCCTTTCCCGGATGGTACAATATAGTGATATCATAATCCTTAAGCAACTCCAACCATCTCCGCTACCTCAAATTAAGATCCTTTTGCTTGAACAAATGCTGAAGACTACGATGATCAGTGAACACCTCACAAGATACGCCATGACTGTAATGCCTCCAAATCTTCAATGCGTGAACTATGGCAGCCAACTCCAAATCATGAACGGGGTAGTTCTTCTCATGGGGCTTCAACTGACAAGAAGCATTAGCAATCACTCTACCCTCCTGCATCAATACACAACCAATGCCAACTATCGAAGCATCACAATACACGGTATATGAACCTGAAGCTAATGGCAAAACTAACACTAGAGTTGTGGTCAAAGCAATCTTGAGCTTCTAAAAGCTCTCCTCACACTTGTCCGACCATACAAATGAAGCACCCTTATAAGTCAACTTGGTCAAGAGCGATGCGATAGATGAGAATCCTTGAACAAACCAACTATAATAGCCTGCCAAACCAAGAAAGCTGCGAATCTCTGTGGCTGAGGATGGTCTAGGCCAACTCTGAACCCCCTATATCTTCATCGGATCAACCTGTATACCTTCGCTGGACACCACTTGCCCCAAGAAAGCCACTAAACTGAGCCAAAACTCACACTTGGAGAATTTCGCATAAAGCTTCTCCTCCCTCAATCTCTGCAACACAACTCTCAAATGCTCCGCATGTTCCTCCTGACTACGCGAATATACCAGAATATCATAATGAAGACTATGACAAATGAGTCGAGATAAAGCCGGAACACGCTGTTCCTCAAATGCATGAACGTTGTTGGGCCATTGGTCAACCCAAAAGATATCACCAAGAACTCATAATGATCATATCGGATCCTGAAAGCTGTCTTATGAATATCTGAATCCCTGATCTTCAATTGGTGATAGCCTGAACGAAGATCAATCTTGGAGAACACCATCGCTCCCTGAAGCTGGTCAAATAAATCATCAATGCGAGGCAAGGGATACTTGTTCTTAATTGTTACCTTGTTCAATTACCTATAATCAATGCACATTCTCATTGTGCCATCCATCTTCTTCACAAATAGAACTGGCGCACCCCAAGGTGACACACTAGGCCGAATGAACCCTTTATCAAGGAGTTCCTAAAGCTGTTCTTTTAATTCCTTCAACTATGCTTGTGTCATACGATACGGCGGAATAGAAGTGGGTTGAGTGCTCGACACCGAGTCAATACCAAAATCAATATCCCTGTCCGGTGGCATGCCCGGCAGGTTTGCAGGAAACACATCGTGAAAATCCCTCACAACTGGAATAGAATCAATACTAGGAGTCTCAGCTCTTACATCCCTCACAAAGGATAGATACGAAAGACAACCCTTCCCAACCATACACTAGGCTTTCAAGAATGAGATCACTCTAATGGGAATATAATCAGTGACACCTCGCTACTCATTCTGTGACACACCCGGTATAGCCAATGTGATTGTCTTAGCATGACAGTCCAGAATAGCACGACACAGAGATATCCAATCCATGCCCAAAATGACATAGAAATCCACTATACACAATAATAAAAGTTCCACACGGGTCTCCAAGCCCCCAATAGTCACCACACACGACCGGTACACACGATGTACAATAACAATATCGCCCACCGGGGTAGATACATGAACAGGTGAAGCAAGAAACTCACGGGGTGTACAAAAATAATGAGCAAAGTATGATGACACATAAGAAAAGGTGGAACCGGGATCAAATAATACAGAGGCATCTATGTGGCAGAATGAAACAATACCTGTAATGATAGCATCTGAAGAAATAGCATCGGGTCTGCCCGGGAGTGCATAGAAACGGGCCTGACCGCCACTTGAGTGACCTCTCCCTCTGGGGCAACCCCTAGCTGGATGACCTCCACCCATAGCAGGTTGAGGGGTGGTGGTGAAGAAAATGGCGCTGAAGCCGATGACTAACCTCTTTGCTGAGATGAACTAGCAAAATGATGAGGACACTACCTCTACATGTGACCCATTTTACCACACTCAAAACAACTTCCAGGTTCCGGAGAAGGGGACTGAAGGGAACCCCTCACACTGGAGTGACTAGCAGATGCACTCAGCATAGAAGACCCCTGAACTGATAGAGCACGAGTCGAACTCTGAGCTGGAAGGGCACTAAGTGATGACTGGCACTGATGAGAACTATGGGAACCATAACCAAACGATGCCCCACGATAACCTAGGTCAGCTGGCTGAGCATGACTGAATGGACGGCCTCTGCCGTACTGAAACTGACCTCTCGAAGGAGCACCACTATAACTGCCAGATCCTTGAGTCCTTTTGGCTTCCCTCTCCTCTCGCTCTTGCGACGAACAGACTCAATCTCATTGGCAATATCCACAACCTCGTCGAAAGTAGCACCAGTCACCCTCTCCCTGGTCATGAGAATACGGAGCTGAAAAGTAAGACCATCAATAAACCTCCTAATCCTAGCTCTATCTATCAGGACCAACCAGATGGAATGACGAGCCAACTCAGAGAACATCAACTCATATTGTGACATGGTCATATCCCCTAACGCAACCACTCAAGCTTCCTACACAGCTCCTCTCTGCGAGACTGCGGCACATACTTCTCCAGAAAGAGAACGGAGAACTGTTGACAGGTAAGAGGTGCTGCACCAACAGGCCTACGCCTCTAAAAATCCTCCCACCAACTGAAAGCAACTCCTGAAAACTAATAGGTGGTAAAAGCAACCTCGCTGGTCTCCAGAATACCTGTTGTATGAAGCATCCTCTAACACTTATCCAAGAAACCCTGGGCATCCTCGTCCTCTACACCACTGAATGACGGAGGCTGCAATCTACCAAACCTCTCCAACCTACCTTGCTCATCCTCCAGCATGACAGGAACTACATAGTCCTAAACAGATACAACCGACTGGGATGGATGTGCGAGAGGTGGGAGTCTGATTGCCTCCCCTAGCCTAAGAAGTAGTTGCGACTGTAGTGGTTGAAACCGCCTAAGCTAGGCAATTGTAAACTGATAAGATATGAGCCAAGGCCTCCTGAAGACCCGGAATCACAATGGGCAAAGCTGGTGCCTGAGCTGGTGCTGTAGAAGCGTCTATAACTAGGACCTAATCCTGAATTGGGGCAACTGGTGTATCTGCAGGTACTGCTCTAGCTGCTTTTCCCTTACCATGCCCACGGCCGCATCCTCAGCCTCTAGTGGCCACAGCCGGTGGTACTGGTGGTCATCCATCCTGACTGGTAGCGCATGTCCTCACCATCTGTGAGAGAATATAATAACAGAGGTTTAGTACTCGGACCAACAGATTCGCACGACAAGAATTCAAGGATGTGAAGTTTTTCCTAAAGGTTCTACAGCCTTTCGAGGATAAATACAGACGTCTCTGTACCGATCTGCGAGACTCTACTAAACCTGCTCATGACTCATGAGACCTATGTAACCTAGGCTATGTTACCAACTTGTCACCACCCTAAACCTGAACCTGATCGTGATGGCGCCTCTTGTGAAGACAAGGCCAGCCAATGAAACCCAATTCACTTTTTAAACATTTAAAAAACATAAAAGCAGTCTAAAACATGATTTAGCAATACTAAGTAGCGGTTAATATCAATAAAGTGCGGAAGTACAATCCAACACAGCCCTAACCGGGGTGTCACAAGTCACAAGCATCTAACAACAGTAAGTCCTCAAATGTAACTAAAAAGTTAAAATACTAAACTAAGGGCATAAATGAAAGAGATTGGGAGGAGCTCCGGGCTGCGAACGCCAACAACTACCTAAAGACTTCTCGAAGATCCGCCTGAAGCTGGAATGAATCAGTACTCGAAAGCGGGACCAGCTATGCCTGAATCTGCACACCGGGTGCAGGGAGTAAAGTGAGTACTCCAACTCAGTGAGTAACAAATGTAAATAACGACTGATTGTAATAAAACACGTAAGGCACAAGGCATTCTATAATGAAGCAGTAAAATCATTTAAAAACAATAAACCAGTGAAAAGTTAAGTAACAATCCTTTTTCAACAAGTAAATATGTAATTGAAAGGCAGTTAAGATAATGTAAACAAATAGAAGTTTGCCCCTCGGGAACAATATCAACAAATCCGCCCCTCAGTAACATCTCAGAACAATACTAGCCCCTCGGGCTCAATCTCACATCACAATGGGTACCCGCGCTCACTTGGTGTGTGCAGACTCCTAGAGGGGCCCCTTAAGGCCCAAGCACAATAACAAGCCATCTCGTGGAAACAAAACCAGGCCCTCGGCCTCATATCAATCAAGCCACCTCGTGACGTACATATCTCAGGCCCTCGGCCTTAAATTAGTATCAGTGTTCCCTCATAATAAAGGCCCTCGGCCTTACATAGTATAAAATCCTCACAAGACCCTCGGGCAAA
Source organism: Nicotiana sylvestris (assembly GCF_000393655.2). Classification (NCBI taxonomy): domain Eukaryota; kingdom Viridiplantae; phylum Streptophyta; class Magnoliopsida; order Solanales; family Solanaceae; genus Nicotiana; species Nicotiana sylvestris. Next base: position 195,525,006 of record NC_091058.1, on the reverse strand, counting down.
AGTAAAATAGTGTTTCTCAGCCCTAACGTCATTTAAAATAGTATTTATGTCTTAAAAATGGAGTAGACATGGCTGAGTATGAAAACTGTGGAAAATAACATGATTGAGTTCAAGTAATGAATTAAACAGTGAGGAAACAAATAAATTTTAGTTAAATAACATGGCATTCAGCCCGAATCCTGAGGATAACAAATAAATTTCAGTTAAATACGCGGTAAAATCATCAATCGGGACAGACCAAGTCACAATCCCCAATAGTGCACGACCCCACGCCCGCTATCAAGCGTGTGTCTCACCTCAATATAACACTACGATGTGCAATACGGGGTTTCAAACCCTCAGAACATCATTTACAATCATTACTCACCTCGAACCGACTAAATCTCTAGCTCGCGGCGCCTTTAACCCTCGAATCGGCCTCCATGCGCGTCGAATATATCAAAAAATAAGAATGAGGACGTCAAAATATGCTAAGGGAACGAAGCCCAAGCGAAAACAATTAATAAATGGCAAAAATCCCGAAATTACCAAAACCCTACCCCCGGGTCCACTTCTCGAAACTCAGTAATTTGCACACCAATAGATTCTTTATCTCCCCATGAGTTCATACATATCAAGAGTTCGCAAATCTGACCCCAAATGGTCCTCCAAATCCCCAATCAAAAGTCCCAATTTCCAAGCCCTAGTTCTTCAATTTTTAGCTTAATTTCCATGATTTTCGAGGTGAAATTCACATAATAATCGTGTTTTAAGTCCGAGAATCTTACCTCCCAACGATTCCCCTTGAATCTCTCTTCAATCTCCTTAAAAAATCTCCCAAAATGACCAATTTATGGAGGAAATAAGCCCCAAAATCGTGGACAAGACGAGCTTAAAAACATTCTGCCCAGGCATTTATTCCTGCTTCACGAATGCGGTCAAAGCCGCGCATTCGCAAAGCACAAAATTCCACTGACCAGAGCTCTCCTTCGTGAATGCGACCCTACCATCGCGAACGCGATGCTTCAGCCTCTCAAACCTGCGCGAACGCGATGCATATTAACCCGGCCCTTTGCGAACACGGGACTCCCCTTCGCGAACGCGAAGGCCAAATCTTACGCCTCCCTTCCTGACCCTTCGCGAATGGGAGGGTCCACTCACGAACGCGAAGACCAAAATACCTGCAACTACTGGAACTCAAAATCTACAACTTTCTTAACTTCAAAATGATCCGTTCAACCCCTCGAAACTCACCCGAGGCCACCGAGACCTAAACCAAAGGCACCAACATAACCCAAAACCTTATTCAAACTTGTACCAACCTTCAAAACACCTCAAACAACATCAAATCAACCAAAACATATCAGATTCATCCCAAACTTTCTAAAATCTTCCAAATTTCGCTTTTGATCAAAAACCCAACCAAACCACGTCTGAATGACCTAGAATTTTTGCACACACATCCCAAATGACACAACAGAACTACTACAACTCTCGGAATTCCATTCTGATCCCTATATCAAAATCTCGTCAACCAACCGGAAATTGCCAAAATATCAACTTCGCCAATTCAAGCCTAAACCTACTCCGGACCTCCATAACCCATTCCGATCGCACTCCTAATTTCCAAATCATCTTCCGAAGCTAACCGAACCACCAGAACTCACATCTTAGCCCTCTAGCACATAAGTCAACATCCCATTGACTTTTCCAACTTAAACTTCCTTAAAAGAGACTAAGTGTCTCAAACATTACCAAATTCCTTCGGGATTTGATCCGACCAATATGATATCACATAACACGGATAAACAAAGCATAAAGAGGCAAAAATGGGAAAAACAGAGCAGTAACTCATGAGACGACTGGCCGGGTCGTCAGAATATCATTGGTGGTGAACATACTAAAGCATCACTGTTGTAAAAGCTTACTGAAGATCTAAGAGAACCCTTGTGACCCAAGAAATTTGGATGTAGGTACCACACCCATACTAAAACAACATAAAAACTGTTGTACTTACTTTACTTTTAGTTTACGTAATTTAATTCTGTTGTGATTGTTTACTCTGTGAAGTTTAGCAGAGTAATTCCTCTCTTAGACAACTAAAAATTAAAATCGGCTACAATTCAACCTTCTTGTACTTTCAACATTAGTACTAACAAAAGGTGGTAACCACCATGTATGTGCATGCCTTGTTACACGGATGTCTTCATTTGTACCTCAACATTTTTTTTTGGGGAAGACGCTCTCGTGGGTACCAGAATAACGTGCAGAATATGTCACCCTTCTATTCTTATTTTCTCTACAATACATAGGAGTTAGGACTTATAAATTACAATCACCGTTATTGCGTTATAGTATTGCTTATACATACATACATACATACACACACACACACACACACACACATATATATATATATATATATATATATATATATATATATATATATATACTGTCACGACCAAAACTGATGGGCCACGACAGGTGCCCGAGTCTTACCTATCAAACACCCCTAAGCATGCGTCTACGATATAAACCTGAATAACATCTGCTGAATTACGAGAATAATGTACATGAAGTAAATCTGCCCCAAATACTTACATATACATGAAACATACGTAGGGAGAGCCGACAAGGCTGCTATAGACAACTATACATCTAAAAACTGGAAGCCGGCAAGGCCACATACTATCCAACTAGACATACTGTCTATAGACCTCTAATAGAAACATAACTGTACAAAGACGAGGCTGAGCCACGTCTTACCCATATATATACACAAACGTATCGTACCAAAATCAAAAGCAGCTCAGAATCAAGTGGAGCATGACAACTCTTGTTGATCATGGATCCTAAGAAGGGGGGCTGTCAGCTTGCCTACCTGCACTTGTGGGCATGAAACGCAAGCCCCGTGAAATAGGGCGTCAATATGAATATTGTACTGAGTATGTAAGGCATAAAATCAGTACATAAGATACATAGATGAAATATGAAATAAAGAAATCCGTCTGTAAATCTGAATAACTTTATAAATCATGAAAACATTTATAATGTCATGCACGTGCATATAAATGTCGGGTCATGCATAGATATAGATGTCCATAATATCATCAAGCCTACGAGGGCATCCCATCATATCGTCTTGGCCACTGGGGGCAACATCATCAACATATACCAGCTGATCAGGTGGTGCTGCGTAAACGTCATAACCTTTTCCCACATCCCATATACATACACATCTTTACATATATATACGCGTATATACGGCTATCTGGTCATGGGTTAATGCATATGTATAAATGGGTGAAATGCATGAAAATACGTGAAATCTCAATATTCCTTTCGGATAATTTTTTTTCAACGACATATTATTCTGAGATCCATGAACAGAAGATAATAATAATTCTCATGGGGAATCAAGAATATAGACACCCCTATTATTTTAATCAATAGAGTAATTTATGGAAACTATGCGTTTGCTCGTTTCTTCAGTACAATTTGGTCCATGCCAAAAGAAAGAAGGGATAGCCTTAACATACCTGAAATAGTGAAAACTCCGTATAATATTTTGTTGGAAACCTTCGTGGATTTAATTTCCCAAAAATCGAATTAAGCTTCTGCTTTTTTGAAATTTTGATGAAATTAGCTCCTACTTCTTTGAAATTTTTGAAAGAAACTTCAAGTTTCTTGCTTATTGAGGTACTAAACGAATTTCTTAAGTCTGTTCTTGAATTTTTCAAATCAAGAAAGAATTAATTCTTGCTTTTTGGAATGTCTACGTTACTTTTGTTGTTTTGTTTCATAAGGAATTTTAACAAGACTTGTATAAGTCTTGTTTTTGGATAATCATCCATTCCCTTTTAAGCCTAGGTTGCCACCTAGGCATAAGTGACTACTTAGTCACTTCTTAATTTGTGGCTTCTTGTCACGTGTTGGGAGGATAATTTATAAATTTTTATCCACTTATTAGTTAATTGGGTAATGTCCCGTTATCTGGTAATTAACCAATTACCTGTATAATTAATAATTATCTCAAATTACCTAAAAATACTACTCATTTTTAATATATATATATATATATATATATATATATATATATATATATTATATTATCACGGCTATGTGGTACCTTGTATGGTACTAGTCCATAATTATCAGGTAGTATCGCTCGATCCGTACTTTATCCCAAATTGTCCATTTTCAACGAAACTCGTTTTCTTTAATTCGTATACCCTTTTATCCTTCATGACACTTATTTCTCTCTAGTTATAATTAGCGTAACTACACAAACCTCAAGATAATCTCATCCCCGAGACTACGTCGATTAACTGAATACAAAACTTTTAACGTACGAAAACGCGAGATGTAACATCCTTCCCCGCTTAGAAACATTCGTCCTCGAATATTTAGCTCCCCGTGATCTATATAACTTTGGTTGGGTCTCCTTTGTAACAACACTACTACCCATTCTCTCCGTAGAAACATAATAACCTAATACCACACAGGGCCACAATTATGAATAACGACAATGGCCTCACACGACCTACGACAATAACCAACACAATAATTTATACACTTACTTTAAGGTTATGACGTCTCAGTCGGACCTTTCTCTGGAAGAGAAAATAAGTAGGGATATCTGGACTTCATGTCTTCTCGGCCTCCTAAGTCATTTTTTCCACATTGTTGTTCCTCCAATGTACATTCACGGAGGCTACCTCCTTATTCCGTAGCTTGCGGATTTGTCGGTCTAGGATAGCAACCGGAATTTCCTCGTATGATGAGTCTTCTATAATCTGTACATCATCCGTGGGCACCACTCAGGTAGGATTGCCAATGCACTTCCTTAACATAGATACGTGAAAAACCGGATGGACAGACTCCAATTTCAAGGGCAATTCCAACTCATAACCTACTTGGTCCACTCTCCGAATGATCCTATAAGGCCTAATATACCGTGGTCTAAGTTTACCTTTATTTCCAAACCTCATCACACCCTTTATAGGTGACACCTTTAAGAATACCTAGTCATCAACCCCGAACTCTAAATCTCGTCGCCGCACATCAGAATATGACTTCCGACGGCTCTGAGCTGTCAATACTCAATCCCGGATAAGCTTTAGTTTTCTATGGCTTGCTGAACTAGGTTTGGACCATGTTATCGAGATTATCCAACATCAAACCACCCTATATGCGACCTACACTTCCGTCCGTAAAAAGCTTTGTATGGAGCCATCTGAATACTGGAATGGTCGCTATTATTATATGTGAACTCAATAAGCGGAAAATGATCATCCCAACTACCTTTGAAGTCCATCACACAAGCTCGTAACATATCCTCCAGTGTCTGAATAGTAGGCTTAGCCTGTCCATCTGTCTGGGGATGAAATGTTGTGCTAAGACTTACTTGAGTCCCCAATCCTTTTTGGAAGGACTTCCAGAAGTTAGCTGTAAATTGAGCTCCTCTATCCGAGATAATAGATATAGGGATACCATGCAGTCGTACTATCTCCTTAATATAAAGCCTTGCATAATACCCTGCGGAATATGTAGTTCTAATGTGCAGAAAATAGGTTGACTTTGTAAGCCTATCAACAATCACCTATATTGAATCGAAGTTATGCTGGTAAGAGGTAAGCCTACGATGAAATCCATATTGATTATTTCCCATTTCCAAGTCGGAATCTCCAAAGCCTGCAATAATCCACCGGGTGTTTGATGCTTAATTTTAACCTGTTGACAGTTAGGACATTGAGCAACAAATTTTGCTATATCCTTTTTCATTCTGTCCCACCAATATACCTCCCTAATATCATGATACATCTTTGTCGCTCCTGGATGGATAGAATAACTAGAATAGTGAGTTTCTCCCACAACCTGCTGACGCAGCCCTGCAACATTAGGAACACGTAATCGCCCTTGATATCTGAGGACCGCATCTTCTTTAATTTCAAATGGTGTCTTCTCCTTCTAAAGGGTGGTATCGCTGTAATGAACTAACACAGGATCGTCGTACTGGCGTTCCTTTACTTTAGTTACTAAAGAAGATGTTGTCGTGTCCTAAATTGTAATTCCAATATCACCTGAGTCCAGTAACCGAACTCCAAGACTAGCTAGGTGATGAACCTCATGGTCTATTCCCCTCTTTTCTGGCTATAAATACGATAGGCTACCATAGATCTACGGCTGAGGGCATCGGCTACTATGTTCGACTTCCCCGGATGGTATAAGATATCAATGTCATAGTCTTTAAGTAGCTCCAACCATCTCCTTTGACGTAGATTCAATTCCTTTTGCTTGAAGATGTACTAGAGGCTCCTATGATCCGTATAGATATCAACATGAATGCCATACAAGTAGTGCCTCCACATCTTTAGTGAATGAATCACCACAGCTAACTCTAAATTGTGGGTCGGGTAGTTCTTCTAGTGCTTTCTTAGTTGTCTAGAAGCATAAGCCACAACCTTATCATGCTGCATCAGCACACAACCCAATCCAACGCGTGAAGCGTCACAATAGATCACATTACCATCAGTCCCTTCTGGGAGCGTTAGAACCAGTGTTGAAGTTAATATGTCCTTTAAAGCTTGGAAACTCCGTTTCACAAGCGTCAGTCCATTAAAACTTTGCTCTTTTCTGAATCAACTTTGTTAAAGGTTCTGAAAGGGAAGCAAATCCCTCTACAAATCTCATGTAATAACCTGCCAAACCGAGAAAGCTACGAACCTTCGTCGGTGTTGTGGGTCTAGGCCAAGTCTTTACTGCCTCAATCTTATATGTATCCAACTGGATGCCTTCACCCGAAACGATATGCCCAAGAAAAGCTACAAAGTTTAACCAGAATTCACATTTAGATAATTTTGCATACAACTTCCTTTTTTTTGTAGAGTTTTGAGCACAATACACAAATGATATGCATGATCAGCATCTGAACGAGAATACACCAATATATTGTCAATAAATACAATTATGAATAGATCTCAAAAGGGCCTGAATACACGGTTCATCAAATCCATGAATACTGCTAGGGCATTGCTCAAACCGAACGATATAACACGAAACTCAAAGTGCCCATATCTGGTCCTGAATGCTGTCATCGGGAAACTCTATAACCACTAGATGGACTGAATGGTTGGTGACTCAACTCCCACATCCTAAACCCGAACTAAGTGATAAATACAGCTATTTCTGATCATCTTCCCTGCCTTGAGATAGGAAATGAATCTTGCTCTTGGCGATGTCGTATTACCTTTCCACTCCAAAACAGGCTCCCCTGGAAATTGAGATCGGACTATCTTTGATCTACAATCAAAGTTGGCATGACAAGAAGCAAACCAATCCATACCCATTATAACATCAAATTCTACCATATCTAACTCGATTAATTCTACTACGGTAGGTCGATCATGAACTATTACTATACAACCACTATATATGTGCTTAGCTATCACTGAGTCCCCAACAGGTGTAGACACCTCAAAAGGTTTAACCAATTCAAGTTTTATTTCAAATTTACTAGCAACCAATGGAGTAACGTATGACAAGGTGGAATCTGGGTCAATTAGTGCATATACATCATATGAGGAGACTAATAATATACCTGTAATAACATTAGGCGATGACTCTTGGTCCTGTCGTCCTGCCAATGCACAAATGCGGTTTTGAGGATTCCTTGAGCTAGATGCTCCGCCCCTGCCTCTACCACGACCTATTGGTGCTTGTGGACCCTGCCTAGGGGGAATACTGATGATGACGAACCAGCTACAGATCCCGCTGGCTGAGCTATGCTTGCATCACCTCTCATCGGACAATCCCTTATAAAATGGCACGGATAACCACAAGTATAACACACACTTAATCCCATACAGCGCTGCCTGGTATGCTGCTTAACACATTGAGCACATTGTGACAAGGGTGGCCTCATCTGATTTGACTCACCCCTATATTGCGAACCTAAGGCCCTGAAATTCTAACCAAACCCTAGATATGAGGAACAATCAAATCTCTTACTGCCAAACTGAGGGGGCGCGCTAGCCGATGGCTGGGATGGATACCTCAGGTACTGTTACCTCTGACCACCTCAGAACTCACCAGAAGGATCCGAAGACCTCACTCTCTTATTATGGGCCTTGTCATGCTCATGGTCGGCCCTCTGTTTCTGTTTACACTCCTGTACACCCTTACCGTATGCCTGAATACGAGAAATATTAATGTCTGGCTGAAGTAAGACTGACATACAATCGTTAAGCAAGTGAGGCTCTAATCCCATCACGAACCAGTGAACCCGATCTTCCATCTTAGATGCAATAGTGGGAGCATACCTAGCCAACCAATCAAACTGAAGACTGTACTCCCGAACACTCATGTTACCCTGCCGAAGGGTCAAGAACCTATCAACTCTGGCTCGTCTAAGCTCTGGTGGCAGATAATGACGAAGAAAAGCTTCTGTAAACTCCTGCCATACTGCTGGAGAGACATCCTCACCTCTGGACAATTCTCAAGACTCGTACAAATTAACTGCAATATCTTAGAGTCTATAGGAAGCTAGCTCAACTGACTCAGTCGCAGTGGCCTTTATTAACTGTTCTCATTCTTGTTTTCGATAATCATCCGTTCCCTTTTAAGCCTAGGTTGCCACCTAGGCATAAGTAGCTACTTAGTCACTTCTTGATTTGTAGCTACTTTCCACGTGTTGGGGGGATAATTTATAAATTTTTATCCACATATTAGTAAATTGGGTAATGTCCCGTTATCCGGTAATTACCCAATTACTCGTGTAATTAAGAATTATCTCAAATTACCTTAAAATACTATTCATTTTTAATATACTTTATATATAATATTATCACGGCCATATGGTACCTTGTATGGTACTAGTCCATAATTATCGAGTAGTATCGCTCGACCTGCACTTTATTCCAAATTGACCATTTTCAACAAAACTCGTTTTCTTTAATTCGTGTACCCTTTTATCTTTCATGACACTTATTTCTCGCTTGTTATAATTAGTGTAACTATACTAACCTCAAGATAATCTCATCCTCGAGACTAAATCGATTAACTAAAGACGAAACTTTTAACGTACGAAAATGCGAGATGTAACATATATATATATATATATATAGCAGTACTATGATTAGCAGTTTCCATATCGTAATGTTTCCAAAATTATATGTTCAATTTGTAAATAAATTTCCTCACTGTACGGTTACTTATAAAAGAGCTTAAATCACAAGAGAGTTTGTTTTGCTTAAATACTTCTAAGACATGAAATTTAATGTTGTTTATCACTTTGACCCAACCATTTCATGCTGATAAATTGAACGGCCAAAAGAATGTCACGATCAAAGGAACGGCCATGAACTTCTGTCTTAAATTCCTACGTTTGGTTTTGCTACCTTTTTCCTTTCTGCTAATTAATAAAAAATTCCAAATGGAAAGTTGAAAAAATGGCTTGCAATAAATAAAGTTACCCAGTTGTATCCTGGATGTATCAACTAAAATAGAGTAGAGCGGGACTATACCTTCCTCAAGTTACAACAAAGAATGATGATGCCATCACCACTAAAAAACCAGAAGGAATAAAAAATTATTACAGCATTCTTCTGGCACAAACTTATATATACATTAACTCACATAAAAGTTGGCCTGGTTGATGTTTGGTTAAAAATCCATTCTCATAGCCCAAACTCCCATCACAGGATCGTAATGGCACCTACTTTTTAAAATTATATAAGCCTATAACTTATAATGATATCAATCAAAATATAACAACTTTAAATTTAACAAAACCGTGAAATACAATATTACTACCAAGGGTGGATACAATAATCAACTTTCCATAACCCTATAGTTCTAAGTCATAAGCTTTAAATGAAATACATATCAAGTCTCGAAGAGTACAATACTGTTTGAATACATAAAACGTATAAAATAAAGTAAAAATGTTGACTCAGAGGTCTGTGAATGGAACAACAGGGATACCTTGAAGTCTCCATTAATCATTGTCACGACCCAAAATCTCAATAGTCGAGATGACACCAAACCTAACCCGCCAGGTAAGACAATTAACCTCTATCCAATTTAATGAAATTCAATAAGACAATTAAGTAAAAGAAAATATTTGAATCTTATACATTTTCCTAGGACTGGTAGTACAAATCATGAGCTTCTAAGAATATATATTACAAAGCTGGTATGGAATAAATACATCATTTGTCCGAAATATACATAAACAAAGTTTTATGAATCTAAGGCTACCATGAACAAGAGGCAGCTACAACCGGAATGCAGGTACATCTTCAAATCCAGCTCCCATCAAATATAGCATCATCAACAACCAACATCTGCATGCAAGTTGCAAAAGTATAGTATGAGTACAACCTACCCCATGTACTCAATAAGTAGCAAACGTAACCTTAGGTTGAAAGTAGTGACGAGCTGAACAAAGGTCGGGTCCAACACCAATAGCCAACAAACGTTCACAACGTAAAGACATTAATAAAAGAAGTAACTCATAGTTAAAATGCTTAGTTTATTCATAGTTCCCGAAAATAGTTTCGCTTTTCAAGTATACCAGTGAAAACCTAAATCCTTTACCGAAATCCTCATAATATGAGTAAGTTTTAAAACTGTAATTTTTACCAAAAACATTTGAATAATACATAAGATGTTCCATTTTCCGATAGCAAAAGCAAAATATATCTCTATGCCTACATGTCAATATTCATGTGAAATCATGAATGTCACCTGGAACCAGGTTGCAGAAGAAAATACATCTGTATGCATGTATCTCAAGTACGCATGCCAAATGCAGTCATCTCATTGATGAACTCATGTACTCACGCTCTTGGAGTACTTAATCTCACTGCCTCATACTTTTCACTAATCAATCACTCGACACACTCAGTCACTCAGTACTGATTAGGGCAGATCTAGCCCAAACATAATAACTGCTAGCAACTGTGCTCACTGCGGGTGTACAGACTCTGGAGGGGCTCCTACAGCCCAAGTGCTATAATCCGCACAAACAACTCACGTGCTACATGGACAACTCACGTATTGCATGGACAACTCACGTTCTATAATATCAAAATACGGATCTGCATGGACAACTCACGTACTACACAGACAACTCATGTACTATAGTATCAATATGTGGATCCTCATGAACAACTCACATGGCACACGAACAACTCACGTGCTATAGTCGGAATATCCTTACAATCAGGCCCTCAGCCTCACTCAGGCATCAATCTTTCCAATATCTCTCTCACTGGCTCACAATGTCATGAATCTAGCCCGAAAATAATAATATGATGTATCAATAAATAACAACAGAGACTGAGATATGATATGTAATGAATGAATATGATTGCATATGAAATTTAAATGAAATCAATAAGCCAATAGCAAAAAAACACTATGAGTCCCAACAGTACTAGCATAAAGCCTAACAAGATCTCTAGCATGATTCACAACTAAATTATTTTAAGACTTAGAGATTTCATGGTTACAGATAAGATCAGGTAACTACACAGTACCACTAAAATAACAGGGTCACAATTTACATGTCCACATGCCGGTCACCTAGCATGTAGGTCACCTCAACAATAATCACATAATACCTAATTCGGGGTTTTATAACCTCGGCACTAAGATAAGAAGGGTTACTTACCTCGAACAAGCCTATTCCAATACTGAGCAAGCCAAACGATGCTCCAAGAATGATATCCCATGCGTACCAACCTCCTATCAGCTCAAAACTAGAAAAAAGAAACTCAAATGCATCAAATAATGCCAAAGGAAACAAACCCATCGGTAAATGTTGAATCTTTAATCAAAAGCACAAAATCGATCAAAAAGTCAAAACATGGGCCCACGCCTCGGAACCCGAAAAAAAACTCACAAAATCTGACAACCCATTCAATTACGAGTCCAAGCATACTAGTTTCACTCAAATCCGAGTCCAAATCGATGTTCGAAACTCAAAAATTCACATTATGAAACTTTAGGCTAAACCCCCCAATTTCTCATTATATTCGTCAACCAATTGCTAAAAATGAAGATAGATTCATGGAATAATATCAAAACCAAGTTTATAATATTGACCCCAATCTTTATGATGAAAATGTTTCCAAAAATCGCCTTAATCTGAATCCCACATCTAAAAATATGATAAAATAACCAAAACCCCAATTTTATAGCTTCTGTCCAGCATTTTCCGCATTTGCGGACAATTCGTCGCATTTGCGTCCACCGCTTATGTGGTAAGAACTTCGCTTCTGCAAAAACAGCATGACCCAGCAACCCTTCGCACCTACGGTATCAAACGCCGCTTTTAAGAAGACCCTCGCACATGAGCTTCCATTAGACACACCTGCGCATCTGTATCTGCGCCAAATTCTCCGCTTCTGCGGGCTTCCTCACCCAGCTCTCACTTCGCTTCTACGACTGTTGTGTCACTTCTGTGACCAAAGCACCTGTGCAAAACCAGCCGCATATGCGATCACACCAGAACTAGCAGCTCCTTAGTAATTCAACATGGAACGGAATGATCCAAACTTCATCTGGAACTCACCCGAGCCACTCGAGACCCCGGCCAAATATACCAACAAGTCCAATAACATAACACGAACCTATGCGAGGCCTCAAAGCATACATAACAACATCGAAACGATGGATCGCAACTCAATCCAAACTAGATGAACTTTGAACTTTTCAACTTCCATAACTCATGCTGAAACATACAAATCAATGCGGAATGAACCCAAATTTTTCACACAAGTCCCAAATGACATAAAGAAGCTATTCCAATTTCCGGAACCACAATCCAAATCAACTATCAAAAAGTCCACTCCCGATCAAACTTTCCAAAAATCTAACTTTCATCATTTCAAGCCAAATTCGACTACGGACTTCCAAATCACAATCCGGACACGCTCCTAAGTCCAAAATCACCCAACGTAGCTAATGGAACAATCAAAACTCCAATCCGAGGTCAAACACTAAAAAGTCAAACTTGGTTAACTATTCCAATTTAAAGCTTCCTAGTTGAGAATCATTCTTCAACGGTTTTGAATGACCTAAAAATTAAAACTGACGATTTACATAAGTCATAATACATCATACGGAGCTACTCATGCCCTCAAACCATCGATCGAAGTGCAAATTCTCTAAACAACTGGTCGGGTCGTTACATCCTCTCCTACTTAAGCATACGTTTGTCCTCCAATATGCCCAGAGTTGTTCCAAAGCTGCCAAACCGCAGTGTAACCTTACCACGCACATACCCGGGGGTGATCCCACGTCACTCTATCCCACATATATCTGATAAAACAACATAACTAAAATTTCTCAATTCAACCTACCCTACAAGCCGTAGAATCCAACTTCCAACATCGAAAATGTTTTATAAGATTAGAATCTCGCATCTACACACTGTATAGGTCTGAACAAGATGTATCAAGCCATATCCGTAACCTAAGATGTATTCACATGATATACCACATAACTCAAAATACTCAAAGCAAAACCTCTAATCACAGTAGTTGTCCAAAACAACCCAATTCTTTTAATAATCCTCATGTCAAACAAAACCTTATTCTAAAACCTCCATACAATTCCGACGATGAAAGAAACACGCATAACTCATAACCATTCATCATATCAACCAGTCATAGAACTCCCTCTCCTTCGATAAGAACTATTTCCAATTTCTAAGCTGTTTTTCAATACTATCCTTCCCAATATACTGCAATCAAATCTAATAGCACACATCCTAGATTCAATGACCTCGTCTTATCAAATACCAACTACTCTACAGACATGTCACACCAATACAACATTGAACCACAAACTGTGCAATCCGTGCACCAATAGGCAATTATTCAAATGTACCCAAACATGGAAAATGACTCGAACAAGAGAACCATCTCAAAAGGTCAACCAGTACCACCACAATGCAATGCTAAGAATCCATAACACCATAGAACCAAAACACACGAATCTAACACAAAGCATCATACCTCAACATAACTCCACTATAATGTGTGACCCTATCAAAACACAGGTCCATATTATATACCTCAAGCCACCCTGCTCAAAATCAATAACCACGCGCAATTCAGCATCGAGTACCCAAAGTGCATTACCATAACCACGGGGAATAAAATTACACAATGCCACACAAACCCGAAAGAACATAGCCAATGCGCAATCAACCATGCATCATCCAAATACCTATCTCTCTCAAATTCCGCTATAAGACCGCAATAGAACCGCACCATGTGTTCATATAAACAACGAATCACAACCCCTAATAGAAGAGTGACACATAGACCATATCAGAACACGAATAAGCTCAAATCTAACCGAATGCCACATCCCTCAACAACAGCCGTACGAATTCAATCAACCCAACCCAACCCGGTGCAGAATACATCCTCATTGGGATTACCAATGGGCCCAAATCAACTCTGGTCATCCAAAAATAGATAATTAATCCTCTTAAGATCCATAATGACCTAACCATAACATATACCATCCTCTGACTGGCTTTGCCCACATTTTCACAGTCGACAACCACGGAACAATCTGCTCTTGAGAACTCCTAGTGTCCAAATCCATAGAACACATGAATCACAATATATTATCCCAACTCCACCGACTGAATGTCTAACACATTTCTCATACATGATCATCCCACTAGGAATACTTCTATGATCCCTCTGTGACTCATAGCAAAAATATGAATACCAACAATAGATCAACCTGGTGAGCACCACAATACCAATAAAGCATCCCTAAGTCAAAACACAAAGCACCTTCTGAAATGCACACCCTTCTCAGACAATACCAAGTAATATCATTTATCCAGTCATCTAAAATCATCCATGTTGCCTAATAATTCATGACCTTCCCTTCAAAACTGACCCGTGACCTTGCACATGCAAATCTCGATCTCACACAACACACCAAATCTGTTATGCCATCATATGAAATGCAAGAGAATCTCATTAATAACTCTGAGTCACAAATAGAATACATATTCAATTAGCCAGGAACCTTTTATTTGATCTCATCTTGGAGAAAACTCACAATACGCAACATGCTCCTCACGCCAGTGGAAAATACCCATAACAAATCATGGTAGAAATTATCGAGAACTCTTTGGAATCCATTTACACATAACCAAGTTATTAGAACCGAATCTCTCTAAATCAACCAAGCCACGCAGGTCACCAAAACCTAAGAGAATTGCCTCGAAACACCTATGGAGACTCACCACATCATAAGCACCTAAAGGTCCGATCATACCAATTACTGTGATGATCCAACCTATTATCAAGTTGTCCTACTTCTCCAAGTTCCTTCTGAATTACCCTTAAGTTGACACTTCTCCTTGTCATAACACCACGATTCTCACCTAAACTCACCACACAAGAGATCCTAGCATAAAACCACAACTCCCTAAGGCTGATAAGCCGCAAAATTCTCTCTTACGCACCCCAAAAGTACCACAACTAAGATACCCACTCAGAAGAGACCTTTTGTAAATCTAAAGTCATTTCCTTCACCTTACTGATACTGAAGTATAAAATCCCTATTGACATAGAAATATCGTGAGTCTCGACACCACCAGATGTAAATCTCAATTTCTAGCCATATACAAATCCGGAAAACAATCTATTACTACATATAAATCTTGAACCAATTAGAACCTTATCGAGAGTTTCCTATTTTGTTCAAATTTCAATTGTACCACCCAAACGGGCTGAATGACCAGTGTCTCATTAACACGACAATATCCAAAGAAGTAACCCCACCTTAACGCAACCAAGCAAATTCCTACTCCATGCATACTACATCCTTCACGAATAACTACTCAATCAGTCCATGATTCCCATATACCCATTGAGTGTAATACATCTTGTATCTAGAAATTTCCTTACTCGATTCATCCTCGAACTCAACCTCTGCAAGTCATAACTGTTTCACAAGTATACCTCAAATAGAAGCCAATATAACACATAACCGTACAATCAAGTCGTCGATAGCAGACTCCCCCACTTGGCTCAAAGCCATGGAATAAAATATCTGATAACTTACAATAACCATACCCCATTATTGTCATAATGCCCCAGTGAGATTTAACTAAATGCCTCATAAGATCATGTAACACAAACCATATAATACTTCAAATTAACTACAAATCTTGCATTCACCCTTGTAACAATCAAGCCAACTTCCACAAGTGATCCATATTTAAATTGCAACACATGTAATTCACTAGTAAGAGAGGACTCTCTACAAAACAACATATGAATCACACAACCTTAGGACACCCCGCAGGAGATAACCCACATGCTTTGTCTTAAACTAACATCTCTCTATACCCTTCCACAGTCACAACTACTATGCAATCACTTAATCTTCTTAATTTTGAACTTATCAACAAGACATGAGAATATAATTCATTCCACAATTAACCAGCAAGACAGATCCTTCAACACACTCATAACCTGAGACTGTACATCAAATCAAGACAGAAATAAAATACCCAATTTACATCTCAATCAAACTCTTTTCGTCACATTCAAACAATCTGAACACTTCCTGCAGTCATATCATACTTGTTATATAGCCATCCAAATAGTCATCGAGTCACAAACTCCACTAATAGGGACACTATCGGACTTATAAGTCCAAAAGCACATGCTCACACAACCAAAATCTCTGTGCTCGAGCTACAGTCGAAACTCGGCCTCAAATCCTTCAGACTGCCCATCATCAGTGCGCCTAAATCACATAATGCACCTCGTCCATGGAAATCACAAGCCATTGATGCACAATTGCTACTGAGCACTCACATGTGCATGCGAATACGTGGAAGGAATTCAAACAGTTACGCTTCAAGCTGAATCAATGCTGCACAATTAGGAAATAAAGATGGGAAGTATATCCTAAATGTCCTGTAGCCTCTCGAATATTGGTATGGACGTCATTATACCGATGTGCAAGAGTCTACTAGACACTTGCTCATGACTTGTAGAACCTATGAACCTAGAGCTCTGATACCAATCTGTGACGACCCAAAATCTTACTAGTCATGATGTCACCTAACCTAAAACGATAGGTAAGCCAATTAACCTCTATACAATTTAATAAAATTCAATAAGACATATAAGTAAAAGAAAATATCTGAATCTTATACATTTCCCAAGGACTAGTAGTAAATATCATGATCTTTTAAGAATAAAATTTACAAAGATGGTATGAAATAAATACATCGTCTATCTAAAATGTACATAAATAGAGTTTTATGAATCTAAGGATACCATGAATAATAGGCAGATACAACTGGAACGTAAGTACATCTTAAAATCCAGCTCCCATCGATCACATCATCATCATCAGCCAACATCTGCATGTAAGGTTAAGAAGTGTAGTATGAGTACAACCAACCCAATGTACTCAATAAGTAACAAATCTAACCTTAGGTTGAAATTAGTGACGAGCTGGAACAAAGGTTGGGTCCAACACCAATAGCCAACAACAGTTCATAACAACGTAAAGCATGTAATAAAAGAAGTAACTCAGAATATAAATGCTCAGCTTATTCATAGTTCCCGAAAATAGTTTCACTTTTCAAGTATACCATGGAAAACACAAATCCTTTACCAAAATCCTCAAAAATACGAGTATGTTTGAAAATTGTAATTTTTCCCAAAACCCTTTCAACAATGCATAAGATATTCCATTTTCAGATAGCATAAGGAAAACACATATCTATGCCTACATTTCAATATAAATGCGAAATTATAAATGTCACCCAGAACCAGGTAGATGAAGGAAATGAATCTCTATGCATGTATCTCAAGTACGCATGCTAAATGCAGTCATCTCAGTGATGAACTCATGTACTCACACTCTCACAGTACTCAATCTTAGTATCTCAGACATTTCACTCGACATGTTCAATAACCAGACACACTTAGTCACTCTCTACTAATCAGGCCAGATCTAGCCCAAACATAATAAGCGCTAGCAAATGCGCTCATTAGGGTGTATTAACTCTAGAGGGGATCCTACAACCCAAGCGCTATAATCTGCATGGACACCTCACGTGCTATAATATCAATATCTAGATCCGCACGGACAACTCACGTATAACATGGACAACTCACTTGCTATAGTATCAATATATGGATATGCACGGACAACTCACGTTCTATAGTAACAATAACCTTACAATCAAGCCCTCAGCCTCACACAATCATTAATCTCTCTAGTCTCTCTCTCATGGGCTCACAATGTCATGAATCTAGCTCGAAAATAATGATATGACGTATCAATAAATAACAACAGTGACTGAGATATGATATGTAGTGAATGAATATGACTTGGTATGAAATTTCAATGAAATCAATAAGACAATAGCAAGAAACGACCGTTGTGGGTCCTAACGGTACCAGTGTATAGCCTAAACATGAACTCTAGTTAAAAATAAGATTAAGTAATTACACAGTACCATGAAAATGATAGAGTCATAACTCACACAGTGCGTGTAAACACGTCCATCACCTAGCATTTACATCACCTCAAATAACAGTAATTGGGGTTTTATACCCTCAGCACTAAGTTTAGAAGTGTTACTTACCTCTAACAAGCCAATTTCAATACTGAGCAAGCCCAATGATGCTCCAAAGTCATCCTGCATGTACCGACCTTCGAACAACTCAAAACTATACAAAAGAAACTCAATTGCATCAAATAATACCAAAGGAAACAGACCCATCGGTAAATGTTGAAGGTTTAATCAAAAGTTCAAAGTCGGCCAAAAAGTCAAACCCTGGGCCTGTATCTCGGAACCAAACAAAACTCACAAAATCCGACAACTCATTCAATTATGAGTCCAATCATACTAGTTTCACTCAAATACAACTCCAAATCGATATTCGAAACTCAAAACATCACATTATTAAACTTTAGGATAAAAACCCTAATTTCCCTTTATATTAATCAAACAATTGCCACAAATGAAGAGAGATTCATGGAATAAGATCAAACCCAAGTGTAGAATAATTACACCAATCCTTGTGATGAAAATTTCTCCAAAAATCACCTCAATTGAGTCTCATCGCTCAAAATATGATAAAAGAACCAAAACCTAGATTTTATAGCTTTCGTCCAGCATTTTCCGCATTTGCGGACAATTCGTCACATCTGCGACCATCGCTTATGTGGTAAGAACTTCACTTATGCGAAAGTAGCCTGACCTAGAAACCCCATGCACCTGCGGTATCAAACATTGTTTCTGTGAAGACCCTCGCACATGCGCTTCCATTAGACGCACCTACGCATCCGCACCTGCACCAAATTCTCCGCTTCTACGGGTTTCCTCACCCAGCTCTCACTTCGCTTCTGCGACTGTTATGTCGCTTCTACAACTATCGCACCTGCGCAAAATCAGCCACATGTGTGATTACCCCAGAACCATCAGCTCTTTAGCAATTTATCATGGAATGAAAATTATCTAAACTTCGTCCGGAACTCAACCGGGCCACTCGGGAAATCGAACTAATATAGCAAAAAGTCAAGTATAATAACACGGAACTACTCAAAGCATCAAAAAATACATAACAACATCAAAATGATGGATCATACCTCAATTCAAATTTTAAGAACTTTCAACTTTTCAACTTCCATAACTCGTGCCGAAACATAGCAAATCAACCCGGAATGAACCTAAATTTTGCACACAAGTCCAAAATGACATAATGAAGCTATTCCAATTCCGGGAACCATAATCTGAATCCAATACCAAAAAGTCCACTCCCGGTCAAACTTTTAGAAAATCAAACTTTCACCATTTCAAGCCAAATTTGACTACGGACCTACAAATCTATGATGACCCTGCCGGATGTATTAATAATTCACACCCCAATCCCCTATTAACTGCGTTCCCCGAGTTTATTTCTGCTATTTTGATTTGCCGGATGTTTGGTTTTGAGTTTCGGAGAGTTTTTGGACACTTAGTCCCTAAATGAGAGCTTAAGTGTTGGAAAGTTGACCGTAGTCAGAACAATATGAAGACGGTCTCGGAATGGAAATCCGATGGTTCCGTTAGCTTCGTTGGGTGATTTTGGGATTAGGTGAATGTTCAGATTGTATTTTGGAGGTCCGTAGCTAATTTAGGCTTGAAATGCCGAAAGGTTGAATTTTGAAGTTTTCGGTCCGATAGTGAGATTTTTATCCGAGGGTCGTAATGGAATTCCAGAAGTTGGAGTATCTCCATAGTGTTGAATGTGGCGTGTTTGCAAAATATTCGGTCATTCGGACGAGGTTTGATAGACTTTTTGATAGAAAGCGTATTTTGAGAATTTTGGAGTTCCTAGGCTCAAATCCATGGTTAATTTGAGGTTTCGATGTTGTTTTAGGCGTTTTAAGGATTGATACAAGTTTGAATGGGGTTTTATGACTTGTTGGTGCCTTTGGTTGAGGTACCGGGGGTCGCGGGATGAATTCGGATGATGGACGGAAAGATTTTGGAATTAAAGTTCCGCTTCAGCTGCTGGTTCTGTCATAAATGCACCTGCAGTTTGGGTTCCGCAGAAGCGACTAAGGGGTCGTAGAAGAAGAATTTGGTCATTCTTCAGGAATCGCAGAAGCGGTACTGCATCTGCGGATTGGGAGTCACAGATGCGGAAGCTGGCCCTTTAATGAAAAGTCGAAGATGTGACCTAGGCTCCGTAGAAGCGGGACCGTAGATGTGGTCCCAGGGCTGCAAATGAAGAAATCGCTGGGCATAACATAGAAATTCTTGCCTTCACGACATTTAGCCATTTTCATCGTTTTCAAAATGAGAAGAAGCTTGGGGAGCACCTTTCATGAGGGATTTTCAGAGGAGTTCATTGAGGTAAGGTTTTTGGTCCCTAAACTCGTTATTGGAATGATTTTTATCAAATTAAGCATGAAAAGTTAAGGAAAATCAGTGGTAATTAGGGGGGGTTAGTGCTTGACTAATTGGAGACCTTTGAGTGATGATTTGAGGGACCATTTGAGGTCCAATTATGGTACTTTTGATTTGACTGAACTCATGAGAGTGTGAGGATTCTGGAAATATAAATTTTACCCGATTCAGAGATGTGGGCCCGAGAGGCGTTTTGGTCATTTTGCATAAATTCGCGTATTAGCTTAGAATTTAATTATAGAATTAGTTACTTGAAGTGTTATTTACATTATGAAATTGAATTGAATTGATTTGGGCCATTTGGAGTCGAGTACTCATGGCAAGAACGTGGTCTCGGGTTGGTTTTTGAGCTGGCTCGAGATAAGTGGCTTGTCTAACCTTATGGGGGGGGGGACCTTCCCCTTAGGATATGATATAATTGATAATTGAAATGCCTTGTACGTGAGGTGACGAGTGCGTACTTGAGCTAATTGTTGAAAATTTGGTTTTACTTTAAGTATTTCAATTGAGTTCCTTTTTCCCGTTTTATTCTACTTGCAAATTTAGCATGTTGATAGTTTAGAAAAGCATGTTTAGTTGACTTAATTGCTTATTTCCTTAAACTACCTTAATTGCACTATATGAAGCATGTTAGGCTAGAATTAGCTTTTTACTTGGTACAAAATTTAGCTTAATTGGGTATTCTTGTATTGTTGTTGTGTGTTTTTACTTTGGGACTATCAGACGACATCCCAGGAGATCATCTGTACGTATTTATAATCTGAACTGAGGTGCAGGGATACTAAGAGATCCCTAGCACGTATATTGAGGTTACCAAGAAATCCTCGGGATACCAAGAGATCCCTAGAATATATTGAGGATACCAAGAGATCCTCAGGATACCAAGAGATCCCCGGTTATCATCCTTGCTATGAGCAGTATCTCTTTGTGGTTTTGCCTTTATCTCTGTTTCAGTTATGGTACTCTTATTATCTTGTATAGATTCTTACTGTAGATTCTCAATTGTACTGCCATGACCTTCCTCCTCACTACCCGACCGAGGTTAGGCTTGACATTTATTGAGTACCGTTGTGGTGTACTCATGCCTCTTCCGTGCATGTTTTTCATGTGCAGATCCAGGTACCACTACTCAGGCCTACCATCCTTGAGGGAGGCGACTACTTAGAGACTTCGATGTACATCTACCATGTTTGCATACTGAGGAGTCCCTTTCTATTCATGCTTTTAATATTTAGCCCTTCTATACTTTCTGTTCTTACTGGACATTCCGGAGTTAGAGCTATGTAGTATTATCTTAGCTTGTGATTCGTGGGTTTCCGGGTCTTGGATTTATGTATTGGTATTGAAAGTTAAACATGGTGTATGTCGATCGGCACATTTAAACATTGTTATTGCTTCATTTCTGTTTTAAATAGTTTTACTTTTGCAAATTTTGGTTTTTCTTCCGCAATTTAGGCTTACCTAGTCGTAGAGACTAGGTTCCGTCACGATGGTTCACGGAGGCTAAATCGGGGTCGTGACAAGTTTGTTTTAGACCTCTAGATTCATAGGAGTCATGGATCACAAGCCGGTTTATTAGAGTCTCGCTGATTAGTACAGAGATGTCTGTACTTATCTATGAGAGGCTATGTAACTATTAGGAAAATTCCACTTCATTTGATTTCCTTGTCGTGTGATATTTTGACATCACAATTCTAAACTTTTGTCTTCTATTCTCTCACAGATAGTGAGGACATGTGCTACCCGAGATGATCAAGCACCCGCACCCCCTACTACGGCCGATAGAGGCCGGGGTCGGGGTAGAGGCCGAGGATGCGCACGTGGTGCAACCAGAGCACCTATGCGAGCTGCCGCTGAGGTACCACCAGCAGTTCCAGCCAGAGTCCAGGAATTTGAAACGCCTACTGCTACTACTACTCTATCTTTTTAGGAGACTCTGGCACAGTTCATGAGCATGTACACCATTTTGGCTCAGGCAGGGTTGCTTCCCCTTGCTGCAGCCACATCCCAGGCCTGGGGAGGAGTACAGACTCCCACCGCCCACACTCCTGAGCAGCGAGTGCATGTTGAGCAGATCCCCGAGATTATTCTTGTGCCGCCTGCTGTGCCAGTTCAGCCTAGGGACAGGGCAGTGGCTTTCGAGGATGAGCAGCTGAGGCTTGAGAGGTTCAAGAAGTACAAGCCCCCTGTATATTGTGGTCTATCATCCGATGATGCTCTGGGATTTCTTGATAAGTATTATTGCATTCTCCGTACCATGGGTATCTTAGGATCGAGCGGGGTTTCTTTTACTACCTTCCAGCTTCGCGGAGCTTCCTATGAGTGGTGGCGCACCTATGGGTTAGACAGTCCAGATGAGGCTGCTTCACTGACTTGGACTCAGTTTTCAGATCTGTTCCTGAGGGAGTATGTTCCTCAGAGCCTTAGGGACGTATGGAGAGTAGAGTTTGAGCATTTTCTCTAGGGTGCTAAGACTGTCTCAAAGTATACTATCTGTTACACCAGTTTGACAAGGCATGCACCAACCTTGGTTTCTACTGTTTGCGAGAAAGTTCGCCGGTTTATTGAGGGCCTTATTCCCATCATCAAGTCTAGCATGGCTCATGAGTTGGAGATAGATATTTCTTATCAGCATATGGTGAGCATTGCTAAGAGGATTGAGGGTATGCATGATAGGGAGAGAGAGGGGAGAGAGGACAAGAGGTCTCGAGAGTCGGGCCATTTCTTTGGTGCCCGTGCTCCAGTTGCAGGTCGTCATGGTAGGAGTTATATGAGTCGCCCTATTTATTCAGCTCTTCCAGCAGCCAGTAGTGCTCTAGCTCCTCCTAGGCCTCAGGAGCCTTATTATACACCACTGGTATCTAGCGCGCCTCCTGCACGGTATGCTTTTAGAGTTCAGTCCAGTAGACCTAGCCCGAGCTATTCATTGCCGCCACATCCTCCCACAACTTATTTTGAGTGTGGTGACACACGCCACGTGGTGAGGGATTGCCCTAGACTTGGGAGGAGTGCACCTCCACGGACTTCTCAGCCACAACGTGTCCGGCAAAGTTCCCAGGCTATGATTACAACTCCACTTGCTGCCCCACCTGCTCAACTAGCTAGAGGTGGAGGTCGGGGAGGTAGAGGTCGCCCTAGAGGGGGACGCCAGGCCTGATACTATGCCCTTCTTTCCCGTACTGAGGCTGCTGCCTCCGAGTGTATCATCACATGTATTATATTGGTTTGTCACAGAGATACATCGGTTCTATTCAATCAAGACTCTACCTACTCTTATGTATCTTCTTATTTTGCTCCATATTTGGGTGTATCTCGGGATTCTTTGAGTTCCCCTATTTATGTTTCTACTCATGTGGGAGATTCTTTTGTTATAGACCGCATCTATCAGTCATGTTTGGGTGCTCTTAGTGGTTTTGAGACCAGAGCTGATTTATTGTTACTTAGCATGTTTGATTTTGATATTATCTTGGGCATGAACTGGTTGTCGCCCCATTATGCTATTCTTGATTGTCACGCCAAAACCGTGACGCTGGCTATGCCAGGTGTACCGCGTGTTTAGTGGAGGGGTACTTTAGATCACACTCCCAGTAGAGTCATTTCTTTTCTTAAAGCTCAGCGTATAGTTGAGAAGGGGTGTGACAGGTATTTAGCTTATATGAGAGATGTTAGTATTGATACCCCTTCAGTTTATTCAGTCCCAGTAGTACGGGATTTTCCTGATGTGTTTCCAGCTAACCTTCCAGGCATGCCGCCTGATAAATATATTGATTTTGGAATTGATCTATTGCCGGGCACTCAGCCCATTTCTATTCCTTTGTATCGTATAGCTCCTCTTGAGTTGAAGGAGTTGAAGGACCAGTTATAGGAATTGCTTGTTAAGGTTTATATTCAGCCCAGTGTATTGCCTTAGGGTGCTCCTGTCTTGTTTGTGAAGAAAAATGATGGTTCTACGCGTATGCGTATTGATTATCGCCAGTTGAACAAGGTTACAGTGAAGAACCATTAACCTTTGCCTCACATTGATGATCTATTTGACTAGCTTTATGGCGCACGAGTGTTTTCTAAGATTGATTTGCACTCAGGTTTCCATCAGTTGAAGATTCAGGTGCCAGATATCCCAAAGACTAATTTCAGGAGTCGGTATGGTCATTACGAGTTCCTTGTTATGTCATTTGAACTGACCAATGCCCCAGCAACTTTTATGCTTTTGATTCACAGTGTGTTCCGACCGTATCTTAACTCATTCATTATTTTCTTTATTGATGATATTCTAGTGTATTTTCGGTGAAGGGAAGATCATGATCAGTACTTGAGGAGTGTGCTTTAGACTTTGAGAGAGAAGAAGTTATATGTTAAGTAGTCAAAATGTGAGTTTTGGTTGGATTCAGTGGCGTTCTTAGGCTACGTGGTACTGAGTGAGGTTATTCAGGTGGATCCAAAGAAGATAAAGGCCGTGTAGAGCTGGCCCAGACCATCCTCAACTACAGAGATTCGTAGTTTCCTTGGCTTGGCAGGCTACTACCATCATTTTGTGGAGGGGTTATCATCAATTTTAGCCCCTATGACTAGGTTGACCCAGAAGGGTACTCTGTTTCAGTGGACGGAGGAGTGTGAGGCGAGCTTTCAGAAGCTCAAGACATCTTTGACCACAACCCCAATTTTGATACTGCTTATAGGTTTGGGGTCTTATACGGTCTATTGTGATGCCTCGAGGATTGGCCTCAGAGCGATGTTGATGCAGTACGGTAGGGTGATTGCCTACGCATCCAGACAATTGAAGATACATGAGAAGAATTACCCTGTTCATGACCTTGAGTTAGCTTCCATAGTTCACGCCCTAAATATTTGGCGCCATTATTTATATGGGGTTCCCTATAAGATTTATACTGACCATCGGAGCTTGCAGCACCTGTTAAAGTAAAAGGATCTAAATTTGCGCCAAAGGAGATAGTTAGAGTTGCTGAAGGACTATGATATTTCTATATTGTATCACCTGGGCAAGGACAATGTGGTGGCCGATGCTTTGAGTCATCAGGCGGAGAGTTTGGGGAGTTTGGCTTATTTACCAGAACCAAAGAGGCCTATGGCGATGGATGTTCAGGCCTTAGCCAGCCAGTTCTTAAGATTAGATCTTTTGGAGCCCAGTTGGGCTCTAGCTTGTGTGGTTTCTCGGTCTTCCTTATTTGATCATATCAGGGAGCGACAGTATGATAACACAGATGTGACTATTGGTGATAATGGGGTATTGAGGATGCAGGGTTGGATTTGTGTACCCAATGTTGATGGGCTACGAGAGTTGATTCCAGATGAGGCCCATAGCTCGCGGTTTCCATCCATCTGGGTGTCGCAAAGATGTATTAGGATTTGAGGCAACACTATTGGTGGAGGCAGATGAAGAAAGATATAAATGGATTCGTAGCTTGGTGTCTCAACTATCAGCAAGTGAAGTACAAGCACCAGAGACCAGGTGGGTTGTTTCAGCAGATTGGGGTTACGGAGTAGAAGTGGGAGCGGATCACCATGGACTTTTTAGTTGGGCGCCCACGGACTTTGAGGAAGTTTGATGCTACTTGGGTGATTGTGGATCGACTGACCAAGTACGCTCATTTCATTCCTGTGTGTACTACTTATTCTTCGGAGTGGTTAGCGGAGATTTATATCCGGGAGGTTGTTCTTATGCATGGCATTCCTATGTCCATCATTTCAGATAGAGGTACTCAGTTCACATCACGGTTCTAAAGGGCTGTTCAGCATGAGTTAGGTACTTGGGTAGAGTTGAGTACAACATTTCACCCTCAGATAGACGGACAGTCCGAGCTCACTATTCAGATTCTTGAAGATATGCTCCGTACATGTGTGATTGAGTTTGGAGGTTCTTGGGATTAGTTCTTGCCATTGGCGGAGTTTGCCTACAACAACAGTTATCAGTCCAACATTTAGATGGCGCTGTATGAGGCTTTATATGGCAGGCGGTGCAGATCCTCGGTGGATTGGTTCGAGACGGGTGAGGCTAGACTATTGGGCACAGACTTAGTTCATGATGCTTTGGAGAAGGTTAAGGTGATTCAGGGTAGACTCCGTATAACCCAGTCTAGACAAAAGAGTTACGTAAACCGGAAGGTTCGTGATGTTTCCTATATGGTTGAAGAGCGGGTTCTACTTCGGGCTTCGCCTATGAAGGGTATCATGAGATTTGGGAAGAAATGGAAGTTTAGTTCGAGGTTTAATGGCCCTTTTGAGATATTGAGGCGTGTTGGGGAGGTTGCTTATGAGCTTGCCCCACCTGCCAGCTTGGCAAGAGTTCACCCTGTATTTCATGTTTCGATGCTCCGGAGGTATCACGGTGATCCGTCGCACCTGTTGGATTTCAGTTTAGTCCAGTTGGACGAGGATCTATCCTATGTTTAGGAGCCAGTGGCGATATTGGATAGGCAGGTCAGAAAGTTGAGGTCAAAGAACATTGCATCAGTAAAGGTTTAGTGGCGGGGTCAGCCGGTCGAGAAGACGACCTGGGAGATCGAGCAGGATATGCGCAGCCGTTACCCTTATCTTTTCACTACTTCAGGTATGTCTCTATGCTCGTTTGAGGACCAACGAATGTTTAAGTGTAGGAGGATGTGACGACCCGGCCGGTCTTCTTAAGAATTAATGCCCTGATCCCCTATTAACTGCTTTCCCCGAGTTTATTTCTACTATTTTGATTTGCGGGGATGTTCGGTTTTGAGTTTCAAAGAGTTTTCGGACACTTAGTCCCTAAATGAGAGCTTATGTGTTGGAAAGTCGACTGTAGTTAGAACAGTGTGAAGACAACCTCGTAATGAAAATCTGATGTTTCTGTTTGCTTCGTTGGGAGATTTCAGGCTTAGGGGCGTGTTCAGATTGTGTTTTGGAGGTCTGTAGCTAATTTAGGCTTGAAATGCCAAAAGGTCGAATTTTGAAATTTCCGGTATGATAGTAAGATTTTTATACGAGGGTCGAAATGGAATTGTGGAAGGTTGAGTAGGTCCGTAGTGTTGAATGTGACGTGTGTGCAAAATTTTCGGTCATTCGGACGAGGTTTGATAGACTTTTTGATCGAAAGCATATTTTGACAATTTTGGAGTTCCTAGGCTCAAATCCATGGTTAATTCGAGGTTTCGATGTTGTTTTAGGTGTTTTAAGGATTGGTACAAGTTTGGATAGTGGTTTGTGACTTGTTGGTACCTTTGGTTGAGGTCCTAGGGGCCTCGGGATGAATTAAGATGGTTTACGGAAAGATTTTGGAATTAAAGTTGCAGCTTCAGCTGCTGGTTCTATCATAACCACACCTACGGTTTGGGTTCCGCAGGTGCGGTGCCGCAAAAGCAGCTAAGGGGCCGCTGAAGCAGAATTTGATTATTCTTCAGGAACCGTAGAAGCGGTGGTATGACCGCAGAAGTGGACCGCATCTGTAGATTGGGAGTCGCAGATGCGGAAGCTGACCCTTTAATGAAAAGTCGCAGATGCGACCTAGGCTCTGCAGAAGCAGGACCGCAGATGCGGTCCTAGGGACGCAAATACAGAAATCGATGGGCAGAACATATAAATTCTTGCCTTCGCAAAATTTAGCCATTTTCATTTTTTTCAAAACGGGAAGAAGCTTGGGGAGCACTTTTCAAGAGGGATTTTCAGAGGTGTTCGTTGGGGTAAGGTTATTGGTCCCTAATCTCTTTATTGGAATGATTTTTATCAATTTAAGCATGAAAAATTAAGGGAAAACAGTGGTAATTGGGGGGTTAGGACTTGACTAATTGGAGATTTTTGAGTGATGATTTGAGGTACATTTGAGGTTCGATGTTGGTATTTTTGATATGAGTGAACTCATGAGAGTCTGAGGATTCTGGAAATATAAATTTTACTCGATTCTGAGATGTGGGCTCGAGGGGCGTTTTGGTCATTTTGCATAAATTTGCATATTAACTTAGAACATAATTGTAGAATCAGTTACTTGAAGTGTTATTTACATTATGAAATTGAATTGAATAGATTTGGGTCATTTTGAGTCGAGTACTTGTGGTAAGAACGTGGTCTCGGGTTGATTTTTGAGCTGGTTCGAGGTAAGTGGCTTGTCTAACCTTGAGTGGGGCACCTTCTCCTTAGGATGTTATATAATTGATAATTGAAATGCCTTGTACGTTAGGTGACGAGTGCGTACTTGAGCTAATTGTTGAAAATCTGTTTTTACTTTAAGTATTTCAACTGAGTTCCTTTTTCCTGTTTTATTCTACTTGCGAATTTAGCATGTAGATAGTTTAGAAAAGCATGTTTAGTTGACTTAATTGATTATTTGCTTGAACTGCCTTAATTGTACTATGTGAAGCATGTTATGCTAGAATTAACTATTCACTTGGTACGAAATTTAGCTTAATTGGGTATTCTTGTGTTGCTGCTGTGTGTTTTTACTTTGGGACTATGGGACGGCATCCCAAGAGATCCTCTGTACATATTTATGATCTGAACTGAGGTGTGGGATACCAAGATATCCCTGGCACGTATATTGAGGATACAAAGAGATCCCTAGCATATATTGAGGATACCAAGAGATCCTCGGGACACTAAGAGATCCCTAGCATATATTAAGGATACCAAGAGATCCTCGGGATACCAAGAGATCCCTAGCATATATTGAGGATAACAAGAGATTCTCGGGATACCAAGAGATCCCCGGTTATAATCCTTGCTATGAGCGGTATTTCCTTGTGGTTTTGCCTTTATCTCTGTTTCTGTTATTGTACTCTTATTATCTTGTAAAAATTCTTACTATAGATTCTCAATTGTACTGCTTATCTTATCCTGTCATCTTATTATTTATTTAATATTAGCAGGGCCCTGACCTTCCTCGTCACTGGCCGACCGAGTTAGGCTTGACACTTACTGAGTACCACTTTGGTGTACTAATGCCTCTTCTACGGATGTTTTTTCATGTGCAGCTCCATGTGCCGCTACTCAGGACTACCATTCTTTAGGGAGACGACTGCTCAGAGAATTTGAGGTACATTTGTCGTGTTCACAAATCGAGGTGTCCCTTTCTATTCCTGTTTTTAGTATTTAGCCCTTCTGTACTTTCTATTCTTACTAGACATTACGGAGTTAGAGCTATGTAGTATTATCTTAGCTTGTGATTCGTGGGTTTCCGGGTCTTGGATTTATGTATTGGTATTGAAAGTTAAACATGGTGTATGTCAAGCGGCACATTTAAACACTGTTATTGCTTCATTTCTGTTTTAAATAGTTTTACTTCTGCAAATTTTGGTTTTTCTTCCGCAATTTAGGCTTACCTAGTTGTAGAGACAAATCACCAAACATAGCTAACAGAACTATCAAAACTCCAATCTAAGGTCAAACACTAAAAGTCAAACTTATTCAACTCTTTCAATTTAAAGCTTCCTAGTTGAGAATCATTTTCCAACGGTTCCGAATAACCTGAAAACTAAGACTGACGATTCGCGTAAGTCATTATATATCATACATAGCTACTCATGCCCTCAAACCATCGAGCGAAGTGCAAATGATCAAAACGACCGATCGGGTCATTATAAGCACAAGCACGCCTCTCTACTGATCCTTCCGATAAGAAGTAACTATATCTTCACAAAAATATGCAAAAGCATAATATGAGTATCCCATAGTTGGTACCCAGTAAGTATCAAGACTAACCTCGGTGAAATAGTGACGAGGTTCAGGTCATGTGATACTCACTAGTCAAATAATCTGTGCAATATATCAAAAGAAAACTGACAACAAAATATGTAACAGAGACAATATCAACAACCTCTTATTAACATGTGATAACAACTCAAACAAGTAGAAGTTCAGCTTGACAACGAGTCATCAAATAGAAACACAAACATATGGCACCTCATGCCCACAATTTTATCAGAATAACAATAGCCACTCGTATCGCTCCGTCTTAACAATAACAGTAGTCCACATAGCAATGCCGCCTTGTCACTCATGTTCAATAATATCCTACCTTGTCGCTCCAGTTTAAAAATACTCCCATCACAAAAACAATATCAATCACACTTGCATGACAGAAAGCTCGTGCCAATACCCAACAATTTGTTCAACATATCCACATGTGCTACCAAATCACAAACATTAAAGCAAATGTTTTTATCATGGATATGAGCTTACAATTTATCGACAAAGGGCACAAGAACATGAAAATAATAAAATACAGATGAGTATTTAACAAATAAAGTATTACTACGACTAAAACAAGTGTAGTAATCATGTACACCTAGCCACCAAGTGATCAAGCATGTTTGAAATACAATACATCCTCAAATTAAGGCATAGTAATAGCCTAAAATCTAATCTGATCATAAATCACTCATAGCACGTGTGTACATGCTCGTCACATCGTGTACACAGTAGGCAATTAAGGCCAAATCCTAAGGGTATTCCCCCACAACAAGATAAGGTAAGATACTTACCTCAAACAAGTCAAATCAATACTTTAAAAAGACCTTTCCTCTCGAGTCGGCTTCCAAATAAGCTAAATCTAGCAAAAAATAACTCAATAATATCAAACATAGCTATAAAAATCGATTCTAATTAATAAAGCTTTGATTTTTATCAAAAGTCAAAAATTCAACCAAAAAGTCAAGATGGGTCCACAAGCCTGAACCAGAAAAAGCTCATAAATTTTGAATACTCATTCCAATACGAGTCTACATATACTAGTTTCATCCATATCCGACTCTGAACATGGGTTCAAATCTCCATTTTTTCATTTTAGAAAAGTTATGCAAAATTCATAATTTTTTAACTTAGATTCAGTATTCATATTCAAAAATCAAGGATGTTATCATGGTTAATAACAAATTCGAGTTATAAAACTTACACCAATCTAAGTAGTGAATATTCCCTAAAGATCGCTCAAATTCGAGCTCCTAATCTCAAAATATGATAAAATAACTCAACATTTGAAATAGAGAATTTAAGTTTGTCTAGTGGTTCCCCTTCCCGATCACGGGACCTACTTCACATAACTGCCCAACAATGCAAATGTGAAGCTTCAAATCCACACAGTCCGCAATCGCGACATACCCAATACGAAGGTGTAGAACAAAAAGCTGCCAGCACCAAAACACACTCCACGATCACATGTCTCCTTCCCTAATCGTGATGAAAACCATAACACTAGAAAACCAGCAAGTCCAAACTTGATAGAAATGGTCCAAAACTACCCCTAAAAATACCTGAGTCCCCCAAGACCCCATCTGTAGTGACCCGACCGATCATTTTGAGCATTTGCAATTCGCTTGGTTGTTTGAAGGCATGCGTAGCTCTGTATGATGTTGTAGGACTTCTATGAATCATCGGTTTTGCTTTTCAGTTTATTCGGAATTGGTTTAGAAGAATGATTCTCAACTAGGAATTTTTAAATTTGAAAGGTTTGACCAAGTTTGACTTTCTAGTATTTTAACTTGGATTGGATTTCTAATGGTTCCTTTAGCTCGGTTGGGTGATTTTGGACTTAGTAGCGCGTCCGGATTGCGATTTGGAGGTCCGTAGTAGAATTTGGCTTGGAATTGCGAAAGTTGAAATTTTGGAAAGTTTGAGCGGGAGTGGAATTTTTGATATCGGGCTTGGATTTCGATTACAAAAGTTGCAATAGGTCCGTAATGTTAAATGTGACTTGTGTACAAAATTTGAGGTAAATCGGACGTGATTTGATAGGTTTCGGCATCGATTGTGAAAGTTTGAAGTTTCAAAGTCCATTGATTTCGAATTGAGGTGATATTCATTGTTTCAGTGTTGTTATGAGTGTTTTGAGGACTCGAGTATTTCCGTGTTATGTTATGGGACTTGTTGGTATGTTTGGACGGGATCCCAAGGGGCTCGAACGTGTTTCAGATTGATTTCAGATCATCTTTCCTTCATTTTTCACTGTTGTATTCTTCTTGTTTCTGGTGTCATAGCCATTCATCGCATTCGCACGGCAGGTATCGTGAACGCGTAGTGTATTTTTATGGCACCAGCAAATTGTTCTTTGCGATAGAGACGTATGTACTGTGTTTTCGTAGTGTTAGGGCAAGACTTTTTCGCGTTCGCGTATGGGTGATCGCGTTCGCGTAGAGTTGAGCTAGGAGTTGGGCTAGAGGACCTTTCTTTATTGCGTTCGCAAGGCTTGGGCTTTGTTCACATTGTTTTGCCTCCGATGTGTATCGTGTTCGCGAGGCTTGTGCCATGAATGCGTAGACAATTTTTGGTGGATGATAATATTGTTCATCGGGAACACGATGGGGTTCCCATGTTCGCGAAAGAGGATGTCTGGGCAGAAGTATAAAGTATTCTATTTCGAGGGTTTCAACCATTTTTATATGTTGGGAGTTATGGAGCTTTGATTGAGGAGATTGTTGAAGTAATTCTCACCATACGAATTGGGCTAAGTGTTCACTACTTGATTTTGGTTATATTCCATGAATCTATCTTCGATTTTAGATTTTGGTTGGTGAATTTTAAAGAGGAAATTGCTGGTTTTGGCCTAAAGTTCCATAATATGAATTTCTTTAGTTTTGAACATCGATTTGGAGTCAGAATAAAGTGAGACTAGTATGGTTGAACTCGTAATTGAATGGATTGTCGGATTTTGTGAGTTTTGTCGGTTTCTGAGGCACGGTGTCACGACCCAAACTGAAGGGCCATGACTAGCACCTGACCACACTTGCCGAGCACCAACGTACATTTCATCTAACCTTCATTATTATCTTTTAAGGCTAACGAGATCAATATAAATGGTAGACCTAGATCATGGACAACCAGCAATAAAATATGACGGCATGAACATACATAGCAGGGGATGACCAGACAATCAAGAAACTACATATAAGGTATGAGCTACCACGCTACTATGAAAGACTATACAACAAAAACTAGCCGACAAGGCATACCAAACTATACATGAGCCGACACCTGTCTATGAGCCTCTAAAAGAACATAAGTGTTGCAACATAGCCGGAACAGGGCCCCGACATACCCATAATGTCTATAACAAAAATTGCATACCAAGACCAAGGCAAGTCCGGAGAAGGGATCTCGCCAATCACCGCTGAACTGGACAGTCTACTGTGGTGGGGGAGCTGCACCTGCCTGTCTATCAGGACCTGCAGCACGACATGCAGCGTCCACAAATAAAAGGACGTCAGTACGAATAAAGTACTGAGTATGTAAGGCAAGGAACCATAAATACGATCAGTAATGTAAGCAAGGATAGAGAATATACAACCTGTAACATCTTAGTACCTCTGAGGGCTACTTACATGAAATGCATGATACATATGTATAAATACATAAACCTTTAAAGCATTCGCCTCTGTGGGCATCATTATCATCATATCGTACCCGGCCATAATAGGCTCGGTAGAATCGTACCCGGCCACGTGGAGCTTGGTAAAACCCAACTGATCAGTGGTTGCACAATAGGTGCCGTACCCGGCCAACTATAGCGTGGCTCGGTAGAGTAAAATAGATACATATATATAATGCATGCTCGACTCATGGAATCACATTCTAAACCTTTCGGAGTGACGTAAGGTCGGTATCCTCTGTACACGTTATTAGGACTAACTCTTCACTATGAACCTTATAAGAATCAGGAAGTACCAATAACATTGATAACATAAGAATAAGAGAAGCAACATTAACATCAATCGTTCCATAAGAGGGAAAACAATGTAAGTACTGCTAGCTTCTAAGAGTAGAGTATCTTTGGAAGCTCGTTCATTACATTATGTACAATCGGAGTCATGCAAAAGAAGGAAAGGGATAGCCTCACATACCTTGTATATACTGCCCCAATCTCAAGCTATGCAATTGTCAAAACTCCTTAGTCTACAATAAGAGAAACGATACTATCGTTATCATTTAAGCGTCATAACTATTATGTATCGACCACAACCTATTTTACGATGAAACGGACAGCACCTCCCCTATATATATGACCTCACACCATTCAAAACAGTCACCAAACAGCCCAAACAACATCAATAATAAACGTATTGAGCCTCCCAAAATAGTCCACACACAGCCTAATCACTCCATACATACGACGACCACCGTAGTCGTGTCAAACAACCTGGAAATGTTACGAATAACTATCAGCCCATAACCCTACATATATATGGTGTTTCTCCACACCCTTCCTCCTCCAAAACTCCACAAGATAGTAGTAAAATACGCAGCCCAACAACAACGCAAAACAGTCCACAAAACAATAACATTACTACCAAACCTTTCGATATATATCTCACAAGTTCTAGCTTCAATGGCTTAGCCGCAACTTGGATAATCTTAAATACATATAGAGTAAGAGGTTCCTTACCTTTATACAGAAAGAACAACTCCAATTTGACCTTAAATTTCCATGAAATATCCCTCCAATGCTGCCACAACAACAAAAGAGCGAAACTAGCGATCAATTAGTGTTTTTCGGCACTAGAATCACTTTAGAAGGCTTGAAATCACCTAGGATTGATATTAAGAACATGAGGGAGTATTTACAGAACATAAACCCTTTAAAACAACCTCCCACACGAGCTGAAACGACACAAAAATGAGCAACAACAAGAAGAACAAGAGACTTACTAGCGCCACGGAATTCCCGACACTTGATTTGTGTTGTTTGCCCTTTTTTTGGGTCTTGAATCTTGAGAGAACCTTGAGAGGATGTTCCTAGGGTTCTAAGGTCTGAAAATAGTGAAAAGAAATGACTTAAAACGGGTTGGAGTCATCCTATATAGGTCCAAATATCTTAAACCGACTTAGTGGGCCCCATAGAGAGGCGCTTGGCGCTGTCTTGCGAAAATGCGAATATCTCTCTACTCCAAGATCGTATTGATGAATGGTTTAATGCGTTGGAAACTATACTAATAGATATTTAATTTGGTTGGTATATCACCCCGTAATTCCTTGTAAATTATGAGAAAAGATTAGAAACATTTGACCTAATGTTTAAGTAAAATTATGAACCTAAGTTGCGACAACTTTTGTCGACTTTTGTTTCATAACTCGTTTGACTTCAAGACTTATGATACGGATATTATATGATTAAAATACCTTCATAAATGACCTCTTGAGTGTATTAAGCACCGCTAGATTACCTGAAAATTCGAGTTACAACATCCTTGATTCGTTTAACTTCTAATACTGGTTAATCACCCTTATACACTCTTGTATCACTTAAGACCAATAGGATAGACTTCTTATCATCTCAAAGATAATTCCTTCTTGGATTTATGTTAACTAATATATGGCATGAACTAACACATGTGGATATGGGTTGTGATTTTTGGCTGGTTTTGGGTTTTGATTGAGGGTTCGATCTTTATCATTTGGAATTGTTTCCTTGGGCTTTATTTGATGAATTTGAGATGCTTTTGGCTAGTTTTGAGCCGTTTGGATGTTGGTACGCATGAGATGGCATGCTTGGAGTATCGTTCGACTTGCTTGTATTGGAATTTACTTGTTAGAGGTAAGTAAATTTTCCAAACATAGTGTTATGGGTATGAAATCCCGAATTACGTGCTATGTGATTGATGATGAGGCGACGGGCGTGTGGGGGTGCACCCTGTGTATTGTGACTCCGTTGTTTTCATGGATTTATTTGGTGGCCCTATTTTGTTGATATATGTGTTTCCACTACGTGATAAAGTAACTGAATTGTTAATCCTGCTAGATATCATGTTTAGGCTTTATGCTGATACTGTTAGGACCCATTGTGGTCGTTTCTTGCTGTCATCTCACTGATTTCATTGATATTTTGTACTTAGTCATATTCATGCATTCATATCATATCTCAGTCTCAATTGTTGTTTATCGATACATCATATCATTGTTGTCGGGCTAGTTTATGACATTGTAAGCCCGTGAGTGAGACTAAAGAGATTGATGACTGAGTGAGGCTGAGAGCCTGATTATGAGTGACAATTATGGGATAGGGCTACATGCCGAAGTATGTTATATTGATTTATGCCTGGATCTGGCTTATGATAACGCTTGGGCTGTAGGAGCCCCTCTGGAGACTGCACACACCCCCAGTGAGCACGGTTGATTATATTGAGGGATGGATTATCCCTGGACACTGACCTTGTCCGAAGCATTTAAATACCTAGAGATAGATCTTCTCCACAAGGCCGGATTGGCCTTCCTCGGTACTATTTTACTGATGATCAGAGATGTATATGTTTCGGGATAGATCTTCCCTAGGCCGCATGGGCCATATATAGTACCGAGTGGTTGAGCATTGAAGAGTGTGAAGTGTGAGAAAGTGAGATGGAGTACTCCAAGAGTGTGAGTACATGATTCATCTCTAAGATACATGGCACTGGCATGCACACATGACATACATGCATAGAGATGCATTTTTCTCATGTTGTACGGTATCACGTCATTCATGGCTTTTTACACAAATTGATATGTGGGCATCGAGAGGTATTTCACACTTGCTAACTGTAAAGAAAATGAAACATCTTATTTATTGTGAAAAAGATTTTTGGATTTTTTTTATAGTTTTCAAACTATATCAAATTTTTCAATGATTTCGGTAAAGGATTTGGGTTTTCACTGCTATTCTTGAAAAGCTGAACTATTTTCGAAAATTATGAATAAGCTGAGCATTTTGAATCTCAAGATTATTTATTTTATTATTTTCTATACGTTATTATAAATGGTTATTGGCTATTGGTGTTGGACTCGTCCTGTGTTCTAGCTCGTCACTACTTTCAACCTAATGTTAGGTTTATTACTTACCAGTACATGGGGTCGTTAGTACTGATTCTACGCATTTGCACATTCTGTGCAGATGTTGGCTGCTGAGGTTGCTATGTTCAGTGGGAGCTGGGTTTGAAGATGTACTTGCGTTTCGGTTGTAGTTGCCTCTTGTTCATGGTAGCCATAAACTATAGATTTATAAAATTCTTTTTATGTACTTTTGTAATAGAAGATGTATTTACTTCATATCATGTTTGTAAATCCTATTTTTGTAAGCTCATGATTTGTACTATCAGTCCTTGGGCAATGTAAAAAAATTTTGTTAACTTATCTATTTAATTGTTTGATTTACTCTATTGGATTTGGATAATTATTAGTTGGCTTACCTAGCGGGTTGGGTTAGGTGTCATCATGACTAATAGATTTTGGGTCATGACAGATTGGTATCAATGCTCTAGGTTCATAGGTTCTACAAGTCATAAGCAAGTGTCTAGTATAGTTTTGTAGATCGGTATAATAACGTCCATACCTATCCTCGAGAGGCTATAGGGCATTTAGGATATATACTTCTCATCTTTCTTTTCTTTATTATGGGGCATTGATTCATCTTGAAGCATAACTCTTTGAATTTCTTCCACTCATTCGTATGCGAGATGTGATTTGGATGTGCTGATGATGGGCAGTCTATAGGACTTGGGGTCGGGTTTTGATTGTAGCTTGAGCATGGAGATTTTGGTTGTGTGAGCACGTGCTTTTGGACTTATATGTTTGGTAGAGTCCCTATGAGTGGAATTTGTGGCTCGATGAGTGGTTGGATGATTATATGATTAGTATGTTCTGATTGCGGGATGTATTCAGACAGATTGAATGTGATAAGAAGAGTTTGCTTATGATGTAAAAAGGACTATTGGGTGCTTGATGTCTGCCATGATGTGACGTATACTCTCGAGTTAGGAGTATATTGGAGGATCTTTCATGTTGTTTAAATGTCGAATGAATTAGGTTCTCATGCCTTATTGATGAGTTCAGACTCAGGAAGATTAAGTGATTGTGTAGTAGTTGTGCTGTGAAAGGTATAAAGAGATCTTAGTTTGAAGCTAAGCAGATGAGTTATAACCTGCGAGGTAATCTACGGAAGTGTGATTTTTATGATGTTGTGAGGAGGCTTTCTTATCTACCAGTGTGTTATATTTGTGCGATTTGAGTTTAGATCGGTTTTAATAATTGACTTGATCGTTACGGGGATGAATGCGAGATTAGCAGATGATTTGAGGTATTATATGATTTGTGTTACATGAACTTTCGAAGGATTTAGTTGAATTTCAGTGTGGGTCTATGGTAGTAATAGAGTATGGGCATTGTGAGTTATTGTGTGTATTGGTATATGGCTTTAAGTCAAGTGGGGGAGCTGGCTATCAACAATTTGTTTTCATGGTTATGTGTTGTATCAATTTCAATCTGAGGCATACTTATGGATTGGTTATGGCTTGTAGATGTTTGTTTTTAGGATGAATTAATCAAGGAATTTCTGGATAAGGCTTATGTTACACTTTAAGGGTATATAGGAATCATGTGATGATTAAGTTGCTATTCGGGAAGAAAGATGTAGTGCGCATGGTGTAGGAATTTATTTGGTTGCATTAAGGTGGGGTTACTTCCTTGGGTGTTGGTGTGCTATCGGCACAGGTCGTTCGGTCCATTTGGTCAGTTTAATTGAGATTCGAGCGAAGTGAAAAACTCTCGAGAATGATTCTAATGTGTGCAAGATCTGAGTGTAGCAATTGGGAACTTTCGGGGTTTGTATATGGCTAGAAACTGAGATTTTCATTGGTGGTTTACGAGACTCGTGGTATTTCTATATCATTATAGATTCCACTTTTCAGTAGTAAGAAGGGGAATAAGGCGACTCTAGATTCATATAAGGTCTCTTTAGAATGAGTATCTCAGTTGTGGTACTTTTGAGGGCTTAAAAGGGAATTCACCGGCTTTTGAGCCTTACGGCGGTGTGGTTCTATACTAGAGTTTGTTGGGCATGTTTAGGTTGGGGATCGTAGTCTTCTAGCAAGGAGAAGTATCAATTTGAAGGTAATTCGAGAAGAAATCGGAGAATTAGGACAACTTGGTAATGGGCTAGATCAGCATGGTAATGGATGTGATGGGCCTTTTGGTTGTTATGATGTGGTGAGTCTCAGCATGTGCTTTGTGGCAATAATCTTGGGTTTGGCGACCTGCGTGACTTAGTTGAGTTAGAGAGATTCAGTTCTGATGGCCTGGTTATATGAAAATGGGTTTTGAAGAGTTCTCGATGATTTCTACCACGGTTCGGGGTGGATATTTCCTACTAGTGTGTGGAAAATGTTGTGCATTGGGATTTTCTCTTGGATGAGATCAAATGGAGGGTTTCTAAGTAATCGGGTATGTATATTACTGGTGACTCAGAGGTGGTTATAAGATTCTCGTGCTTTTCATACGATAGAATGATAGATGTGGTGTGTTGTGTGGGATTGAGATATGCATGTGCAAGGTCACAGTTCAGTTTTGATAGGAAGGTCATGAATTCTCAATCAGCATGGATGGTTTCTGATGTTTAGATGAATACTATAACTATCTGGATAGCTTGATAAGGGTGTGCATTTTAGTAGGCGCATTGTGTTTTGACTTACAAATGCTTCATTTGTATTATATTGCCGACCTGGTTAATCGACTGCTGATTTTCATATATTGCTATATGGCGCAGAAGAATTAGAGAAGTATTTCTCATGGGATAATCGTGTGTGAGAGATGTGTTAGACATTCGGGCGGTGCAGTTGGGGATTATATATGGTAATTCGTGTATTCTATGGATTTAGAGACTGGGAGTTCTTAGGAGCAGATTGTTTCATGGTTGTGGACTATGATAATGTGGCAAAAGCTAGTCAGATGATGGTACGCAATATGGTTAGGACATTGTGGACCTTTGGATGATTATTTATTTATTTGTGGATGACTAGGTTGATTTGGGGGTCCACTGGTAGGATCAATTGGGGATGTATATTCTACAACGAGTCGGGTTGGTTGGCTCCATATTGCTATTGTCAAGGGATGTGCCATTCGGTTGTTGTTGAGCTTATTCGCGTCCAAAAATGATCTATGAGTTACTATTCTATGCTATGAGGAGTTTTGATTCATTGGTTATATGCACACATTGGGCAGTTCTATTTTGGCGTTATAGCAAAATTTGGGCGAGATGGGTAATTGGGTGTTGCATGATTGATTACGCATTGACTATGTTCTTTCGGGCTTGTGTGCATTGCGTCATTTGCTTCTCCATGGTTATGGGAATGCCCTTTGGGAACTTAATGTCGAATCGCGCATGGTTATTGATTTTGAGCCAGGGGACTTGAGGTATATTTGCATGGACTAGTGTTTGGATAGGGTCACACATTGTAGCGGAGTTATATTCGGGTGTGATCCTTTGTGATAGATTTGTCTGTTTTGGTTCTACGGTATGTGATGGGTTCTTAACATAGTGTTGTGGTGGCACCCGTTGAGCTTGTAGGATAGTTCTCTCGTTTGAGTCATTTTCATGATTGAGTACATCTAGAATGTTGCTATTTGGTGCACGGATTGCACAGGTTGTGCCTTTTGATTGTGTTGATGTGTCATGTCACTAGAGTGGTCGTGTTGGATGAGATCTGGTCATTGGACCTCGAATGGATACTATCAAAATTGATTACAACATGGTTGAAAGGATAGTATCGAAAGTCAGCTTAGAAAATTTGCTATAGTTCTTGTCGGAGGAGAGGGAGCTCTATGACCTGTTGATCTGGTGAATGGTTATAAGTTTCTGTGTATTTTTTCAGTCATTGGTAGTGTACGAAGGTTTTAGAATGAGGCTTTGTTTGATATGGGGTTTATTATTGGTATTGGGTTATTTTGAGCATCTACTGTGATTAGAAATTATCACTATAAGTATTTGATTTATGCGACATATCATGTGATTACATCTTGGGTTATGGATATTGCTTGATACAACTTGTTCAGATTTATACAGTGTGTGGATGTGAGGTTCTGATCTTATAGAATTCCGGATGTGGGAATTGGATTCTAAGGCTTATGGTCTAGGTTGAATTAGGAAATTTCAGTTATGTTATGTTGTATGACCTATATAGGATAGGGTGACGTGGGATCACCCTCGAGTATGTGCATGGTGAGGTTGCATTGTGGTTTGATTGCTTTGAGAACAACTATGGACACGTTCGAGGACAAATGCATGTTTATGTGGGGGGAGGATGTAACGACCCAATCGGTATTTTTGAGCATTTGTGCTTCGCTTGGGTTTTTGAGGGAATGAGTAGCTCCGTATGATGTATTAGGACTTATATGAATCGTCTGTTTTGGTTTTCAGGTTATTCAGATTTGATTTGAAAGAATGATTCTCAACTAGGAATCTTTAAATTTGAAAGGATTAACCAAGTTTGACTTTTTAGTATTTGACTCCAGATTGGATTTTTGATGGTTCCGTTAGCTCCATTGGGTGATTTTGGTCTTAGGAGCTTGTCCGGATTGTGATTTTGAGGTCTGTAGTAGAATTTGGCTTGAAACGACGAAAGTTGGAATTTTGAAAAGTTTGATCGGGAGTGGACTTTTTGAAATCGGGGTCGGATTTCGATTCTGAAAGTTGGAGCAGGTCCGTAATGTCAAATGGGACTTGTGTGCAAAATTTGAGGTCAATCAGACTTGAAATTTCAAAGTTCATTGATTTCAAATTGAGATGTGATTCATCGCTTCCATGTTGTTATGAGTGTTTTGGGGGACTGAGTAGGTCTGTGTTATGTTAGGGGACTTGTTGGTATGTTTGGACATGGTCTTAAGGGGCTCGGTCATGTTTCAGATTGATTTCAGATCATTTTTCCTTTATTTTTCACTGTTGTATTCTTCTAATTTCTGGTGTCACAGCCCTTCATCGCGTTCGCGTGATAGGTATCGCGAACACATCGTGTTTTATTGATGTCAGTAGAAAATTGTTCTTTGCGATCGCGGCGTATTTCCTGCATTCGCATATTGTTAGGGCATGTCTTCTTCGCGTTCGCGTATGGGTGATCGCGTTCACGTAGAGTTGAGCTAGGAGTTGGGCTAGAGGACCTTTCTTCATCGCGTTTGCGAGGCTTGGGACACAATCACATAGTTTTGCCTCTAGTGTGTATCGCGTTCGCGAATCTTGTGCCGCGAACGAGTAGAGCATTTTTGGTGGCTGATATTTTTTTTCATCACAAACA
This sequence comes from Nicotiana sylvestris, assembly GCF_000393655.2. Classification (NCBI taxonomy): domain Eukaryota; kingdom Viridiplantae; phylum Streptophyta; class Magnoliopsida; order Solanales; family Solanaceae; genus Nicotiana; species Nicotiana sylvestris. Next base: position 195,482,058 of record NC_091058.1, on the reverse strand, counting down.
CGATGGTTTTCCCGTGTTCGTGAAAGAGGATGTCAGGGCAGAAGTATAAAGTACTCTATTTTGAGTGTTTCGGTTATTTTTACATGTTAGGAGTTATGGTGTCACGATCCTAAACCCAGACCCGGTCGTGATGGCGCCTCTTGTGAAGACAACGCCATCCGATATATTTCCAATCTGGTTTAAGCAATTAAACAATAAGATTCAAGTATAAACATGATAAATAATCTAATGGTGAACAGTGTCAATACAGAATAATATGCGAAATACAACCCAACACAGCCCGATACCGGGGTGTCACTAGTCATGAGCATCTAAAAATCTGGAATAATCAATAAAAGTCTACAAAGTTCAATACAAAACAAAAACAAGGAGAAATAAGATAGGGGAAGAAGCTCTAGGCTGCGAACACCGGCAGCTACCTAGAGAATCTTTGGATACGCCTGAACTGGAAAGATCAATAGTCGCTAGCGAGACCAGATGCACCTGAATCTACACACAGGGTGCAGGGAGTAAAGTGATTACTCCAACTTAGTGAGTACTAATCATAAATAAATGACTGAGAGATATGAAAACACGTAAGGCACATTACAGGCTATAATGAAGCAGTAAAACCAGTAAAGATATGTAAAATCATTTAAATTCAGTTTAAACTTCAAGAAATACCTTTTCAACAATTAAACAGGTAAACGACAGACAATAAGAAAGATAAACACATAAAGGTTTGCCCCTCGCGCACAATGTCAACAAATTCGCCCCTCGGGCAACATCTTAGAGCAATACCAGCCCCTCGGGCTATATCTCACATCACAATGGGTACCCGCACTCACTGGGGGTGTGTAGACTCCTAGATGGGCCCATTATGGCATAAGTGCAATATCAAGCCATCTCGTGGCAACATAACTAGGCTTTCGGCCTCATATCAATAAGCCACCTCATGGCGTACAAATCTCAGACCCTCAGCCTCATAATCATAATCAGTGTATCACCACTGCGGCATGCAGCCCGACCCAAAAGTATCCTCACAATAGAGTCCCTCGGCCTTATTTAGTCAAAAATCACATAAGCCACTCGGGCAACAGTAAAACATGATGCTTAGCCCAAAATATTATTTGAAATATCATTTAGTATGTTAAAAACAGAGTAAACATGGCCGAGTTATAGAAAAAGTAGGTTATAGCATGACTGAGTACAAGTTTAAAGTCAAAACAGTGAGGAAATATCAATAAAAATCCCCTAAGGGTTCAAATAGTTGGCACAAGGCCAAAATATGGCATTCAGCCCCAAACATGTTGATAGCAAATAGTTTTCAGTTAAATACGCGGTAAAATAGTCATTTGGGATGGACTAAGCCACAATCCCCAACAGTGCACGACCCCACGCTCGTCATCAAGTGTGTGTGTCACCTCATTATAGCACAACGATGTGCAAATCCGGGGTTTCATATCTCTAAGTCGTTTATTTATGATTATTACTCACTCAGTTGGAGTACTCACTTTACTCCCTGTACCCTGTGTGCAGATTCAGGCGCATCTGGTCTGGCTACCGAGCGTTGATCTTTCCAGCTCATGCTCCTCACCACCACTACAACATCTGCCATACTTCAAACAATACTCTGCTGCTCATCCCAGAACACGAAAACTCTTTTATTTTTTTGACTGCTTTATCCTGTTTCTCTCCCCATGATGGAACATTTTTCTTGAGCATTTCTGTGAGCGGTGAAATGTATGTAGAGATATTTGGGATGAAATCTCTTACATAATTTATTATCCCCAAGAACTATTGGATCTGCTTTGTTGTAAAGTTGGTATCTAGAAATTTGAGTAATTCCTGATATATATGTGGTCCTGGACTGTATTCACCTTAGACAAAATGCATTCCGAGAAAATTGATCTCATTTTGAGTAAGAACCATATTTTTTGCAAAAAGAATGATACTGTACTGTGTTACCAATGCCTCAAATTGACGAAGCAAGTTGATATGTTCCTCTAATGTAACACTAAATAATAGGATGTCATCTATATAAACTAAAGAGGTATGGATGATGGGTTGGGATATTTTTATTATGGATTTTTGGAACAAGTAGGGTACAGTTTTCAACCCGAATGGCATGACTTTCCATTGGAAGTGATGATCGGGGATGCAAAATCCCATTTTGGATATTTCTTCAGGGTGGATTCCCAATTGCCAAAATTCGGATTTTAAATCAAACTTGGAAAAATATTTGGCCTTGGCTAAGTGGAGAAAAGGGTGAGTTTATTTGGGATAGAAAACTTATCATCTTGGAGGAAATGGTTAAGTGGCTGGTAGTTGATGACTAACCTGAGTTTTCCTCTTGTTTGTTCAGCTCTTTTGTTGACATTAAATGCTCCGCATGCCCATTGTGAATCTGATGGCTCTATCAAATCAAATTCAAAAAGTTCTTCACATTCTTTCTTTGGAAGATGAAGATGGTCTGGATTCATCCCTGAATGGCTGGTTTTTGTTGGGTTGATATTTTCATTCTTCTTGAAAGAGAGCTTGATAAAAAAACTCTTCGTTTTTCCATAAGGGTGTTTCCCTTTCTTCATGAAATCCTTGTGGGATTTAGAACATGAATGTTCAATGAGATTTTACTCAATCTCTTTTATTTGTTTGTCGTCAGTGATTTGGAATAGCCTCGGAATCTCAAAATAAGG